>NC_060888.1:20484268-21084268 GCF_014805685.1 Silurus meridionalis | reverse complement strand
TTCAAATAGATGTTTGTTATTTGAACAAATAGGCATCCTAAGTTTAATTAATGAACAAGTAGACACACTATTTGAGCTATGTTAGCCTAATGTTTTTTTTATTTGTATATTTTATAATGCTGTTTGAAGGAAAAAACTAAATTTCTTGTGATCAAGATTTGAATATGTTAAAAAATAATTTGTTTGATTTTTGGTTGTTTATTAAAAAAATCCATGATCTACTGTGTCTGATATATTTTTAATGTTATTAGTAAGTTTACCTTCCTGATTTAATAATGGTTAGTCATATTGGTTAATTAATAACAGCAATTATTAAATAAATTGAAAAAAATACAATGGTGTTAATAATACTCACTTTTAATAAGTAATTCATTGTCTAATATTATGAATAGATTTTACCTCATTTCAATTGCCATTCAATTTCAATTTATTTAGGTACTCTTTACGAACAGTATAGGGTGAAATTTACCCAAACAGACTGAATGCAAATTGTTACCTCACATTTTTTGGGTAGATTCTATAGGTAATTTTTTACAGTGTACTAATTGCATGTGTTAGATGAATTTTGTTGTTGTGTACCTGTAATATCACTCTGTATCTGGTCTCTGTCAGTCAGTCAGTCTGTCTCTCTCTCTATCTATATGCAAATGTGTAATAATGTGTAATGTGCAATAATTGTAAATAATGTGTGCAATATTACCTGCAATACGTGCGTAACCAATTACTAGTGGTCTCTTTTTTTCCTTATTTATATGTATACATTGTGTTGTGTATATACTGTATACTATAGTATGTGTCTATTCTTTTATATATTTGCATTTATTTTTTATTTGCTGTTGAATTTTCCCCACTGTGGGACGATTAATGGTATATCTTATCTGATCTTAAAAAGAATTTTAAACTGTTTTTCACCCACATTAACACCGTAATCTAATAAAAAATAATACAGTTTGTGTTCTTAGAATGTAAAAGCATTAGGGGTTATTGGTTGTTCAAGGTCATTAACACTACTTTAAATAAGTTTTGCGGCTGTAACGTGTCACTACGATGAAACGTTATAACCAGTATCGCGCTGTGTCTGGGCTCAGGTCACGTGTCCTAACCCCAGCAGAGGAACTCACTTTTCGCCTCTTTCCAGTCACTTTTGTCGGAGTCGAAGTTGAGAGGTGGGCGCGCGGCCATGGCGCAAACGGCGCTCGAGCTCAGCACGGCGGCGGCGGCGGCGGACACGCCGACAGTCCCGAGCAGCACCGCGACCGAGCGGCAGCGCGTGAGCACGGGAACGCCTCTCCACCCCGAGCTCGCAGGGGAGCCGGAAAACCTTCGTGGGCGCGCGCACGCTATATTTACACCGCGGCGCGCGCACGCCGGGGAATTCGCGGCGGCTTGAAACGCAATCCGACTCAACACACACACTGAAGCACGAGCAGCGATTCTGGATATTTGCAACGCCATAACCTGCATCAGCACACAACCAAGCCTGCTCACAATTTTCTCACATCCACCAGGTTTACTTTCAGTTACTTATTAGTTTGTGCAAAAGCGAAAGTACAGCGCGTGTCTTTTAGGTTTGCAACTGGGATGTACCATTAAAAAGGGGCCCAGGGTTGGTATACTCCAAATTAGACGTTCGTCAAGGAGTTCGAGGTGTCTTTATTGTCCTACACTGCCACCTAGTGGTCAATAAATTTCAGCTAACGTCTGAGATCCTTTTTTTGCATCCACACACAAATCCCACTCAGTTATTCATGATCCAGTTATTCAGTAAAGCACACAACAAAATTTACAATATTTATTGCTTCCAGTGAGATCCTGCATTACCTCTGAGAATTATCATCTGTAACCACTCATATTACATCACCTGATTACCATAAACTGTTTACATGCTGTTTTTGCAGATCTTTTCTGGATTGCTGCTATTGCCCTTTTGCACAACATTTTGTTTACATTTTTACTACTGTTTACCACTTTGTCTCTTTACAACAGGTTTACTGGCGGAGCTATTTTTTGTTTTGTGTATTTGTCTTGCACTGTCTTGTATTGTCTTTCACTGCTTGCACCAGGTTGCACACATGCACTTTATGTGGCGAGGACACTTACCAGTCCTTAGCCCTGCTTTTTCTGTTTTCTGTGATTGTTGTTGTGTGTAGCATCAGGGTTCAGGAGGAACGTTGTTTCATTTCACTGTGTACTGCTTCAGCTATATATGGTTGAAATGACAATAAAAGCTTCTTGACTGGACTCTTGACTTGACTTGAATCATTCACATTACTCTTATGTAATCAAACCTGTGATTGAAATCGATTCAAAATGTATACACTACTGCTCTAAATTCTCACCAGAAATGACTTAAAACAATATGTTTCTGACCTCACATTTGTCTTCCTAACTGTACACAATAAATATAAACTAAGAAAATAATTAAAATAAAATAATATAAGAAAATAAATTTGATGAATAATGTATAATTACCACTGTTCACACACTTACACTGACCCAATCATGTCTAAATGTTGCTCAGCTACCTGTTGTATATGAATACTCACCTGCTAAAGAAAATATTGTGTGTGTGTGTGTGTGTGTGTTTAAATTTTAAAATTTAAATATTAATTTCTGTACATCTGTTTTCTCTGAAAAGTTCAACATAGGACAGGTTACAAACAGGCCGTGTTAAACTAGGATAAGATCTTCATCAAAGTTTGGGCAGCTCCACATGTGACTTATCCTACACTGCCCTCTTGTGTGCCCAACATGTGCACCAAGTCTACTTAGTGGCATTGGCAAGTCAAAACCCATTAAGAAAAAAGTGCTTTTTCAGATTGTATTTCCATAAAAGTCTGTACAGCTTCAATATGTTTGCTCAGTTTAAGTGAATGCACAATGCATTATAAACACTCAAGAACCCAAGATGGGTCAAAAGGGCTTTAAATTACTGTGTCATGAATTACTTAAATAAGAGCACACCCAGAAAGACTGTTGTCACACACTTTTCCGTTATGTATAAACTGACAGAGCAGGAACGCCCTTTTCACTTCTTTCGCCTTTTCTGCTGCTGCACTCACTCAGCAAAACAAAAACCAACACCTTCAACCTCAAGGCAGAAAGAGTATAAGTGCCTTTCAGAGTTGAGAAGTACTGCACACACCAAAAGACAGAAAAGGTAATTATATTTTTATTACTGATTTTGTATTGTTTACATTGTACTTGTACATTGATTATAATGTCACTGTAACAATCTGTTTAAAACAAATGTATGCATGTACACAGCAATGTAACTGTGAAAATCTCTGTTCATTTAATCATTTATGTTTGAATCTGGAATAAACCTGTAACCTGGAATTATTATTAGCATTATTATTATTATTATTATTATTATTATTATTATTTATAGTGTAACTAACTTACAGGTTTGTAAAAAAAATAATAATTTAGTTTTGTTTAAGGTATGCAAAAATATAATAGTAACATGAATCAAACATTACAAATGTGTAATCGTGTTGTTTGTTTGGAACATGTATTAAAGTATTAAAAAAAAACATTCCCATTGAAAGGCCATTACATGCACAAATCTCTTCTGTAATCAAACCTGTGATACAAATTGTTCATATAATGAATAAATGTAATATTATGTATAAAATATATATACAAGCACTACTACTCTACTAGATTTTTGCAAAAAAACACTTTATTGAAAGCGACACATTTCTGCCATCAAAGATGTCTCCTTAACTGAATACAATAAATGCAAAATTGCAACAAATGAATATGTTGAATAATTTATATTTACCAATGTGTACACACATCCACTGACCCAGTTATGTCTAAATATTGTTCAGTTGTATCGCCTATAAATACTCACCTGCTAAAAAAAGATTGTATATTGGGTTGTCATTGTAAAGTTTGGCATTGTGGGATTTTCCTCACAGAACAGCTTTCAAATTAGACTTATTTAGAAAACGTAAATGTCCAAAGAACCGTATTAAAACTGTTAACTTCGTTTTTGACAGGACTGTCATTCTTATAAAAGCAATAAGTAAGACATTGCATGAGTAAACTAGCATACTTTCTGACTCTGGGATAGATTGGTTAAGTTGGATAAGAGGGAAATTTAGATCATTTTTAAAGCCTCACCCTTCCTCGTTCACTGGTGCTGTTGTGGTCATGTGTGAACACATGCCTATTATGGTTTCAAAAATAGCTGTTGATTAAACACTGAAAGAGGAAATATGGTTTAGCATGATTGTAGTAAAAATGGGAAGTGTTGGTTACTGCAGGACGATGCAGAACAGCACTGTCATATAGACAGTGATTACTTTTCGTGAGCGCTGTACACATGTCTCTGAGCACTAGCACACTCATAGTCATGAGTTTCTAAGAAACAGAAAGAATGTAGTAAATGTTTATTGTATTTGAACATTCTCACAAATATGCACCCACACACGTACAATCCTTTACGCATGTGAAGATAGAACATATAGTATGAGTGTACATTTATAGTTTAATTGATACCGAACAAAGACAGGTTCATTTAATAGCATCAAATGTACAGTTTGTGATACTTGCTGTTGTTTCTAGGTTTGTAGAATGTAATCATTTCAAGCTTTTGTTGATATTTCTCTGGTTTAGAAATAATCCCCTTTCCTAGCAGCAGAGAATCCTTGAGGCATGAACTTTCAACACATATACTTTTAAAGTATTATAGAGCAATAGAAGACTGCTTCATGAATATGTCTAGTAATCCAGATTCTCGTTTCTATTGCTTCTATTCCTTCTCTGCTTAATTTGTCCCCTCCAGCTCTTTAAAGATGGCGGCATGGGACCTGTCAGTCACTGTGGAGGACCTGGGCTCTGAAGCTCCACCCATTAAAATCAGTGTAACATCTGACCTCCATATAGGCGGGGTCCTTCTAAAAATTGTGGAAAAAACACGTGAGTTATTCAGTCATATCATTGAGAGAGTACAATGATCGTATAATAAAAAACAATAGTTTTGTATGGTTTTCATCACAAAGATTATGTGAAACATGCAAAGTCAAAACAAGCTTGACCAAGACATCTTTTATACTATATATTTTGAACATGACAGGATCCTTATGATTTATACATGCAGTAAGTATGTCCTCATGATATGTTAAAACCCCTGCATTTTTGATTGTTGTATTAGAGATGCAGCAGGACTGGTCTGACCATGCGATTTGGTGGGAGCAGAAGCAGCAGTGGATCTTGAAGACATCCTGGACACTCGAAAAAATCGGAATCCATGCGGATGCTCGCCTTTTCTTCACCCGCCAGCACAAGCCTCTGCGTCTGGGCCTTCCTAATGGGGTCACCTTACGGATGCTTGTCTGCTTTTCCAGCTCTGTGTTCCGTACTATCCAGGGAATCTGCCAGATGTTGAGTAAGACACTTACACAGCAGTTATTTTTACATCTCACAGCAGATCTATTAAATTGACGTGTGTCTTGGACAAATCAAAATAATTTGCCATAATTCAATGACAGCAACCCAAAACTTTCCGGCCTTATGCATGCTTCCTGTTATGTACCGTATTCTGTGTCTCATACACAGAAATCATAGTCAGTCTGATGCTAACATTAATATTATTTGAATAATATTAACAATAAGGTTAAGGGTAACATGTACAGATAGTTGAAGGGATAAGAGCAGATTAGGTGTGTTTCCAATTCCAGTTTTTCTTATACCTACTATACCTACATACCTATATCTACTTATTTTTCGAATATGATGGAATCATCACAACAATCAATATATTATTTTGTATAGAATAAAATAGACGATTAATTCCAGTATTTTGGTTTGACACTGAGTTTGGCATAATGTCTATGAGTGCGATGTTTTCCACATGTCCATATTTGCTTTTTCAGGTCTCTTTGGTTTTATCCTACATGCCATTGGCTACACTAAATTAGCCGTAGCTGGGAATTGTGACAATGTTTGATCCGGGGTGTATTCCCACCTCAGACTTAGTGTTTCTACTGCAACCCTGAATAAAGTTTCTACTGAAGATAATGAACAAAAGATTTCCATTGATCTATTTTTTCCTTTTTTTTTGGCTTTCTCTCAGACATCAGGCATCCAGAAGAACTGTCTCTGCTAAGGCCAGTGGAAGAGAAAAAGAAAAAGAAAGACAAAGATTCTGTGGAGGAGGAGTATGACCTTACAGCAATACCACTGACATCAAGTATTATTTGCATAAAATGATTTGTATCTTCAAAAATATTTACTATTACTAAATAAAATCTTCAGCATAATTGATCATCTAAAACCAAACTATACCTTCAGGATCAGTTCCAGCTCTGTATAATGGTATGCCGGCTCATTTTGCTGACTCCCCTAAAAATGAAGCTGTCTATAAGATCCTGTCTGTGTGCCAGCCATCTCCTGCTCCGGAGGTCATTGCTAAACTCTACCGACCAGCCAGCAAGGTGGACAAAACACACATCCACACCAGGTATGAGCAAGCATTGCTCTATAGCTCTTTATTCCATGAAAGCAAACATTTATAATGCACTTTACATCATCTAGGTGGCTGGATTCATCACGCTCACTTATGCAACAGGGAATACAGGAGAATGACAAGCTGTGGTTACGCTTCAAATACTACACCTTTCATGACATGGAACCCAAGGTGTGTGCGATTTGGAGATCCTCGTTTTTGACAAACTGTGCACTGTAGATGATCAATTATAATATGCACAATGCACATTCTGGGTTTAAAATGATTTATTATTTCTGCCAGTATGATGAGGTGCGTCTGATGCAGCTGTATGAGCAGGCACGCTGGTCAATCCTGCTGGAGGACAACGACTGCACTGAGGAAGAGATGATGCTGTTTGGAGCTCTGCAGGTTGGTTCAGCAAACCACAAGTTTCCAAAGTCACCGAAACCTTTGCACCTTCTTTACACGTAACATCTTACAGCCATGTACAGGAAACATAAAAACAAAGGCCTTTAAAACCACAGTAAGCAGACAACACCCACAACTGTAGTAGCAGTGCAGTTTAATGCATTATGTAAGTTAAAAAAAAAAGGTTCAGGTTATTGTCATAGTTACTTTGCACACAATATTTGATTATCACCCATTTAAAAACATTGTTTGATAGCTGATTATGTTCTATGATCTTGCTCTTCTTACTCTCTCATATGTTAACCACAATTATTAATAAGCTTTTTGTAAGTTAACAGCTTGCGTGTGATGAATTAGGTGATGACTTCTTAAGTCTTATGTCTATTTTTATTCCTAATTATTTATTTGTATATTTTTATCATCACTAAAATTGCATTCCCACACTTGACTTCTGTTGCAATACTAATAACTTTGTTGATAATTCCTCTCTTAATTCCCCTTTCTCTGTTCTCTGAATCTGTTTCAGTCTTTTGAGTTACTGTTTCATTAATTCTAGTGTTGAATAAAGAAATCAGCACCCAGTTCGATTCTTTATGGCATTCTGGGTATTTTTGATGGTGCTGTCATGTTGCTAGCATACAAAAATCTGAAAAATCCTCCTCCTTAACTTTTTAATCTGATGTGGATGCCAAAAATAAGACTTATATTTAAACTTACCCGTTACTTTCACACACACACACACACACACACACACACACACACACACACACACACACACACACAGTATATGAAAATAAACCGGCTCTATTTCTCTCTTAGTACCATATAGGGAAACTGTCAGTGTCTCAGAATATTTCCTCCAACCAAGGTATTGATGACCTGGATTCTGCTCTAAAATCACTGGAGGTCAAAATAGTGGGAGAGACCACTAACACAGATCTGGTAAGCAGCGATTGTTTGTTTATACACTACCGGGTGTATCTGCTCATTAATTTAGTTTGTTACTGACTTACACTTGACCATTAGAAGGGCAATTTTAAAAATCATGGAAGCATGTTTTAGGTTTTTTTCTACATTTTAAACATTTAGGAAAACATGACCCCTCCGGAACTGAATGACTACTTGAAGATTTTTCGGTAAGGCCATTTATTTATCTTTTGCTGCACTTTTTTTTAGAGGTGAAAAGGTATCAGAAGTCTTTATTGTAAGCAATTCATTGTTTTTATATCTAGGCCAAAGAGATTAACACTGAGGGATTACAAACAATACTGGTTCAAGTTCCAGGACACTTCTATCTGCTATTACAAGAGTAAAGAGGAAAGCTACGGAGAGCCCATCCAGCAAATGAATCTGAAAGGTATACACAAAAAGAGAAACACTGAGTAGGTTTGATTGGCAAATGTACATTTTTGCAAATGTTGAATTGCACAATTGTGGACTTGTGGACACAGAACTGAGATCACCAAACGAGGGTTTCCATTTTCATTTGAATGCTGAAATCGACACACTCTGAAGGGAAATGCAAATGGAGGCTACCGAGTAGTGCAGTAGAAAAGCTTTTGCCCTATCCTTATGGAGATTGTGAGTTTAAATCCCAGTTGCCACAGCTCTTTATATCAGGGTGTCCAAGAAACACACCTGAATTTGCTGTCTTTTCCCTATTAGTCAAAGTTTTTATAGTTACTTTGGAGTTACAAGATGCCCAGTTTGAAAACACATGTAAGTGTAAATGTACATATATACAAAGTACACAAGGTGTTTGTAGTGCTTTAAGTCACACTCAGTAGTTTCCGTTGCAGAATCACTTCTTTTTTTTTTCATTTGAAAGTGAATGTTTCTTCTAAAGACACAGGGTTGTGTCTCTGTAGGCTGTGAAGTGGCTCCTGATGTAAACATAGCAGGGCAGAAGTTCTGCATCAAACTCCTCATTCCAGTGCCAGAAGGCATGATGGAGGTGTATCTCCGATGTGAGAATGTAAGTGATCATACTGACTACAGTGCGATGCTCTAGGAATTATCTTGAGCTTCATTTGACAAAGTTACAAGCCATGCATCTAATCATTAATATTCTTCATAGCCAATTTCTGGGTTTTGTTCATCCTGGTCTTTCGTCAGCCCCCTTCTCATATAAAAATAGGCTCTCAGTAGTTATTCTTCTGTTTCATACTGCTCTTCTCTTTGCCCCTAGGAGAAGCAGTACTCTGAGTGGATGGCAGCCTGTAAGCTGGGTTCTAAAGGGCTGACCTTACTGGATAGTTCTTATCAGAGTGAAGTGAATAACATCCAGACCTTCCTGGCCATGCAGCGCTCTAATTCATCTGCTTCAGCTGCACAGGCTGATGATTGCATTAACACACTGAGCCTTGTCTCTCCTCGCTACACCAAAAAATACAAGGCCAAACAGGTGCAAAAAATTAAATTAAATTAAATTATAGCGCTTTTAACAATGGAAATTGTCTCAAAGCAGCTTTACACAGATAAAATGGTGATAAAAGAATGATTAAACATGGCTTCATTTTATTTTTGTGCTGTTTTATCAGTGCTATACCAATGACAATGTATACTTTTTCAAAGTACATATTTCCCCTCTGTTCATTCATTAAAATGATAAGTCATTCACAATAACATGACTGTAAGTGGATTGGCTCCTCTGAATGGCCCTTAGGCAAAACTGGGCAATTGTTTTATTTCTAAGATTAAATGTTTATAAATTTTACTTTAAGCAATATATTTAGCTTTATTAAAATTCAACTTCAAGCAATATACTAACACAATTATTCTCTGCCCCCCTCTGCTTGTATTCGCAGTTAACTCCACGAATCCTGGAGGCTTACCAAAATGTGGCTCAGCTCTCCCTTACAGCAGCCATTTTGAAATTCCTTCAGATTTGGCAATCACTTCCTGACTTTGGCATTTCCTATTTTATGGTGAGGTAAGAAATCTTTCAGTAATACTGCTTTAAAGATCATATGTAACGTATACACATTCACTGGCAGTACCAGGCTTGTGAATGATAATTAACGTTGTTTACTGAATATTGAACTACACTGAAATGAAAATGGGAGCAAATTCGGTTTTTTTTTCATTGTCAGATTTAAGGGTAGCCGTAAAGATGAAGTCCTGGGCATTGCAAACAATCGCCTGATCCGTGTTGACCTGGGAGTTGGAGACGTAGTGAAGTCCTGGCGTTACAACAACATGAGGCAATGGAATGTCAACTGGGACATACGACAGGTCAGTCATAACCAATTAGATAAAGATTCTTCATTATCTATTCAGCTATACGAAATATTTCACAGTGATCTGTTTGGATCTGTGTTGTAATGTTTTTGACCGTGTAGTGATGTATTAACTTTCATTTTTGGATGTTTCTATTCAACCAGGTGGCCATTGAGTTTGAGAACAACATCAACATAGCCTTCAGCTGTGTAAATGCAGACTGTAAGATAGTCCACGAGTACATCGGTGGCTACATCTTCATGTCGACACGTGCACGGGAGAACAGTAACACACTAAATGTGGAACTTTTTCACAAACTCACTGGAGGCCATGAAGCACTTTGATCTGCCCTGCCTGCAGAACCACGGCTCATTTTGCAATTAGCATCTGTATTTTAAACAAATCTGAATTCAAATGTTTTCAAATTAACATTTTTTTTTTAAATATTCCGATCATACTACATTTATATTATACTACATTCATATATTATAAATCATCATATATATCATGAAGAGCTGCAGTGCATGTTATTGTGTTGCTGATTTCGGTTTGAGAATCGCATTTGTAACTACATAGCGTTCTGTTTGAATAGACTTGCAGAAATATTCATTCACTCATTCGTCCTTATATCCATTTATTTGTCCTCATATTCACTGACTGACAGGTGTTGTGATGTGTGGATAAAATCATATGCACAATTAATCATACACAATTATATGTAACTACATGATAGGTTTATTTTAATACAATACAACAAATGAACAATTGTACAAATGATTTTGTAAAGAAATCATCTGCACTGTACACTCTGACCACTCAAACATTTCCCCTGAAATTCATTACATTCAATTTGAGTGACAGTTCAGAAAACCACAGGCTATCATTCCCAACACCAGACGTTTAAAATAGGTCTGGAAACTGTCACATATCACAAAATAACAATTTTATCTTTGTTGAACATCGTGCATCCTTCAGCTGACCAGACCACAACTAGTGCCTGGCTTTTTTCAGATAGTCATGGTGACGTGCAGCTCAAGCTTCCGCCATCTGTAAGAAGCTTAAGATGCACTGGATTCCTAATCCAGAAAGTTTCCATGCTGCCAGTTACTATTTACAGATGTTTATGGTTTTGCTGAAGATCATGGATCAAGTGGAAAAAAATGGGGAAAAAAAAGTGGAGAAAATCATCTTTGTCTACTCCAGATCAAGTTCGCATGCTGTAATTAAAAAGCATAAATTAATGTAAGAGGACTGTTTTTCCTGCTTCTGGAAAAAGTCTAACCAAACATACTTATTATTTACATTTATATCTGCTCTTAATATTTTCTAATATCACACTCAATCAGTTGTCAGTAACCACAGACATGAGGAGAACATGCTCTAATGATCTTAAGTAATTCATCTTCTCAGAATTTAATCTTAACCCAAAAAGACCCTGACCAGAATAAGGTATGTACTGAAGAAGAAATTGAGAACAAAACATTTACAAAGCAAAAATGCATGTGGGAAACATATTGTGCATTACTTCTGCTGCATCCAAAAGGCTCCCCTGTAAATGCTACCAATGTACAGGTGCATCTCAATAAATTAAATTGTTGTAGAAAAGTTCATTTATTTCAGTAATTGTGAAACTTGTGTATTAAATACATTTAAATCACACTGACTGAAGTAGTTGAAGTCTTTGGTTCTTTAATTTGTGATCATTTTGGCTCACATTTAACAAAACCCACTAATTCACTATCAAAAGATTAGCATATAGTGACATGCCAATCAGTTAATCAACTCAAAACACCGGCAAAGGTTTCCTGAGCCTTCAAAATGGTCTCTCAGTTTGGTTCACTAGGCTACACAACCATGGTGGAGACTGCTGATCTGACAGTTGTCCAGAAGACACCCTTCACAAGGAGGATAATCCACACACATTCATTGCCAAAGAAGCTGCTGTTTACAGAGTGCTGTATCCAAAATTGTTAACAAAAAGTTGAGTGGAAGGAAAAAGTGTTGAAGAAAAGGATGCATAACCACCCGAGAGAACCGCAGCCTTAAAAGGTTTGTCAAGCAAAACTGATTCAAGAATTTGGGTGAACTTTGGGTGGTCAAGGCATTAAGAGCCATCACACACAGACCTCTTGTTAAGCCACTCCTTAACCACAGACAACATCAGAGGCATCTTACCTGGGCTAAAGACAAGAAGAACTGGACTGTTCCCCAGTGGTCCCACGTCCTCTTTTCAGATGAGAGCAAGTTTTGTATTTCATTTGGAAACCAATGTCCTCGAGTCTGGAGAAAGGGTGGAGAAGCTCATAGCCCAAGTTGCTTGAAATCCAGTGTTAAGTTTCTACAGTCTGTGATGATTTGGGGTGCTGGTCCACTGTGTTTTTTTGAAAACCAAAGTCACTGCACCCGTTTACCAAGATATTTTCAAGCACTTTATGCTTCCTTCTGCTGACCAGCTTTATGGAGATGCTGATTTCATTTTCCAGTAGGATTTGGCACCTAAAAAGCACCGAAAGTCGGTTAAATGACCATGTGTGCTGGCCAGCAAACTCACTATACCTGAACACCATAGAGAATCTACAGTATGAGGTTATTGTCAAGAGGAAAATGAGAAACAAGAGACCAAAAAATGCAGATAAGCTGAAGGCCACTGTCAAAGAATCCTGGGCTTCCATACCACCTTAGCAGTGCCACAGACTGATCACCTCGATGTTATGCCGAATTAAAGCAGTAATTAAAGAAAAAGGAGCCCCTACCAAGTATTGAGCACATATACAGTAAATGAACATACTTTCCAGAAGGCCAACAATTCACTAACATTTTTTTTTTTCGGTCTTATGAAGTATTCAAATTTTTTGAGATTGGATGTTTATTGTTAAATGTGACCAAAATCATAAAAATACCAAAGACTTAAACTACTTTAGTCTGTGTGCAATAAATTTATTTAATACATGAGTTTCACAAATTTAGTTGAATTACTGAACTTTTCCACAACATTTAATATCAATTCTCCATCCAAATAAATCAACGCTATTTGAGTAATTGTACTCATTTATATGAGCATATAGCTACAGTCACTTATTGGGTCTCTTCGCACCTTCCAAACAAAGACATGCCTGAGCTGTTTGAGAAACTCACGTGAAGGTAACAGTCTTTTCGCACGTGAGAAATATCGAGGCGCCAACACTCCGTCAGCGTCACCTGGTGTCAGCAACACTTTGTTTTCTGACCAGTAAAATTCAATTCCGTCTAAGAAAGAGTAAGAAGTAAATGTTAATCTCGAAAAGTGAACTACGAAGAAGAGAATGCTTTTGTATTTCTGCTCACCTGCTAGAGCTTTGCGGACGTTGACGTACACAGCAAGATCACAATTATATCTCATCCCTAACAATAGATAAGATGAATAAATATTCGTATCCATTAAACATATAATAAATATACATGTGTACAGATTATTGCACATGTTGTCTGTTTTTAGATGCAGAACCTATACATCACAGTCACAATTTCATTTTGTCTTCACAGAACCTTTTGCTTTTAAGAATCTTCTAAAAATGGTTCCTCACCCTGAGCCTGGAGTTCCTCTGCACTATGCATTGTTTTGTATTCTTTAACATAAAATGACTTAAGGAACCCAGTAATTAGCTACTTAGAAGGCCCAATGCATACCAGTGGTTCTCAAGTACCAGGCTCAACAGCTGCTGTTCTAGAACATGACCCATTTTCTGATTTATTAATGTGAAAAAATTACAAGCAAAAGGAATTTACACGACTTTTAACCTGAAATGTAGTCAATCAAAAAAGAAGTTTGCTATCATGATTTGTTTGGTAGGTGTGGTTTGCACTGGAGTTATAAAGCTAATGTAGATAATACTTTTCCAATAAGTCATTCTGAGAGCTAGACCACATCAGCAAGTCTGTGTGGAGAATTCAGTGTACATAAAGAATAGTCTTATGGTGAGACAGACATAAGTTCAAACACAACACCAAAAAAACAAACCTTGAAGACCAAACAAAACTTGGCTGAATAATTGCATTTGTAAGCCAAAAAAAAAGTCAACTGTCAAAGTGACTCGCACCACTGATAACTTGGTCCTCTCCAGGTAGCCCAGGCGCCAGGTGGATGTGTGTTCTGAGCATCCTGGACAGACCCCTGCTACGGATTGATGGCCAGTTCTTCATGTAGGACCCATGAACAGCTTCCTGTGGACAGTCTGGAGCATCCAATACCACTGGTGTCATTTCTAGGTTCTCAACCTGAACACACACAACTGACCTCATATCAAAGCAACAAGAATACAAATATGTGGGAAAAAAACATTGTGAAATATCATACTGAGCAATTTAAACTCTAATATCCAGTAATAATGGTGTAAAGTGTTTTAGACAGTAATAAGCTTAATTATGGCTGCACATTCCTACTGTTTATTACAAGAGAGCTGTCGACCCCTCTGACCTGTACAGTATGTCCTTGATTGGCACGGATCTGAAGGCGTCCATTCTCAGGATGGGTTTGCAGTTTGAAGCGCTGCTTGTCGTTTGTGGCCACCACTCTCTCTATTTCCTCCACTGAAAACGACTGAAACTGTCCATGAGTGAGAAGTTCATCCACAAATACAAAGCCATCTGGACTCAACAGGAGAGAAATCAATAAAGTCAACTAGAGGTTTTGCAGCTTTTTTAAGGTCAGGGACCTTTTTGATAATATAATCCCCAGGGGGTCACTTAGTTTTACGGACATAAAGAGTTTTAGTTCTATTTCTAGGCTATCTATTTACATTTATCTGGCAATTTGCAAACTAAACAATGAGAGGACACTTCAGGTCAACTTAGTGTCTAGTCTAAATGGCTAATAGTCATTAGGACCCCATAAAAAAAACATATCTTTGATAAAAGTGGGATAAAAACACTGTGATTCTGATTTTATTTTTTTGACAGACTTTCAAACCACAGATCTTGGAAGTGCCTGGACTCCACTTTGAGAAAAACTAAAATAGATGTAGGGTCTTAAATTATATATTTTTTAAAAGGGGGTAAAGAGACTGGAACTGACACACACCTGAGCCCATGTTAAGCCCCATTCTAGCAGCACCATGTCTCAGGGCGAAAGTCAGGGATTTGGACAGACGCACTTCTCTGCTCTAAAAGAGAAACACAAAGCAGACATTACAGACTACAAATAAGGAAGTAGATCTAGAGATCAAGTTCTCAAAGTAACCATAAATAGTAAACTCGGGGTGTTCGTGTTTATGTTAACATACCTCATCTCTGTTTCCACTTCCTCCTCTTCCTCTTTTTCCCTTCCCGCGACGCTGCCAGTCCATTTAAAACGTCGCCTATTACCAAAAAAGCGTAAATAAAAATCACTTAAACTAATTGCAGGCAAAAAATAAATTAAATCTAGAGATATAATCAACCAAATGAGTCGAAACAGTGCTGTTTCTACACGGAACCAAAACAACACGGAACCAAAACAAGATCCAGTGTCTATCCAATAGACGGCAGCAGTGAGTTCATGGAACTTCCGGTGTGGAAGAATGTTTATTGATTTCAAAACCAAATCAAAGTTTTTTGGTTTTCAACTGTAAAACCATCTAAACTACAAAACAGTTATAATTGTGCATTATTATTACAGCATAATGTTTTCTAATACTTTTAATAAATGTCACAGACTTTCACAGAATTATTATTATTATTATTATTATTATTATTATTATTATTATTATTATATTGGACAAAAGCCAATGCAATGAATATTATTAATATGTTGTTCAATAGCGTAACAAAAAACACTGCATGTAGTGAAGGATTTAGATTATATTGCCAGTTTCACTCTTGTTTCTTATATCCAAGATGTGGATTAGAGATGTGGTTTTACATAATATAATAAGAATAAGCAAAACCCATCTGCACCCATAATCTGCAATGTGAATATGCGTGTACATTGTCACCAGTATACACCCACATGAAACTGCCATCCACTCTATGTCTAAAGCACAAGCTATGTCACACTTCCCATGAAATATCAGTAATAACAAAGTCCCATAATAATACAGAAATAACAGGAAATACGTCTCCTTTAAGGATAATGTAATATTAGTTTGCTGGAATTTAACTGTATGGACAATGCAGGATGCAAATCCGGGTGCTAATAACTGTTTACATATTATGATATTATTACAGGTGCTTAAGGACACTATTAGAAGTTTGACTGTTCTGTAGTGTTCAGTAATGAGTAATGGTTAAAGTTGTTAGTTCCATGTTACTTGAACGGGTGGGTTCGGTTGAAAATTGGTGGGGTTTTGAGCAGCAGCTAGTTCCAGGGTTCTCTACACTGTGGGTTATGGCCAGAACAATAACCTTGAGAGTTCTACAAATCAAGACACAGTACAAATGACAGCACGTCTGGTTTATGCTTGTCAGAGAATGTTACAAAATCAAACTGACTGTAATACAAAATGTTTTTATTAAGCAATTTGATCGGAGAACCGCAAATGGTAGCAATAGATAAAGTAATTATATCACAAACCACTCGTTTCGGCACAGAAAATGTATATAGTGCATAAACATGTAAATACTCACTATTTGTTTCATGCACAAATCCACCAAAGCAAATAAATACAAAATGGATTAGCAACACTTAACTGCCTGCCAATTATCTAAGAGATAAAGATAGATAGATAGATAGATAGATAGATAGATAGATAGATAGATAGATAGATAGATAGATAGATAGATAGATAGATAGATAGATACTTTATTCATCCCAATGGGAAATTTACATTGCTAGTATTGATATATTTTTAAAATAGAAGTATTAACCCTATCTGTTTTTTTTAACAACTGAGTTTAGAATTGTCAAAAATCAAATCGTCAAAGTTTTTATTTAGCCTATATCTATTTCAGTTATCTGGTATCTGGTGGATATTCATAATTAAATAATTTATATATTATTGTTATTATTATAAGAAGTCATGTCTATTGCAGTTTAAATACACTATAAAATCAATCATAAAAAAACTTTAAATAAAAGAATCGGTATCATTATCGCCTTATCATTATATACTTTATATCGGATCGAAAAGGAAATAATTTGTTTCGCCCATCCCTACTCTCACGCGCTTTCACGTGATAGGTTTTTTTTTTGCCCTCTAATAATAAGACAGTTAGCGCCCTCTAGTGGACAGCTTCATATGATTCCTTTAAAACACTGCAGATGTGAAAAGCAACAAACACCATTGTACCAAAAAAAACATTTTACTGAAACTAGTTAAATAATATTGCTGAAATGTTAACATTTGTAATGATCATAGTATTAATCTGATTTGTTAATGAGCAATAATATCAATGTTATTATATAGCCTATTTGTAATAAGTAATTACTGAATTCCAATTGGAAACTTCTTTAATATATTTGTGAAATACACTGAGAGTGAACTAGGGGGTATAGTGTATTCTGTCCAGAACTGAACAAACCGATAATCACTCAGTGGTTTAGTTGGATAAGGTGAAAAAAATCAATAAAATTGTATTACACTGTAAGATAGAAATTACACCCCTTTCCACCAGTCTATCCACCAAATAACTGTGCACAACTTGGAAATTCCATTTGAAAGGCTGAAATGTCTCAGCATTACAGCATTGCTCTAACATTATCTGACTGCAATAAGAATAAGCAGAATTATTTGTAATAATAACATAGAAGAAACATCAGTTATTAGTTTAGGACTGTGTGGCGCTTGTGGATAAAAAAAGAGAGAATGTAACATTATATTACTGTTGTTTTTTAATGAACTAAGTAAGACCAATGTGCTGTACAAGAAATAACAACTATAATAATGATTGTTTGTGATTTGCCCCCCATAGAGGGCGGTAAAGAGTCAGTGTCTTCGGGCGCCATATTTGTTTTGGGCAAACTCGGTAAAATCCGCTGAAGCTCCGCCAGTTGGTCGATCTTTAACTGGAACAGCAAACGCAGTCTGTGGATTGTAACTAAAACACTGTAACACTTTGTGGTTGGAGATGATGGAGCTGAGTCTGAGTCGCTGCCTCGTCCTGGTGGTGTGTGTGAGTTCGCTTGTGAGTGGACATGATGATAATGATGGATACACTGCTGGAGCTCCTGGAGCTCCGGTGCGTTTGTCCGAATCGGACCCGGGACTTCTGTCCGCACTGAGATTCGCCGAGGAACGTTACAACATGCTGTCTAACGGGATGCACATCCGCAGAATTAGCAAGATTCTCTCTGCTACCAAACAGGTCCGACTGCGCATTTTTATATATATATATATATATATATATATATATATATATATATATATATATATATATATATATATATATATATATATATATTACATATATATTTTACAGAATCGTGCTTATGGGTTGCATTTGCATTTCTTCACATATATAACGTATACCGATAGCATTAGCCTGCAGGTCGTTTCCTGCGTTTAAAGCACAGCAGCTTGTCATGTTTAATTATCACGTGAAAAACAAAGTGCAGTTATTTTGCGTGTCCAGTTTAAATATACCCTCATTACTCAAGCCGCATAACCACAACATTTTCATGTGCCTCCACCCTGCGCTCACTTTGCGCAACTTCCAGCACTTTCACAAGCACTGTTTTGAAAGACTGTGGCTTCAACCTGTTATTATGTAAGATGATTGTGTAAGTTATCAGCGCTTACAGTGCACCAGTATTGCACTCTTTTGGTGAAATAAATTGTTATTACACACTTTTAAGCACAACCATGGTGTCTATAACACATTTAACATAGGTAACTAGTCTGTCTATAATTATTCTCTCTCTCTTTCTCTCTCTCTCTCTCTCTCTCTCTCTCTCTCTCATTCACTGTCTTTGACTTTACATATTTTTCTTTCTCTCTCTCTGTGTTTGTGTGTGACAGCTTGTTAAGGGAGTGAAATACAGCATCACAGTAGAGACTGGACGAACTCTGTGTAAGAAGTCTGCAGAGCTGCAGATTACTGAGGACTGTGAATTTTTCCAAGAGTCACACAAACAGAAGGTAAGCAGACCTGATTTAGTCAGAGATTAAGCTCTGACATCCCCCACCCACCCACCCCGATCGTAATAATGCAGTTATTACATAATAATAAGAAGTAGAAGAAAAAGAAGAAGGAGCAAGTTTATATAGAGAGCACTTGTGTAAATAAAATAAAATACAAATGAGTACCGCTGTCAGACAGGCTGAATGAATTCGGAAATCCTAAAATGATCACATTTAAAATGTGTTTACTTGAAGCCCATTATAGTAGAACTGAACTGAACAGAACAGAATAGAATAAATTAGAATAGAAGTCACCATTAAACTCCCAGTATGCCCAACAATGAAAAAAACAAATCCTAAAACAATAGAAATATTCTTATCTTATACTTATCAGACAAGTAAACCTTTCTTAAGATGATCTGGGAATATGGAAGAAAGGTGCATTAATACATTTCACTTTATAATACAACTAAATCATAGTTTTAGTATAAAAGTATTAATGATCAGCTGTCTGTATTTCAGCTTTTAGTATTTAAATATGGTAAATATGGGTGTAGTAGTTTTCACTGTTTTTCCCCACTGGTAATTCACGGTCACAGACGCAGTCCTTATGCAACTAGTCAAACCTGTAATCTCTTCCCCAGAACAAACATTAGTCAGCAGTTTGCGAGCATGAGCGATGCTTCCATTGAGCCCATTGACAACTGGAAATGTTTTCTTCATCTCAGACTCAGATCATGTGCTTAAGGATCTTGTGATGAATAAAATTTCTAGTTCCTGTTTACTGTTCTTGTCAGAAATCTGGGTTGCTCTCTGTCTCTAAAGTTGTCCTTTGCTACTTTCTTTCAGACAGAAGTGTGTTTGTTTGAAGTGTGGAACATTCCCTGGGAGAACAAGTCAACTCTGCTCAAACAGAAATGCCAACCTGGTTAGTGCTCTCTCAACTCAATAGACGCACAAAATGTTGAAGGGTCAGATGACAGCTACAGATTTCGTCAGATTTGATTTTAGCACATGATAAGACATTTCTTCAGGTCACATTTCTATTAAAATGTGTAACAACCATGGTTTCCCATTGTAGTGTGTAGTGTTTCTTGGAGCCTCAGAGGTCCAAAGTTCCTAATTTGTTCCTAAGTTGAGGTTAAACTGTAGAGTTTTACATTTAGCATTCTTCTGTGTCCATGTGAGTTTCTTCTGGTTTGTAAACACCTTCCAAAAACACTGCAGTAGGTAAATTGGCTATACAAAATTAATGCTAGGTGTGAATGTGTGTAGGGTGTGTATGATATGGTGCTGCAATGGTTTAGCCTTCAAACAGAATGAATGTATTGTAGTCACATTTCTGGTCTTGGTGTCATTCAGTGTCTGGCTTTTCATTACTATAGAAATATCAACTTCAGTGGTAAGAATCGCCTACACTTAAAACCAGTACTGAATGTCCACAGAGGAATCTTTGTTTGGAAGTCCGCAAAGTAACCATTTCTTTAATTACTTTAATGACCAAAACATGACCCTAAAAATCATATTGAACATTTACCCTGCCCTGCCAGTGAACATGAATGTTTTCTACTATACTACATTATACCACTTTGAAAAGATTCAGAAGAAAATGCTAAATCAGAAATATTTTAACAAATAAGCTCAGAGTTAGATACTACTTACGTATTTGCTTAATTTTCAGCTCCAACGGAAACTAAAAAAGTTGTGCGTGTCCCTCTCACTCATGACAAGCCCACCAAGGTAAAGTGAAAAAAAACAAAAACAAAAAAAACAAACATTAAATGCACCTACAATTCACCTACAATTTACATATATAAACTTATATGTTAGCTTGATCTTCTTCAGGAAAATGTTGACCTTCTGATGCAGTTCAAAGACTTCATGGTCAAGTACAATCGCACATACAGCTCTCAGGAAGGTAAAAGTCCACCTTTATCTGTATATATTCAAATATTTTCACTCATCCTACAAAACACCCAACTAATTGTGAAGGATTATTTCACATGACAAAATATACTGGTCTTATGTGACACTATAAATATCGATACAGGTGCATTGTTTAAAAGCAAAATCGAGGTTGGTGAAACCTTTAAATGAAACCTTTGACTCCTGCAGAGGCCGAGAAGCGTCTGCGTATTTTCCAGCAGAATCTGAAAACAGCACAGACCCTGCAGGATCTGGACCAGGGAACAGCAGAGTACGGTGTTACCAAATTCAGTGACCTGACAGGTGTGTGTGTGTGTGTGTGTGTGTGTGTGTGTTGTGTGTGTGTGTGTGTGTGTGTGTGTGTTGATCTATGAGTCATAATATTCTCAATACACTAGTATATATTGCATTAAAATTCCAATATTTTATAGACTTGGCAATTCTTATGTAGTTGAGTCTGCATTCTGAGATCAGTCCAGAGGATGGAGCTGGATCTGATCTAATTCCTCTTATAAGCCTAAGATGCCATAGAACCGTGTGTTCCTGCACATGCTCTCCTTCAGCTTTTCTAAAAGTGTTGATAAAAGTGTAGAATTAAGAATGACATTTCTCTTCACCTATGTTTCTGTCTCTGGCTCTTTTTCTGTGATGTAGAGGATGAGTTCAGAATGATGTACCTGAACCCTATGTTGAGTCAGTGGACCTTGCAGAAACAGATGAAACCAGCAGCTCCACCTAGTCAAGCAGCTCCGGACAGCTGGGACTGGAGAGAACATGGAGCTGTCAGTAGTGTCAAGAACCAGGTCAGAGAGAATAAACCAACTAATGGGAAGCATTTGTACTGATTTGTACACAGTGGTGGATGAAGTACACAAGCCATGTGTTTGAGTTAAAGTAGTGATATACTCAGTAAAATATTACTTCAGTAAAAGTGCTCTCTTTAAAATTTCACTAGAGTAAAAGTACAAAAGTATTTGCCTTTAAATGTACTTAAGTATCCAAGGTACTGTGATTTATTATAGCTATAATGTTCCTATTATCATTTTGGTTACAAGACACTTGCTTAATCCACTCAGATTATGTGAAAAGACTCTCATGTTAATCTTGGCACACCAATCTAATAATAGAATGAAATGAATGAGTCAAACACTGATTGATATCTACTGAAATTATAACGAGCCCAAAACTACTTAACTACTTAAAAGAAAATTGTGAAAATAAGGCAATGGGTGTTGTGGCGAGTTCGAGTCAGGAGTTTCTTCCATCATTTATTACTTTCGAAATGTTCTGCTTGCTGTTGAACTGATGGATGTATGTTGGTGCTACAGTGAGTAGAAACCACCAAGCAGCAATCAATACAAGTTCAAAACAGAGCGCATGCTCTACCCCGATTGGTGGCTTGTTTAAGCAGTTTAGTTTGTATCTATTTATAAATAAAAAGGAATGACTGATTTTGCAAAATGTAGTTAAGTAAAAAGTAAGATATTTGACTTTGAAATGTAGTGAAGTAAAAGTCTCCCCAATTGTAAATACTTCAGTACAGATAGGTAAAAAAAACTACTTAAGTACAGTAAATTACTTTACATTACATTTACTTCATTACTTTCCACCACTGGTTACCCTGCCTGTAATATGTTTAAATTGTGTGTTATACTCACTTTTTATAATAACTTTATTTAACAACGTTTTTATAGAGAATGCCTATTGATCATCTGCTAGTTTCATGGAAATAAGAGTTGTTTGTGATACTTGATGGATGTTGCATCTGGTTCAGGGTTTTTGTGGCTCTTGCTGGGCTTTCTCTGTCACTGGAAACATTGAAGGCCAATGGTTCAAGAAAACTGGACAGCTGCTCTCCCTATCAGAGCAAGGTGAGAATTTATTAATAAATAAACTTGTAATTGATTATTTATTATGGAGTGTTTTATCTTATAGCACAGCAATTTACCAATAATCGCAATTTGCAATGTATAAATAAAGGACTTTCTATACTATACTCTATTCTACTATACTTTTTATAGTATTGTTTATTGATAAGTTAAACTAAAATTGTTGATGAAAAGTGAGGAGTGTACTTACTTTTGGGACACACACACACACACACACACACACACACACACACATACACACACACACACACACACACATACATATATATATATATATATATATATATATATATATATATATATATATAAAATAAAAAAGACAAGTCCTTCATTCATACATTATAAATTGTATATGTATAACTGCGATAAACATTCATTCACTCATCAATCCTTTTTTCTCTAATAATACACATTTTGCCATAACGCAGATAAAGAAATGGAAAGCACAAAAGTGACTTTGAATAAACAATTTCTCATGGTAAAAAAGCTGATACCTGAGACTTCTTTTAGAACTCTTTCCTTAGAACAAACTTCTTATAGAAAGCTTTACCATATCAATCATTAATAACTAAAAAGTTTTAGTTTTAGATTATGTGGAGCTTTCATGACATACTGTTGAAATGTTAAGATATTTAAATGAGTGCATTCATATCAAACTGTAATTTAAATAAAATCCAACATTATTATCAGAGCCCCTTTTCCATTGTTAAATAAAACACATTTGACTCATCTGTTCCAACAATTCAAGTGATTTGCTGTAAAAATCAGTGGAATTCTCACACGTTTCACAAATTTGCATGTGTGTTTCAGAGTTGGTGGACTGTGACAAGCTGGATCAAGCATGTGGTGGTGGTCTTCCATCCAATGCATATGAAGCCATTGAAAACCTTGGTAAGACGTGATGAAAAAACAAAAACCTTCTGTAATAGATTTGCTTTTGTATTCTGTGCAATTCCATTCATGAGGCCAAAATCTTTACCTAACGGTTATCTAATATACGTTGACCCCTTTGAAGGAGGTCTTGAGACAGAGACAGACTACAGCTACACAGGACACAAGCAGGGCTGTGAGTTCACTGCTGGGAAAGTGGTGGCCTACATTAACAGCTCTGTAGAACTGCCCAAGGATGAAAAAGGTGAGAAAAGGCAGACAGGTTATATAACAGTAATTTTTCTTAGGTTTGTCATTAGGTTTTGAAACTTCTTTTTTTTTTTTAGAGATGAGTAAGCATAAGTTTTCCCGTACTTATAAGTATATTTGAGTTATTTTTATTACGATCTAGACAACAATGTTGTTCACTGCTTATCTCTTATTTGATCTTTATTTGCTTTCTGCAGCTTATCCTGCTTCTTCATTTGTGTGTATCAAAAGTGTATTACATGTTTGTTAATAATAAATGATGAAAATAAATCTGAATGATGATTTTAAATTTAGTGTGTATATAACCATAATGATTATGCAAAATGTAATGTGTGTGTGTGTGTGTTGGTTTTGTTTTTGTTTTTTTGTTTTTTTAGACATTGCTGCTTGGCTGGCTGAGAATGGTCCTGTCTCTGCTGCCCTCAATGCTTTTGCCATGCAGGTAAGACACTCTGTAAATTTTTCAATGACATTTCAGATCCACAGTAACCAGACCAGTATTGAACTATGCTGCCAGACATTTTTGTAGTTGTGAAACCTGACGTCATTTTACGTAGCTAAGTCATCACACAGACCACACTTGGGAATTCCTTCTGCATACTGTTGTTTCATAGTTGCTGTTGATACTGCTATTGATTGAATAATCAATATGCAGTATAAGGCTGATGTACTTATTTATCTGCACTTTTTATCTGCACTTTTGCCCGATTGCTACATTTTGCACTTCTGGTAGATGCCAAACTGCATTTCGTTGCTGTGTACCTGTACAATGCAATGACAATAAAGTTCTATCTATCTATCTATCTATCTATCTATCTATCTATCTATCTATCTATCTATCTATCTATCTATCTATCTATCTATCTATCTATCTATCTATCTATCTATCTATCTATCTATCTATCTATCTATCTATCTATGTGCAGATTAGATGAACCCATTAACAGTACTGCTTTAAATAAAAGTGTGTAATATAAACTGTGTTCTATTTCATCTGCAAAATTCACTACTGTAACATAAAAAAGAGCAGTGTCATAGATGTCATAGTTAGTCTGTTCTTGTTTGATGTAAAGAATTTGATGTAGTTTCTAAACCTGAACAATGTCTGTATAATTATTTCACAATAGTCCTAAGACAGTTATAAAATAATTTTTTGAATAATTTAAAGTTTTAACAATATCCTATTTCCTATATGAAATAGTAATAGTAACTGTCAATTTGCACTAGGGCCATTATTTATTAACATTGAGTGAGCAGGAGTGAGGTAAAAGTGTGTATGAATATTTCAATGCAAAATATGAGGTCAATCAGAATAAATGTTTATGTAGATTTGTGTGCATATTTGCTTTGGCTTCTTTGCTTGATCATGAATGTGGGTTGCTAATAATTTGGATGGTTTCAGAAATCCATTTCTGAATTTCAGTTAAATGTAATTACTGTCAATTACAAACACAGACTTGTTTCGACAGACATGCTGTTCAGATGCGTCATGTCAAGTATGTTGCAGAGACCAGACTGATCACTAAGCTGTAAGCTCTGTGGTTTCCCACAATGCATCGTCCCCTCCCAAAACCAGAGCTGATACATTTCTATCATCGTTATGTACCACAGTTCTGAGTCACACCCAAGTTAGTGAGGGAAATGAGGTGCAGCAATTAAAATACCCATCCGAGTGTTTTCAACATGCTGTTTTAATTACATGCACATTTTAAGATAAAATAGGTATTTACATCTTTTAAAGTGAAAAATCCAAGGGTTTACATTCTGTCGCAATTTGATGCTGTTTTTATTACATTACAAATGTTAATTGTAATTTGTAATTGTAAATCTAATATATTAAATTTTTTTTAAAAATGCCTAAATAACATGTATGGTTACTTATGTGTGTATTGACATGTAGTTTTGATTTGCATACTCGCATAAAATTATCATCATCGCTAAACTAGGTGTTTGCGATTCTAAATATATCATATGTAACAAAAACTTTTTAACACATCGTTGATCAAAAAATCAGATTCCTGATAGAAAACCTTTCACTTTTTGTTCAGGACACAATGTCGGAATATGATTTTATTTAGCTGACTTGATTTAGCTTTGACTTGTTCTTTTCATGTGTGTTTAGTTCTATAAAAAGGGAGTATCTCACCCTCTGAAGATTTTTTGCAACCCTTGGATGATCGATCACGCCGTGCTGCTTGTCGGATATGGAGAACGTGAGTTATTTTTGCCATTATTTGCACGAATCAATAACACTTTAGTGCATAGTCATAACCGTGTGGTTTGAACCACTGTAAAATCGATCACACTGAACAGCTAATGTGTGTGATGCAGTTTGCAATGAAATGTTTTTGAAATCAAACCAAGCTGCGTCACCTGGTTCACTAAAACTCATATGGTTTACATTTTGTTTGGCAGTCACGTATATTACTGAATAACTGGTGCCAGTGTGTTAGAGCTGATCGAGAGCAAGAGTGTGCAGTGGGAGGCAGTGTCACATAAATAGTGTAGATCTTTTGCTCATTTCTTACTATTCAGTTTAAGAAGTTCACTGGTTCACTATAGTCAAGAATACCTTAAATAGAAGTTCAAGTTTTTGTGATTCATGTTAAAAGATTACAGCATTCGGATACAACAACCAGTGTAACTCTTCTTGTTCCTCCTGTTTTACACAAACAGCTTGTATTCTCTCAGTTCTTAGTGGAGCACTGTTTTATTTTTCACCTGTGCTCATGAGACAGCAAAAACACAAGAAGCACCAGGCTGCCTCTGAACTGCAGCTGACCTGCAATCAAAACCGTGATAACGTTTACCTTCAACCTTAATGAGGCTATGTATGTCATGCTATTTAGGGCAAAGCTGAGCATTTCTACCCGTGCAGAGATAATGTCAGGCCCGGAGGCATATTACGTCTGAAATGAACAATATAGACAAATAACAGTCTTTCTAAGATATTGATTAATTCACAGCAGTAACATACTGTTATAACATAATGTCTTTGAAGGATTTTTTTTAACAAAATAACAAACTACCTTTAAATTACTATTACTCATACAACAACTATTGTTGGAAACATGGCATATATTTTGGTTTATAATCTTAGTTTCTCAAACTGTCAGTCTTTGGAAGCATGAAGTTTAAGTTACCTTGTTTTAAAAACATTCAAAGACACAGTTTTATTTCTGGATTTTTACAGTTTTCTCTAAGATCTTTGTTTTAGGATTGGTAATTTTTTATGGATAAATTGTCTTTTGTTGACGTACAGGTAATGGCGCTCCATTTTGGGCCATTAAAAACAGCTGGGGAGAAGACTACGGCGAGCAGGTGAGGGACACATTAATGCCTGACCTGTGTTTATTCCAAATCAAACTCAGTTGAATGACACAAAGGTGCCTGAGTAATCCATTTATACAAAGAGTGTTATGTTTATTTTACCTGCACATTGTACATTGAGTCCCTATTCTTTGATTTAATGTTTGCGAAAGGAGTTTATTCATTCGTTAAACAATTATTATTTATAGCCAAATACACACCGGCTTCCCACAGGACCAACTTATGTTTCTGTCATTCCACAGTCACACAACACTAATATGTAGAAATTATTTAAAATAGTAGGACAGATAATAATGTAATAATCATATTTCTTTCCATAGACTAAATATATTATACAGAATAGCAATTAAATAAGAAAACTCAAACCATTATGGAACTTATGAGTCTAAACCAATGCTTTATTGAAGGAAGACACATTTGTAGCCGAAAACCTTTAAGCCGAACAATACAAGGGTGCTGATGTATGTTTTATTTCTGTAAAATAAAACATGTAACATGTTATAGCTGTCTAGCTTTTGTATTCTTGGCTAAGATCTAAATAAATAAAATAAAAATGTCAGTTGTCAAGTCAGTAAACAGTAAATATTTAATAATAAAACTTTTGTACTATTCTTTTTAGCTAGATTTACTAAAATACAGGATGTATTTGACATTCTACATGTGTGAAAAACATGTGTACTCACTTTTGTGAGATACTGTATATGTATAAAGTGTATAACACGTTTTACACCTGTATAACACGTGTTTTCGATGTGTGTTTTCAGGGCTACTACTACCTGTACAGAGGATCCAATCTGTGTGGAATAAACAAGATGTGTTCATCTGCAGTGGTTAACTAGGAGAACATATCCAAGCATACAAACACAGGCACAAATGTTTCACCATTCATAAATGCACATAAATACTTTTAGTGTTTTAACCTTTTTAGCTGTGATGAGTTAAATGTAAAAATATTAAACTCTAGGCTATGTGTAACTGTGACTCTTGTGTTCAGAATATTAGCACCAGAGATAGTAAATGGCACAGAGAGATAAAGCATCCATACCTCATAGAACCTTCAATTCTGCTACTGTGACATGAAGCTTCAGATCAATAGATGACATTGTTACACTAGTGTATTGTTATATTTGCATTATACTTTAAGCACTAACTTTTAAACTAATGTTTGAGTAATAGTTTTAAATGTGCTGCTGTGACATTAATATGAATTTGCTTGTTAGTTTGACTACAGTGCTACTGATTTTGGAAGCTGCTGACAACATAACGAGGAACACTTTAGAATTAATTATCAAACAACATTGAATAGTGTTTGTGCTAGTTTAAGAGTTATTTTCTTGTGATTTTCATTTAGAATTAGTGCTCCGAAACAGAAATGTTTGACGTGTACGTAACACCCTATATCAAATTTTTTCAACTTGATTCCTGACGACAAAAAAGTTTGGCGTAAGACTTATTTGATAAATGTCAGAGTTTTCCTTTGAAAAATTTTGAGATGATTTCCAGGCATGATCTTAGAGGTTCTTCGTCTGTGTTTCTTTTCTTGGTCAGTCTTTTGAATAAAGTCATTAAAACCCCACATTCATGTTTGAGTTTGAATGTGTTTTTGCCACCATAACGAATCTCTGCAGAATTCATTTCGACCTGTTGAATTCATTTCAAATGTTCAATACAGAGTTGTGACCATAAGAGTGGCACAGATTCTTCTACCCTGGACTGTTTAAAGACACATCTTTTTGCCTGTTGAGAATGTTTCTACACAGGCCTTGAAAATTGCAACAGTTTATGTCTAAGGCACACCCTTGCTTCAATGTAAAAATCATACCTGGATACTAAATTTGTAACTAAGAACTGCTGCTGTAATCATAAAGACATGACTGTGCATATTCCAGAACTATTATTTGCAATATATATACAGTACAGACCAAAAGTTTGGACACACCTTCTCATTCAAAGAGTTTTGTTTATTTTCATGACTATGAAAATTGTAGATTCACACTGAAGGCATCAAAACTATAAATTAACACGTGGAATTATATATGGAATTATATACATAACAAAAAAGTGTGAAACAACTGAAAAATGTCATATTCTAGGTTCTTCAAAGTAGCCACCTTTTGCTTTGATTACTGCTTTGCACACTCTTGGCATTCTCTTGATGAGCTTCAAGAGGTAGTCACCTGAAATGGTCTTCCAACAGTCTTGAAGGAGTTCCCCGAGAGATGCTTGGCACTTGTTGGCCCTTTTGCCTTCACTCTGCGGTCCAGCTCACCCCTAAACCATCTCAATTGGGTTCAGGTCCGGTGACTGTGGAGGCCAGGTCATCTGGCGCAGCACCCCATCACTCTCCTTCTTGGTCAAATAGCCCTTGATGCCTTCAGTGTGACTCTACAATTTTCATAGTCATGAAAATAAAGAAAACTCTTTGAATGAGAAGGTGTGTCCAAACTTTTGGTCTGTACTGTATATATATTTTTTTTTTAACACACATTTAGTACGGTTTACCTCCACATGTCTACACCTGTATACTATCTGGTGTTACATATAAAAGGATGAGTCAGGATTTTATTTTCTCATGTTCCTCAGGTTTCTTAATAAGTGTCAGCATGAGAAATAAGTGTATGGTTACTTCAGATAAACCAATGAATTAAATATAAATAAAGAGTAATCAAATAATTCAAAAAATCAATAAAAAAAAAATCTGTCAACAATCATGTAATGAATATGGCATAAATGTATCCTACTATTGCAGTAAAGAGATGTTAAGACTGCTGATTTTATGGTAAAGGGAAAAGTTTGATTACATATGTTACCGTATAAATGTGGAATTAATGGTGTGTAATATAAAACTCTTGAACTATTATGGTTTCTTATCATGAAATAAATAAAAAAATGTGTATATCTCAATAATAGGTTTGCTATAATATCAAATACTTTTGTTTATATAAAAATATCTTGCTAAAACAAATTCAATACATACACATGAAAATTTTGATTTCATAATTTATTGATCATAAAAAGGTCCTTTAATTAGAGCATCCATTTTTAACAAATAAAATAAATCAGTGCCCAGTATGATACCTGATAGATTGATAGTTGTAATGAAACCGAATTGGCTCCACATGCAGGTGGACGTTTGGGGTAAACAATGCTAGAAAATATTCACTAGGGATGCTCTACTCTCTCACACAGTCCATAGGCGGAAAGAAATCCAAAGTTTTTAATAATAGTCCATTGGCAAAAAAGTGGCATGAAATGCATCAGCAATCTGTCAAGATGCTTCCAAGGTGTTGCCTTCCTGTATAATAATAATAATAATAATAATAATTCGTTACATTTATATAGCGCTTTTCTGCAGCACTCAAAGCGCTTTACATATGAAAGGGGGGATTCTCCTCAACCACCACCAATGTGCAGCATCCACCTGGATGATGTGACGGCAGCCATATTGCGCCAGAACGCCCACCACACACCAGCATATTAGTGGAGAGGAGATAGAGTGATATAGCCAATTAATATGAGGGGATGATTAGTAGGCCAGCGGGCAAGTTTTTGGCCAGGATGCCGGGGCACACCCCTACTCGTTTTCGAAAGACATCTTGGGATTTTTTATGACCTCAGAGAGTCAGGACCTCGGTTTAACGTCTCATCTGAAGGACGGATTAGATTAATAAAAGTATAGATTAATAAAAGTATGTAGACATCAACTGCTCTATCAGTAACTGTAGTCAATCAGGATCTCAGTAACGTGAACATCATGAAGAGAGCAGAGAAAACAAACACGGGATTAAATTAAATTAATTAAAAGTTATTTTATTTACACTAATGCAGTGAAGGAAGTTTGCATTTATCACCTGACTATGTCTTTAATTAAAAAGTAAAAGTTTCTTTTAATAGTAATGCACAAACCAGTAAACCAGTAGCTTTTTTTATCTATCCAGCAGAGCAATCAAACAAAGCTTCTGGCTACTGGCTCAACCTGGGCCTCGACCAAACTTCTCTTTCGTGATCTGCGTATTTGATTTGAGCCCTAATGGCTGGGTTTATATATATATATATATATATATATATATATATATATATATATATATATATATATATATATATATATATATATATACACACATACATAGGTATATGCATATATACACACATACATACATATATATGTGTGTGTGTGTGTGTGCGCGCGTATATGTATGTATATGCATACACATATATATAGTAGCTTTAGCCTACAGTACAATACATTGACTGCAATACATTGCCTACATTACCCACAATGCCGCACCTGTTACATCCGGAAGAAACCGGAAGCAACCGGCAGTGAGTTTCACATGCGCCAGACGCGTTCAGCAGTTGACCAGCGTGTCGGGGTTTTTATTTCGATGTACCAAACAGCAAGATCCAGAATACGTTTTGGCTTTTGTGAAAGTTTTTTGGGTATGTTGCATTTTCAAATCGCGGCCTTCACGACGTGAATGAGTGTGGAAAAGTACCATTGTAGGCTAGTTGGAGCTAACCGGCTAAGCTAGGCAGGCGCTCTAGCAAATTCGATTGTTGTCCTGTGATGTATTGCACTACTGTGACGTCATAGTTAACAAATACATATATTTGGTCAGGTGGTTCAGTAGATAGCTGACAGTTGAATAGCAGCGGAATAGCAAAATCATTACAGATTGTAAGTAGGGTTAAGGGTGCATTCACGTGCTGGATGAGACTAAGTTTGTTGCCTAATACATACTGTTTTTCTACCTTTTTTACAGAACAGGGGATTTTAGAGATCATCAAAGATGTCGAAGGCAACCAAGCGCAAACATGTGGTCAAGGAAGTCCTGGAGGACTACATCACACCTAACGAGCAGCAGCAGATTATGAGGGTCAGTGCTGTACAAATAAGTAAAAACTGTATAGTGTAAAAAAAAAAAAAAACACTATGGCATTATTATAGACAGACTGCTCTTGGATTATTATACAGATGACACACAACTTTATTTAGCTACCAGGCCATATACCTTCAATATATCAGTTTCATCAGAGGTTTGATGAGTTTGTTATAAACATTGAACAGCAGACTATGAATAATCGGACCCTACTAACTTTAACTATTCTTTTGGGCTAGGTGTTGAGTGGGAGTGAGTTAAAAAAAACACTTCTGCCAAGTGATAGCTTAGTGGTTAAGGCTCTGGGTTACTGATTGGAAGGTCAGAAGTTAACACCCTTAACTCCTAATTATCCAGGGGTGCCTTATCATGGCTGACCCTGTGCTCTAACCCCAGCTTCATAACAAGCTGGGATATGCGAAGAAAGAATTTCACTGGTCTGTATTGTATATGTGACAAGTAAAAGACTTTTCATTTTTTCCTTAAAAGAAAATGTGACCAGTCTCTTTCAATCCTGCAGTTATTCTTTGTGTAATTATTTAGGTGCATTATTTGCAATGAAATTTGTTCATTCTGTTTCTTAAAAATAACAAATTTAAACTGGAGGGAATTCACATTTCTTGGAGTCTGAACACAAACTCTCATTGGGAAGTAAAGACCTAAAGCCGCACTGCTTTATCTGACACTGGCCACTGCTCTACGAAACCCCTCAGTATCATTGGAGATTCACCCCACCCTGAAAGCTGTCTGTTTACCTTTGGGACAATATTACAGGTCCATCCACATTGGCACAAAAAGACAGCTTGAGAAACACTTTAAGGCACTCCCATGTTAATGATTGCAGTCTTCCCATCCAGTGAGCCTAAAATCTAACCATTTGCACAAGTACACAAAAGTTTTTTTTTTTTTAAGTGCCTTTAGTGTTGAGTATCCTGAGCTCCCAGTCCAGATCTACGATTCTAACTTGGGTCCCTCATTTGAAGGTTTTGCACGTAATTACGAGAACAGCCTAGATTTTTTTTAAATAAATTCAAGAAGTTATTGTCTATTACCTGTAGGTTGGTCTATTGGAACACCTGGTGCTTTGGATGTTCCACTTAATTTTACAGTTGTTGTTTAAACAAGATCCAGTTTAGCCTAAATTCATCAGGGGAAAATCACTAGAAAGTAAATGTCCGACCAGATCAGCCCGTTTATAACAATATTTTAAACAATAAATAATAAAACAATATTTTATTAATCTTTATAAAGTGGTCTTAAAGCCCACCACATAAGGATCTTCTGGTATTCAGGAGCAAAATCTCATTGTTTAAATCCTGACCTGATAACCTGTTTATATAGACACACCTTTTGTTAATGGCGAAAAGATATTGTGAATGTGGATGACGTTGACTGTCCTTCCTACCCAATCACATATGGTGAAAATATAATGTGCGTTATATAAGGAATAAAAATAGCATGGGCCATGCAATTTAGGAAATGGATTGTAATGTACTTTACAAATGCATTCGGTTGATGAGTGAACACACATCTCTTGTCACGCTCCAAAATCTAATGGAACACCTTCCCAAAAGAGTGGAGGTTATTATAACTGGAACTGTGGCCTAAATGTGATGCTTAAAAAGCACATACCAATCTTATAGTCAGTTGTCCACAAACCTTTGTCAGTATAGTGTAAATCAGTTCATGTTATCATTTGCATCAAAGCAGCTATGGACCATTGTTACTTCACTTTCTTTCACAGAAGTCCATGGCATGGCTGTAAATCTAAAGAAACCGAACAAACCGTTTGACAGTTACATAGTTCTTCCATGATATGTTTGATGCATGCCTCCTTACACAAATCTTCAGCATTAATCAACACCTTTTTTTTTTTTTTGACCAAAGAGAGTAGAAAAATTGATATATAAGTGATATGTAATGCTGCTTTTGTATGGTTGTCAGCTCCATTTTTAGTGTGAATGCTTGAATCCTACTATATACTAATTCACTTGTCTGCTAAATAAACAAACGTGAATGCAGAATGGCATAATAGGGCCATAAAGCTGGGAGTTATCCTAAACAAGCAAATGTTTTTGTACCTTGCAGATTATGGGAAGCAATGGCAATAACCTCCATCAGGCTGTGACTGAGAGTGGCGAGAAATTTCTGCTCAGCATGCCCACGAAGTTTCGCAAGAACATCTGGATCAAAAGAGGTTTGCTAAACCTCGGCTTCTTAATTGTTTCTATCATATTTCACATATTTATTTGATTGGGAATACTAACATTCCTGATTTCACATTTTTTTTTTGGCAGGTGATTTTGTGATTGTAGATCCTATTGAGGAAGGTGATAAGGTGAAAGGAGAGATCAGCTTCATTCTGTATAGGGACCACATTGACTACTTGAGGAAACTTAACATCTGGTGAGAAAATAAGCATATGTACACTATACAGTATTTGCCACTACAATGTTTTTTTTAGCAAGCTACTGACCATGGAATTTGCAAACAGGCCTACCGGATTCGAGGTGGCTGGTGGAAAGGAGCAGATTCAGAAAAAAGCACAGAGAGATGATACTAAAAGTAAAGAGGAAAATGAAGAGGACGAGTGCAGCAGCAGTGACTCTGAGGATGACCGGGACCTTTTTGTAAACACAAACAGAACCAATGTGCAGTACAGTGAGAGCGATGACTCGGATAAAGATGAGGAAGAGGAGCATGAAGATTAGGAAGAACAGAAGCTTTCATTAATTCTGCACATCTCAAAGATTTTTGAATAAACATTATGTACCTTCAATTTAAACAGCAAGGTATGGAAATATGTGCATTTTTATAATGCATAAATATGCATTATTATGATTAAAAAATTTAGACCAAGACCATGTTTAATCCATGTAAAAAAAAACTGACTTATTCTCTATGCATATTGGATTGTACATTTAAGTTGATCTGGTGTGTTAAAGTTTTTGTATTATAATGTGTGTACATATGGCAATAAAACTTTATATAAAAATTATTTACATCCACTTCAACAATGTCTTTAACTTAGACAAGTGAAATATTTTCATCCTTTTTATTATTAAATGCTAAAAAAAACACTTACATTCAGTAAGTTTATATACATACACTGTAATTAACTGATAATTAAACATTTTATGTCCATTGTCTGTTTAAATAAGCTACCTTGTGTTTAAATACTTGCATTAGGTCAAATGGTGACAAGTATACAAAACAAAACAGGTGTTGTCTGTGACCAAAAGAAGCATAATCATTGTAATGTAAAGTTTCCCCGTTCTTACCGGTACACACCCAATCCTCAGACTCACTCACTAAAGCAGTGTCTTTTATCACTTACAGTAAAGATGTTGTAATACTTAATGTTTGAGCTGACACTACAACTGTATATACCAGCAGTTATAAGGGAACTATTTAAAGGTTCAGAGTTACAAAAGTTGTCATTTCTGGTATTCAGGGTTACAATACAGAATCATTTACCGTTTTTTCTGACATTAGTGTTCGCCGTCTACTTCACATCACTCATGAATGTAGTCAAGGGAGAAATGCTTCTTCTCAAAACCTGTTAAACCACAAATGTCTTTGCAAGGCTTTGAGAGCAGTCAGTAGTCCCTTCCCATGTCAGTAAAATCCAATCCTGGTTTTGCATTCATATTAAAAGTGGCTTAATTTGTTCTTTCATTCCTAAGGGTTACGTTTCTACATTGGATGCTTGGTTTTAAGATTTGTGACCATAGTTTTAACATTTCTCTTGGACTGCGTTTGTGGACCAGCAGGATCGTGTGGTGGGCGCAGGGGTCCTTTGCTTCTTCAGCATTAAAGTCAAAAGTGAGGAAGGCTGGGTGGTCGATTGGGATGATCCCCAGCCTTTGAAGGCACATTCCCAGGTAAACATCATCGATAGGGAACAGATGAATTCTTCTGGACACCTGGAGAAGCCTGGGAACCAGTGCACCTGAGTAGACTACCCCTCCTCCACCTGGATATGTCGGGTACATACCCTTATAGAAACTTTCAGGGATGAAATACTTACTGTCTTCTGTGTGCAAAGGGAGTGCAGAGGCGATAATGTCCCCAACAACAAACTCGTCCAATTTCTGTCTGCTACCATTTCTTGTTCGGTGAAGTGTTTCTTCTTGCAAGTAGTCTAGAAGAGCAGGTGTCCTCACGAAGACATCGTCATCACCCTTGAAAACAAAACGAGCATTCTGACAGCGCTTTGAGAACCAGTCCCAGAACAGTACATCCTTCAGCGTCAGGTTAAAGAAAGTGTCTATGAAGTCCCACATTATAATGTCACCATACTTTTCACTCTCTTTTTCAATACCTTTACTTAACTCTTTATCAACCTTGCCCAAGAGGAAAACCCGGCGCACTAGTCCTCCTTTCCCCACCTGCCCCTTCAGAAGTCCTGAATACCCCCATGTCCTCCTTATGGCTTGACGGTTCTTGAAGTTAAGCACTGTTGACTTAATTGCCAGCAGCAACATTGGAGCCTCTTCCGTTTTGGCACACAATCCTGGTTGGTCAATGAGCAGTGGGTAAACTCTACAGTACATTGAACTTACAAACCTCTTAATCGGATGTGGCAGAGTGAAATAATCTGACCCTCTGCTCATTGCATCATCGTATTGAAAACACCCATTTTGGTTTAATGACGTGATGTTATCTTTAAGAAAAATGTTTCCTGAGGCTTGAAGGATGGGGTTATGTTGGCGGTCCTTGACTTGTTGGATCATGTTCCAAAATGCAGCTCTGTCCAGGTGCTGACTCCAAAAGGGCTGAACTGGGTAGGGGGCTAACATGCTGTCATTAGATGTCCCGCTAGCTATAAACAAATCTGGTAGACCTGAGCTGATCATTTGCCCATTCGATGGGTAGGTGTGAGTCATGGCTAAGCTTATAGCCACACTTATGTAGATGAAAAGGCATCCAAGTAGTAGACATGGTGTACATATGCAGAGCAGGAGCCGGAAGCGATATCTCCACAGACATCTGGCCATTGCCTATAGAAACATGAAAGAAAGAAGTAATTACAAAGTTTTCCTTCTTAATGGAAGGTGATTCACAGTTTCGCTCACTCCCAGTCCCCATCAGAGTGATACAAATTTTCTTGTTCTTGATTGGGCACTGAGAGACAAGAAAATGTGGTTCACATAGGTACCTATATTTAGAAACAGTGGGTTAAAGGTAGTCAGAGCGTTCATAACCGCAAATTAATAAGCAAGTTATTTTTATGAGATCCAGAAAATAGTTTTAACTCTGTAAGATTATATGGAGACAACTCGGTCTATACCACTGACAAAAAAAATAGACATAATGATGGGGGTGAGTTGGGGTGGGTTTGATTGTGTTGTGACTCTTTTTGAATTTTGCAATAGTGAAAATACAATCCCTTATTATCAAGGCGATTAGACACTCAACCACTTTAATAAATAACCCTGCTCATTTATGCAAATCTGCAATCAACCAATTATGTGCCAGTAGTAATGCTCACACCAAACATGAAAATAGAGAAAATTCGGGATCTCAGTTACTCCGATTAAAGCAGAATTGTTGGTGCCAAATGGATTGGTTTTGAGTTTGACAGAAACTGCTAACCTTATTGGATTTCCCACACAGTCAGTGCTGCTCTTAACTGCTCTATTTCAATGATCCTGTGACTACTGAAACATCACATCATTGTTCTTGGCTGACAGAAGTGAAACCTGAACATGTAGAATTTGATATTCTGCTGTGGTGTGCATTCAGGTGCTACCTTTTTTTTTTTCCAGCTTATCCTGGTTGTAATCATTAATTGTGATAATTTTAAGTGACTGTAGCCTTCCTGCTGACTCTCATGAATAAAGCATTTATGCCCACAACTAGACATTTTTGAATATTTTTTTTTAATTAGTCAACTCTAGAGACAATTCGGATGGAAATCTCAATTTCAATATTTTAACAAACATAAAACTGAATCTCTTATTCTGCATGAACTTGTGCATTGTGCTACATGATTGATTATTTATATAATTTCAAAAACAACAGGTGTACATATGTTTGCTGGTTGGTAAATGTATATATTATATAGTTGCTATAAATATGAGTCTATTTGACTGACTAATTGAAAATATTTAATCCAAAACCCAATAGCTCAAAAAGAAGTGGGTTTATAAGTATATGTAAGAGAACGTAAAGTGTCTGGTTGGCAAAAATATTAAAACAAACATATGGATGAACATTTAGACTATTGCTCTAAACATTTGAAGGTTTATATGGACTGTTCTCCAAACAAAGTCAATTTCAACACATAATATACATAATATATAAAACATTGATATCAGCATCAAAATATAATACAAACTCACACAATTAACCAACTAACGTGTTTTTTTACACTATACACCTAACATAAGAAACACAAAGAGGGTGAGCCATGAAATATCACTGAAACTCTGCATTTTTCAAAGTGCAATAGTCTTTTAGTTGTGTCAGGCCTTAAGTATGGAAAAAAAAAAGAAATAACGAAAAAGTGTCAACTTTCAACTTCATATGTGAATTTATTTACAAATCCAGTTGAGAAACCACGCCCCTGTATTGTTACACTATAGAATAATTTTGGACCAGTTGCATGCTAGTAAGTAAAATACACCTTTAAACACATTTACATAAAGTATTTTAGTACTTTTAAGTATTATTTATTTATTTATTTATTGGGGGGAGATACAGACTTGTTTGTGTTACATTTACTGAATTACTCAATCATTTTTATTTAGCTTGTTTTAACAATATTTTAGAAACACCGGTAATGTGAACACAGGCAGTTTACAGGCTAATAACGCCTTGCAAACATTTTCTTTCTTTCTTTCGTATATAATTTCTAAATTAAAACAGCGTCTAAACCCTTAAACATATGGTACATAGATACTTACAGAGAAAGAAGCAGGTCCTTGAGGTGAAACTCGTGTCGTTTAGACTCCTCGCCGGACTAGTTAACAAATTAAATAATAAAAATAAACAAGTTCCCGTCTTTCGATAAGGATCTAAAACAAATGGCTATAAATTAATAATGAACAAGATACCAGACGCTTTTTAATACTGAATAGCGATAAACACAATCAGCACACGTTCCCCAAAGCGCGAGACTCTACCACGTGCACGCGCATCACTGAGAAACACGCATCTCTGAGAAACGCGCGTGGCAGAAGAATCATGAGCAGTCCAAACCGGAAAACCCTGAAATGGTAGCAGCAGCACCGACAAGCATTAGGGCTTGGTTCATTTACTGTAGTATATATTATATATATATATATATATATATATATATATATATATATATATATATATATATATATATATATATATATATAGTATTAAGTGCTTTTAGAAATTGAAGACACTGACAAATTGCTGGTAATTTTATATTTTATTTTTTAAAACAATCCGGATTGGATTGTTGCCTATTAGAACACTATTAGAACTATTATAACAATGTTTCCACGTGATTTAAGTAACCAGGAATGCTGTTAATTGTCAATTAATAATTTTCATTATCATTAATAATTTTCATTATAATGAATGTCAATTCATTATCCATTCCTTCATCAACATCTACCTTGATTTTTAAAAAAATATTATAATTCATATATGTGCTTGAAGTAGAAAAAAGCAAATAGATTGTATGCAATTTTTATCCAACCTGAAAACATGTAACTGTAATTGTTTTAAGATCAGTGCAGTTGTGTTGATTTAGACTGATATGGGTTATCTTTTTTATATATCTAATTTCGAAGAAAAAAATTATATGGCTGACAGTTTGGGTGAGTTAAGTTTGAAACTTTCAGTGTAAAATCTATACAATAAATAAAATTCTTCAGTTTCTTTAACAGTCTGATGTTTTTATAATAATTGTTTAGGTCATGGTAGAAACAATACTATATAGATTATATATGATGTGATGATATGAAAACAAAGCAAAGAATGTCCCTTGTTCTGGTCATGCTGCATTCCTTTCCTTCCTATTGTACTCTGTCATAAAATGAGGTAACACAAACTAACTATGGGTCCTGAAATGTGTCAAGAGGCATTGGTGTCAGTTTTGGTTTCTTAAGCAGTGTGTCTTTTTTTTTCTCAACACTTCAGAATTAGTGAAGTACTTACCTTGCTTATAGTGCTTGCAGAAAGAAATTCTGAGACACCTCACTTTAAAACAAACAAAGTCTCCCAGGAAAAAAATATTAGCAGTGCTGAAGTCATGGACATTTCAAATAATAAAAAAAGAACACACATTACATAAAAATGACAAATAAGTGTTTTGGTTTTTTTTCCAAAATGGTAGGAATAAAGATTTATTTTTTCCATATGAACAAGTGGTTTGATTTTTGTACAAGTACTATTTTCTGAGAAAACTTGCAAAAATTTCTAGCATATTCCAAGTCAAGAATGGGCATGAAAAAAAGGGGGATTTATTGCTGGATGTCAAAATGAAAAGTACACTTTCACCGCATGAAGACAACTCAGTTGATGCGTTTACCATGCACCCATCTACCAGAACCACTAGGACATGCAGAAAAAGGGAAGGCTTAACAGGCAGACAGAGGAAGAACAGAACAAGAGGAGAGAGTAAAGGAGAGGGGAAAAAAGAAAGAAAGAGAGAGAGAGAGAGAGAGAGAGAGAGAGAGAGAGAGAAAGAGAAATCAGTGAGTCAGGAGAAGCTTTGAATGAGTGTGTGGGAGTGTATTTGGATGTGAGGACACAGTGTATGTTATGTGGATCCAGGTGTTTATGTGGGTGTGTTTGTGTGTGGATAGGGTATTTGGGGGAGAGGTGTCGATTTTCTGGATAGCGTGTTAAGATTTTGGTTAAGTCCGAAAACAAACAAAAAAATAGGTTATTTCACAATCTGTTTGTCTAAAGTAGCATGCCCAGGCCAGCAATGCTAACAGCAAGCCCCCAGCTTGCATACAGACAAACACCAATCAGAGAGAAGGGTGTGGGGGCAGCAGGGAAAAAAAACACCTAAAATGTCAGGCCATCAAAGACTTTCTACAGGTTTCACAAATGAGCAAAAATAGCCAGTGGTATCATTCTCAGAGATCAGAACTGCAGATCAGATCTAAGTGTGAGAAGTGCTCATGAATCGTGGGTTTTTTTGAATGGGAAGTCCTGAGACACATAGCGGCTTTAAGCTGCTGGCATAGGAACGGGGCGTGTGAACTAACAGGATATGACAGCCCACGTAGGCTAGAATCAGGCTGGATTGGTTCATCTGCAGGTGGCACCGTTGCCAAACACTACACATGGAAGGAAGGGAACAGTGCAATGAGCTCGTTTCGCCACCGGGTAGTGGCAAAGTCACCAGTGTGTCTTTCTCCAGTTTTTTTTAAAGCCAACATAATGGAAACAGAGTGTCAGTGCTCCCCTATGACAAAACCCATCAGAGAGATTGCACTTAGACACAAGCACACACCCAAACCTTTAGACTAGTGCCTGTTACACTCGAACACACAACACGCAGGTGCATACAGACAAAAACCAAACAAATACAGGCTGACTAGTCTAAAATTCACATGCACACACAGACACCACTCCGAGACACATACACACACACACACAAATACATACACAGACCCCTTCTCTTACATACAGTAGAGTAAACACATTCATTGGACGTACATACACTGCCATTTTGAAAACCCTGAACGCCGGGGCAGGTACCATGACCTAGTACAATGCCCTATGAACACCTGCAGACCTGCAAACAACATATGATAAACCAGTGGGGGGAAAAAAGAAAACCATTAAAATGTCTACACAAACACACAATTTCCTGTTTTAAACAGAAAACAGCGTGCCCATGGTGATTGTATAAATGCCTTGGGGAAATGACCAGTTTGTGAACCCCTACTCATGTAAACAAACATCTTACATAAAAGTGATTCCCATATTGCATGATGTCAGAATTAGATCACAGTTCAAATGGGGAGATCCTGAACAAACAAACCAAAAAGAAACCAAGAAAAAAAACATGTCTATATAAAACCCAGGAGTCCATTTTAAGAAAGGCTACAAAAAAAACTTAACGGAACCTCCCTCATCGGCATACAGCAAAAGGCACCACAATATTATTCTATTTCTAAGTTGTGAAAAAATTGGCACGTGATTCTTCTTCATAATGCTGTAAACCAAAGAACAGAAATTACATATAAATAGTTTTCCCCCCTATAAAAAAGTCTTTGCTGCTAGCTAGTAGACAATTTTTGCTGAAATGAAAATAAATATTTCCTTTGTTTAGAATATCTGTCTGTTATATAAAATAAAAAATATTTCTTATAGGTGCAGGTCTATAGCATATATCATTTTTTCTCTCTCTCTCCTAGATATGTTGTTTTACTGTCCTCGTCACTGCTCTTGGTTTAAAGGGGTGCATTGTCTGGTTTGGACCGTGACTGTGACAGTTTGTTTGTGTGAGTGTTTGAGCGTGACGTGCTGCGTGCTGTACTGCTGTACGTCCGCATGTCATTGGGCCGGTAGATAGTGGCCGGCTCGTTGTTCATGCTCATGTTCTGCATGCTGAGGAAAGGCGTGCTTTCACCATGCCCCAGCTCTCCCATCTCCTCCTCCTCCTCCTCCTCCCATTCGCTGTCTGACAGGCAACTCTGCGAGCTGTAGTCCTTTGGCACTTTGGCACGCTGGGAAACGTGTCCATTGAAGCGTGACCTCCTGTGCCAGCGTCGCCCGCTGCCACTCTTTTTGGGCCTCTCACGTGACGACATGTACTCCTGTGTTGTCTCGTAGTCCTCATCATCTGCGAGCCGGTATGGGCTGGACGGGAGAGATCCAGTCCCCTCACTGTGGTATGGGTTGCATGCACGTCGTGGCCGGCGTAGGAGCGGCTGATCGTCACCGGGTGAATAGGAACCTGCTGCCGGTGGTAGGGACAGTGCATGGCTGGCATTGGGTGTCGTGATCTGAAAGGTAGGCACCTGCTGGGGCAGTGAGGAAGAGTGGAAGTCCACTGGAGACAAACGGGCCGGCGTGGTGAGCGCTGACACGTACCTGGAAATGAAAGAGAAAAAAATGGGAGGAGAGGAGAGAGAAGCAAGGGGAGGCAAATGGAAGCAAACAGAAGGAAAGTGAAAGTGAAGCAATGTAATAGAACAGATGGGAGAAGATAGGAAAACAGGGAAAGTAGAGAAATTAAAAGAAAAGTAGAGTAAAGGAAATGAACATTTTACATTTACATTTGTGGCATTTAGCATAAGCCCTTATTCAGAGCCATTTAACAAAAGTCTTTATCAATGAATGAATCAACACCGGTTCACCAGGTTACAGACCCAGGATACATTAGCCTAAATAATAGCACACTTTTTTCCTTCTTTTTTTTTTTTTTACATTTTGGAATAGGAAGGGTATATTTCTTGTTAGACTGGGTTCAAAACCCAGTACCACTATGCTGCCACTGCCGGGCCCCTGAGCAAGGCCCTTAACCCTCACTTGTTTAGTCGTATTTAAATTGTAAGTCACTTTGTTTAAGGGCTTCAGCCAATTGCAATAAATGTAATAATTAAATAGAAGAATAGTTAGCTCTTGTATATGACCTGATTTCTATGGGATCACAGCCTTGATTGTGATTTGGATTTGAAATATAATTTAAAATATATTTTATATTAGTTTCAAATATATTCTTAATTTTTTTGCTCTACTCTTTGATCTGGACGTGGACTTGAACTAAAAATTGACTTTAGACTTTTATGTAAGACATTGACATTGTATGGCTGGACTACCACACTTACTGTAAACATTCTAAAACTTTTTTCCTATACTGGAATGTGCACTATCAGGCTTCAAGGGCGTTTCTTTTATATCTGTTTGCTGATTGCAACTCAACACAATCCTCAGCCTGTGCAATTCTCACATGACTATCTGGTTGAAAAATAAAAAATAATTCAGATGAGGAAAAGCACAATTTTTTATTCTAGAATATAAGAGATTTTCATGATCCGATTCCTACATTGTACATATTCTACATGTTTACACCTCCTTCTTCATCACCTGTCACTGTGAGGTGAGTCCCGCAGAGAGTCGAATGAGTCTCCGTACTGCAGGGGGCTCCGTGCAGGCTCGGAATAGCCACAGTATGCTGCATGCCGAGCCATACATGCTGGACTGCTGCATTTACTGGTGCCCACTGAGGAAGAGAGTGCCCCCGAGTGGCAGTCCGAGTTCATGCTGTCTGATCTCTCCATACTCCATGTCCTCTCCTCATGCCTGCGGGATTCAGGATATTTTAGTACCAGAGTGTCGAGTGGAGGCTTACAGAGATGTGAGCAAGTGTGTGAATGAGATGATAATAGGGAATGCGAGCACCTCAAATTGTAAATTTTGCTTTTGCAAAAACTGTAATGTATTTAAATATATTGTTCGGATTGGCTGATATTTAATTCGGCTGCAATGTCACCCATTTCATTTAAACAGCAAAATATATGATTCAAATATGCAGCATTAAATACCAGCATGTTCAAATGTCAAAATATCTTAACCCAGAGCCTTAACCACAGAGCTACCACTTCCGATTTCACATTGACATTCACACTTTAGAAAAATGATTTTGAATAATAAAAATATTTTTTAAAAGTTGGTTATATCAAATGTGACAGCAGAAGTGGTAGCTCTGTGTTTAAGGCTCTGGGTTACTGATTGGAATGTCAGGGGGGTTCAAGCCCCAGTTTCTCCAAGCTGCCACTCTTGGGCCCTTGAGCAAAGCCCTTAACCCTCTGTGCTCCAGGGGGGCTGTATCATGGTTGACCCTGTACTCTGACCCCAGCTTCCTAATATTGCTGGGACGTGCAAAGAAATAATTTTACTGTGCTGTAATGTGCATGTGACAAGTAAAAACCTTTACCCTTTTATAAATATTTCATTATGACTTATGAAATATAGCCTAGCGTATGTCTGCATCATGGTTTACTATTCGAGTGTAACAGTGGTGGCATTTGCAGCATATAATTCATGTAATTCATATCCAATATAAGCAAGTTTATAGGAAAAGAGCAACACTGTAGTATTTCCTTAAATGCCGATTTCTTTTAATGACATAATTGAACATCTGTTAATGATGCCATTATCTATGCTAACCATCTCCACATTTAATGATGTGAAATAGTTCAGCTTTGTACGAGAAATAGTTTTCCAAAATTGTTTTTCTTTTCATCATTGATGGAAAAGCCTGTTAGCAGTAGACTCTCTGTAGATAGAGGAAAACTAAAGAAGAGACAGATGGTGAAGTTGTGCTGTGGGTGGATATATGTATGAGGTACGTATCCACCCTACATAATGCATAAAAAAAGGAGATAGATAGCTACAGTTTGATGGACAGGGTCTATACCGGTGACTGGAAGCGTGGGTGGCAGTAGAGGAGTGGTGAGACCGTGAAGACATCCGGCTGCCCGAGAAGTTGCCTGATGTCTCTGTTCCATGTCGTATCACTCGCTCGGTGGCTGGGGCGTTCTTAGAGATATACTGCAACATAGACAGATGTAACATGAGATATGTGTTCTTTACATAAGGGTTTTAGGGGTTATGGATTTACAAAGAACAAACATTGTGTGTTATACAAAATAAATAAATTGGCTATAAAAAAATCTGATGTACAGACATTATTCTGAGTCAAATTCTTTATTTTACCTCAAACTGAAAGACAAAGCAAACTTGGGTGGTATTAAAGAAATAAAAGTATGACGGAGACAAACAAATACATTTACAGGTTGATTCAGATCAGTGTAGGGAATGCAAGCAAACTTGCATTAATTCCATCTTAGCCAAAATACTGCAGCTTTTTTTTCTACACTTATGATGTGAAATCTCCATGTTGATTTTCGAACACTTACTTTTCAAGGTCACCAAAATCCTAGGGATAAAAATGAAAACCCAGTAATGCAGTATTTCCTGTCTAAATATGTCCTGTCTAATTTTTCCTGTCTAAACGTTCCACTTGCAGGTTTGTGACTGTCTCTTTCTGAAGGGCGACACATTCAATGAATGCAGCATTTTCAAGTGCCTCAAAAGAGTTTTGGGTTTTAACCTGATTGTTATTAAATAATATTTTAGTTGGTCACATATACAACCACATACAGTGCAAAGTGCAGTGAAAAGTGTTTTTTGACAGTCTGTGACATAAATAGAATTTACATAAATCAAAGGTTTAATTCTATACGGGCAGGGAAGGAAAAATAAATAATATAAAATATAATATAAAGTATGATTTGTATGATTTGTAGATGAGTTGTATAAACACTAAAAACACAAACAGCAAAACTGTATTTTAAATAATGTGCAGTTGTTTGTGCAATATATGCTTTGCAAAACCAGGCCGAGGTCACGTGTGTTGTGCGAACACTACTGACTATTACCAGCTATTAATCAACATATAGACATCCACAACAAGTGTCACCGCTGCACCTTAAGTATGGTGCGTTTAGGTAAATGTGGCTACTGAGCACTTTTGCAAGGCAAAACTCCCCCGAGGTTTTGTAGTATGTGTACATGAGATTTAGTGGAGAAATTTGCAGCCATTTAAAAGTTTGAAGTAAGATTTAAACTCACATCGACCATAGGGATCTCCTCTGGGCTGGGACCAGGCCCTGGGTGGTTGGGCCCGTTGGCCAGCATACGATTGGGGTGTTCTAAACACATGTTCTGGTGCAGATGGCTTTGCATCTTCTTCCTCTGTTTCCTGCAGAAATATTATCCTGCTGTTTTACACATAAAACTCAGAGTATTTTATGACCCTTACACTATCACAAAATAGATCTAAAGAGGGAAGCACTGCCAGAGCAGATAAGTAAAAGAATTTGTAATTTGCCATGGTCTATTTTTTTATGTTTATACATTTTTACTGAATGCATCTTTTTTTTTATTTTAATTGTCTCGTAGCGACTCTTACATGTAAATTCATCCAAAAAAAATGAGGTACCAACAAACAAATCCATGTAAATGATATAAAAATTGATGGGTAGGTATAATTCTAAGCAAGAATTTAGTTTTAGAAAATGCTGTCAATTTAGTACACTGTAAGTGCTTTTAGTCCTGTAGGTGAAAAGATCAGGAATAAAAAGCTGTAATAGTGCCAATAAATAAATATGATAATAAACCTAATATCCTTAGTATAGCAAGATTATATTCAAATAATGGCTGTATGGTCCGAATTATTTTTTTTAAATAATCCAATATCAGTTGCCCCCAAATAGTTTCATATCACATATGTTTTATAGATATACCACTTTAAAAGTATAAGAGTACAGAGCTATTTTTTTCTCTGGATTTACTTGGTTTTGCAGTATGCAAGGACACACACGATGCCAACCACCAGCAGAGCCACGCAAATGCCTGTTATTGTCAGTACCCGCTTCTGGTACAGTTCCTCTGCCTCTGAATAAGTGAGAAAAACAAACACACACAGACACACACTCTGAATCAGTGGCAGACATGCCACAGGATGCTTTATTACGATCCGATTACCCTAAACTGATTGCTCTATATAAGAATTTTTCGGTATAAATAATATTTAAACTTTGTTTCCTTTGGAATACAAGAGCCAATAAATCAAGCAGTATGCCTTGTCCATTAATGATCAAATAGACAATGATCTATGACAACCAGCTCTATGAACTCATTGGGACCTCAGGGGTGACTTTATAACTGTGCTATAAGAAAAAGCAGATCTTTAAAACTATAGCAGGTTTGTGCATTTTTAGAGGCGATTACGTTACAAAAGTTCTAGGGTCATTGCATAATGGCACAAAAATGTACCAAACTTAGAAAACAATAACATGCAATTTCTCTGGGAAGCATTCATAAACTGAGAACTCTACCTCTCCTGCAGTCCCAATAATACACTGGCTTACAGACATCATTAGTGAAAGATAAATGGAAGATAAAGCAGTGTAAGCTTTTGTTGTTTTTTTTTATAGTACATGCCTGAAAAGTGTGGTTAAAACACACAAACAGCATTTTTTAATGATGCACAGGGAGAGGGTTCTTCATAAAACTGTGTTCTGCTGTATCAATCTGACTAATGCAGGTGAGCCTAGCTTCATTTGACTTAATATATTCTATATTTCTGAGATCTGACATCAAGCAAAAGAGAAAGGCTTTATGAAGACCCCCTACAAAGGTGCAGTGAAGATTTTTTTTTTTTTGGTCTGGCGTTAAACCTGAGGCCCCAGAAGGCAGGCGATGACCACAATGTCAAAGGAGAACACACAGAACATGGAAAGGGAGAACAAGAGAGAGTATGAGAGCTCTGAGAAGAAGGAAGTGACCAACAGCAGGGAAGTGAGGGGCAGGGGGAAAGGTGAGTGTGAAAAAAGGAGAAGAGATGATGTGTGTTTGGGAGGGGGAAGGGGACGCGGTGCCGAGGTCAAATGCTGAAACTTCATCTGATATCGCATTGCATGCTTGTTACAGGAAGAGAAATAAAGCTTAATTCTATTCAGTAAATCTTTGCTACTTATCTAAATATTTGTCATACTCATGTGCCTTTTATTTAGCCGTTAGTCTACTTCATTTACATTTTGGCTACGATAATCTGACAAATTGTTTTGGATAAATCCACGTCTTGTAGCAGACAGGGGTAAGAGTAGACCACGTGCACTTTTTTTAAACCTAAGCTCTTACAACATATCTGCATAAATGGATATAATACAGTATATGAAGGGTCTCTGTATAGTATAATTGACTGCGTTACAATCTACTGTGTCTTCATTGCTACTTCAATGGATCACTGCAAGTATTTTGATGTGGCACAGAGAAAAAAGACTGATGTGACCTTATATACGCCTTAAAACTAGGAGTCAAACAAATAATAGTTCCATACCCATTATTTCAATTCCCAGATGCTCTGCCAATGCAGAAAGTTGACAATGTAAAGAAAGAAAACAAAAGAAAAAACAGGTTTCAGATAAAGATGTCCACTTGTTCAGATCGATGGGTCAAAAATGCTAAATTGTTTCTGTTTGCTTCAAGACACTGATGTAAAAAGGGGTGTAAGTTCCAGTAACAGACAGACAATGCAGACATACTGTGGCCAACTCCATTTTCCCCATCAAAAAAACAAATGATTATAATATTTGAAAGTGCACAGATGCATGCAGACACACAGACAGGCATGAAATCTACTGCTATAGTTACTAAATTCCTTGGGTTTTTAGCAAACGTATAAGAAAGTAAAATAAAATATAAAAATATTTTTTTTTATAAAAAGGAAAAAAAAGAACTGCTACTGTCTAACACAAAAAGACATATTCGAGTACAAATGAATGAAGACATGAAGAATGTGGCTTCCATTAATTTAAAATTAGACAATAAAATGGGTAGGTTTTTATACATTTGCATTTACTTACATTAATATACTCCAAAATGCTACTCAACTTGTCTAACAAACTTTAGTTAGTTTCATGTAGCATGACAACATGCAAGATTTTTTTGATTAGCTATGGACACATTTAATCAGTTAGTGTAATAACTCAGATATGCTAGTTGTTAAATGTTAGAGGTCATGCATCATGCCTTTGGCCTCATATCACACAACCCATTACATGTTAATAAGATTAGCTTTTATATCGATTCTTAAACCCCCCGTGTAATTCATTTTACTCTGTATCACTTAATAATGGAAAAAAATGACTTTCGACCAACTCCAGACAAACCACTTTACAATTTACTTAATGTCTTCTTCCAGGACTGTCGCTGAAAGAGAAAATACTGCTTTTCTATTCTAAAGCATTGGGTGTCTCTCCTACTGTGCTACACTTTGAGGATCTTTCACAATAAATTTTTTTAAATGATAAGAAAGTAAGCTTCTCACTTGGCTTCAGTTCTCATCTCATCTCATCTCATCTCATCTGCATTTTAGATGTACCTGATGGAGTCAAATCAACAAAACAACAGAATGGAGACACAGTAAGGAGTGAAAAGACACGGAGAAACACAAAGACATCGTGCATTTACCTCATACGCAGCATGCAGCTTGTAAGCAGACAATCAGACAGACAGACAGACAGACAGACAGACAGACAGACAGACAGACAGACAGGCACACAGACTGACAGACAGGAAGAAGAATTTGACATACTGTAGAAACTGGCCATAACGGAGGTTTGACAGCGATCACCAGTATAGTCATTTGGACACCTGATGGAGGGAAAACAAACCCACAAAAGGGAGAAGGAGGAAACAAAAGGAAGGGAGGAGAGGAGGCAAGGGGAGAGCACCAGACACATAACGGGCAGGGGGAAAGGAGAAGAGAAAGGGAGTACAGAGAAAGAGAGAGTGAAACAAAGAGAGAGAGTGAGAAAAAGAAGAGAGAAACACCAAATTAGAACAACAAGAGCACAGCCTGCAGGCAAAGTAGTTCTGCTTGATGATGTGAAGATCACTGTGGGATTTAAAGAAAGACCTGTGGAGGGAGTCTGGGAGTGGGAAGACTCATTTTAGTTCATGTCAATAAACACATTTTCAGAAGGGCAGGTGTCACAGTAGAGGCTCACATTGTCCTTGTTTGACCATTTAAAAAAAATCTCATCAGCTTCTTGAATGTTCTATGGTGCAGTTCGATCTAGCTTCAAGTGTGCACACTTAACACAGCCATACCTTTTTTCCTACTTCTAAAATTACCCCAGTACACTTCATTGAATCAATCAAAAATAAACTCAAAACAAAAAAATAACATTAGACTCAATAAATCAGTGGTATCAGAACACTAAGTTTTCACTTTTGTGTGTAGTGAGATTGCTTGATGCTGCTGTGGAAAGGCCACAAAAATTTTACTTTATTCATTTATAAATTTGCCTTCTCAAATGGATAAAATTATATCAACATTTGTGCTTGAGCAAATCACCAGCCAGCTAGTTAAATGCTTAATTGTATATAATTAATAGCTAATAAATAGTTCAAATTAATAGCTAAATGTTATGAATAAATGAATGAATGCCAAATTCACACAACAGAAGCCAAGCTTGTCCAAATGTACCAGAACTACCACAGTTGTGTTCATTATCAATGTTAACTAATTTGACCAGCTCTCCTAGAAAGCTGGTGTTGTCTCAGACTCAGAAACTGTATTTTAAACGGGAAAAGGTACATTTCTGCCCAAACTATATATTTCAATTCAGGCATCCAAAAGGTTTTTGGAAACATGTTTAGTGCCAGTACTTTATAGTATTTGCTGTCTTCTTTAAAAAATAAAATAAAATAATTAAAAAAAAAAAAAAAAAAAAGGTTGATGCAGTAGATTTTAAAAAAGCTTGCTCAGTGCATTTTGTCAGTTCTGATGGTCTGAACTGCAGAGGCTTTAGAAGCTACACTGTTAATTTTCTTAGAATGTTGAAATCCAAAGAAGAGGTCAAAGTGTAACATGGGTCACTACAATACACAAAACCAAGCCTTCCTCATCAATTTCCAATTATGCAGGCTGCATTTAAGCCAGAAACTAGTATAACTATAATATGCTAAAAATGTCAGAATATGTTTTAGGGGAGAATAAATTTCCTAAAAGCTTTGCGATGATGCCAAAAAGCCTTCTCTTTTTTAGGGCACATCTATAATTTATGCACTGTGAGTTTCTAAAAGCACAGAATTCCCCCCCCTTTTTTTTTTCCTTCTTTTGAATTTACAGCAGAGGTCAATGGGACTGCTGTATTTTATTCGGCTCCAGGTTTGCTGAAGCGCATGTGCGTGTGTGGATGATAGTGCTTGTGGCTGGTTATTTGCATGCACGCATTTTTTCAAAAAGGTACATTTTAGGGTGACCCTATATCAGAATTACCACTGCAATGCACACAAAGAATAAAGGTCATCTAGAGAATAGACATCTATGCAAGCCTATGCAAACCATTCTACAAGCCATGAAGCTTATATATCAAATTAGAATATTGCTCTTCTTAAATACATTCATTAAGCCTAAGAGCCCTGACCAGTCTAACTGCCCATGCAGTGAATAAGGAATATTGATTCTACAGTAGAGTTAATGCGGGGCTTTCCCACAGAGACCCTGCACTTAATCACAGACCACAATAAGAGCAGATGCATCGTAAATCTGAGCCGTCTGCTCTGACATGGCCACTAAAGGCAGAGCGCTGTATTACCTTCAGCTTGCTTTCCAGCAGGGGCGACTGGAAGAAATAAGGGGTAGCAGAGTACATAGCAGACCATTCGTCTGTTTTGCTACTTTCTTTTCTCTTGTTCAAGATAGGGCAGCTGATTTCATAGCGTCTTCTATTCTATCTTCCTGTCGAGGCCTGAAATGCAGCACTGGGCTCTATTGAACTCAGCAGTGTGTGTCTAAAGTGTCTTAAGCAACTCTCTGAGAACACAGATGTTTTCTAGCAGACTCTGAACACCATGAAAAAAAAGCTGTCTATTTTAGGCATCATGAAACTTGATGTTTTTTTGTTTTTTATTTTGTGAACTCCCAGACACGAATGGGATGGTCATAAAATGATAACCTAAAAAAATTTAAATAAAATAATTGTAAAACTGTTACTTGAGTTCCTTGAGGCTGTGAAAATATGAAGGCGACTGACTTGTAATAATGACACGTTACTCATGAAATCAAATCATCTCTGGTTTCATGTCCAAACAGAATAAGAAAATGTCATCACACATAACACTTGAGTCGACTGATTTGTTCAACAGTGAATCACCACAGAGAGCGAGAGAGAGAGAGAGAGAGAGAGAGAGAGAGAGAGAGAGAGAGAGAGAGAAAGAGAAGGAGGAGAAGAAAATACACACAGATACAACAAGAGGAATTAAGAGTCTTTGATTCATAAGGTAATTGTATTATCAGAAACAAACAATAATCAAAAGATACCTGATCATTGTGTGAGATTTAAATCTTTTGATTTTTAAATACAGTACCGATCAAAATCTAGGCACACTTTACCTTTTTCTTTTAATACATATCCCCCCGAATTTTTTATTTGCGATAACATTAAATCTATGTAACAAGTATTATTATAAATATCTGCATCATCAATTAAAAACAACTAATAATTTGCAGCGTAATGAAAATAAAAATGGTTCAAACATATGGCTTAATGAAACATCAATCTTGTGTAATGAACTCAGAGCTATAAAAAATTTCCAATGCCACATAATTGAGCTGCATATATTGAATAATTCTGCAAGCATAATAAACAATGCTATCTTTGAAATGGCATGAGTACACCTCAAAGATTTGTAGATCATTTTTTAGAACGTAAACAGAAGGTCAACAGCACTTGAAACTAACACTGTACATTTCCTGACAATTTTGCAAATCTTATGATATGTAAAAAGTATTCATGAAATGATAAGATTAGTCTAAATATATGTTTAAACATAAGCTGCGACTTTATCTTGTATGGTCATTAAAATTCCTTCCTTCATAAAAACAGTCAATGTTTGTTTCAAGGCATTCTTCGAAAATACTTTACTATAGCTCTTGCAAGACTTCTTAAAGGTGTGTAAAGGTGTGCATGGACACCATTCTGAAACTGTTAATCTGACTCATTCCAGAGCAGAATGATTGGGTTAAGGTTGGGTGACTGGACAGGCCATTCCATTACACATCCTCAAAAAAACTCAAAAATAAATATCTTGTACAGCTTGAGCTTGGCATCACTGCGGATCAAAATTAGGAAAAGGGCCAGGTGTCCTCAAAATTTTGACAGGTAGTACAGGAAAATACTACTTTGATGATTTATCAACATATTTACAATTTGTACAGTATGGAAAAACATATGATGCCAATATAAGTAGACTGAATGATTCGAACCTGGCGCACGAGGGTGGGTGTGACTTACTTGCAGGACAGCTGGTTTATACCGTGTATGAAATAACAGTCACCACCATTGACACAGTAGGCCTTTTCCGTCTCATTGCACTTTCTGGCATGGCTGGAGCCCGGAGACAGCGTGGTAGTTACTGTGGAGAAACACATATATATAATTATCAGCATGTGTGGTAATCAGTTGTGAAACAGGATGACACTGATCGCACTGAGTAACAGAGATGAAGGTGTGAGTCACCACCAGCCTAAATTAAAAAAAAAAAAAAAAGAAAAGAAAAGGACAAAGATACCCTTGCCAGAGGCACGTCAAACAATTCATAACTTAGTTACTAAAAAAAAGTGATAAGATTTCTCTAATTCTTCTGTATGTCATATCTGTTTCATATCTGAGCCATATTTCATAACATAGTTACACAAAAATAAAAAATCAAACATTATTTTTCCTCAGCTTTAGGATAGAAGGACAACCATACACATGTACACACACACACACACACACACACACACACACACACACACACACACACACACATACACTTCACTACAGCTATCGATTATTTTAGTATCAGTTAATCGTTTAATCGGATAAGAAGTACTTTTTCTTCATTTAAGAGCAATACTAAATACACAAGAGAAAATTAGACAGGTCTCTTTAAAAAGCAATTTTTTTCCTTTTTGAAAAACATTTTTATTGCTGAATCTGTCATCTGTGAAAAGTAAACCCATTTAGTGCATTTGAATGCCATATTACAACAAAATGCAAATACAAACAAATAAAAAAATCTAATTAAAATATAAAAATAAATTAAATCCTTCAAAAAGAACATGGAAACACAGAAGGCGAGAAGGGGAATTGACGAGGCAGATAGTTTTAAACTGTGCGGAAAGTGCCGTACGTACATTTCCAGCCCAGTTTTTTTGCGTATGCCATGTTTATAAATGAGACCCTGGAGTGGTCCACAGTTTAGAGGGTGGTGCCTTAGTAATAATGGTCCGTGGGGAAACATAGTGCTTTGTGTGTAGTTACATAGACTAAAAGATACAACAAGGAAAATAATTTGCCTTGATGTTTTTTGTATTCTAATTACTCAAGCTACTCGATGAATCGTTTCAGCCCTACACTACAGTGCATCATGACCATGCCGCACGAAGAGCTCCACCCACTCAAGTCATTCCAGAGCCAATTCATTCTAGAGCTACCCAGCCATCAGGTCGGGGATGCCACAGAATATCAGAATACTGTGTAGTTTTCAAGCTGAGTAAATTGGAAATGGAGAAAATCAAATGTGGTTCAGGTACTGCCAGTACTTGGGAAAGCCACAAATTACAATTAAAGAGCTCTAATTTCATGCAATTCTATCTTAATGGAATAATGCTGGCTCATTGCTAATTCAGTTGGGTATACGCCAATTTTTTTTAACCTCTTTTCACTCAGTTGCTTTTTTTGTGGCTTCAATTGAGTGTGCTTACATTGAGATGAGTAGCTCATCAGCACACCATCAGAAATAAGAGATTTTTAAAGTAACTTCAAACCAAAGTTTGCACAGTTCCTTCTATAGGAAAGCCCTTTTTAACACAAGAACAAGAACAAAATAATATTTTCTGGATTCAGGGAATGTCAGGATTAAGAGGTTTGTTCGGATAATACTAACTAAATACACCAAACTATTTTTTTTTTATTTAGCAAATATTAAACTTCTCAAATGTGGTTACTAACTGTAAATGAGTTCCAATGCCATTATAAAAATCACCCAATCATAGAATTGATTGGATGATTTTTTTTTAATGGCATTGGAACTCATTTATAGTTAATAACCACATTTGAGATGTTTATTATTTGTATATAACCAATAATGAATACCCAACTTGCCAGATTTATTGCCATTGTAGCGACAAAGGACCATCCACTATAAACAGCATGTGAAGGTTAAACATCTACATAATGGCACTCAGTGGCCAGCCGTGCATTTGGTACCTGGACCTTCAATGGGGACTTACCTGACTTAATCCACCTCTTAATACCACCACTATCACATCGCAATTATAGAAACCATCAATACTATACAAAAACGCAATATAACAATGTGTAGCATTACAGAGAGAAAGAGGCATTTTACTAAAGCAAGATACCCAGTTAAGACAACTACAAACCTCTACACTACAACCGCAACTGTACACCTACATCATCTGGAGCAGTTCAGACTCAATATTTGTCTACAACATGACAAAAACATTATAAATCTAAATAAAATCCAACCTAATCACCAGAGATGCAGACTCATACTTTGCACCGCTCCTCAGAGGCTGTAATCCAGTGGTACCGCTCGTATTCACTGGTCTGGAAGTGGTGAACAAACCCTTTCCCGGGCTGAGACAAGCTAGCTAGCTTCGAGGTTGGCTGACCTCTCCTCAAAAGTCTAGCTTTTCTGTAAAATGTATTTTTAAGTATGTCCGAGACCAAATTAATTATTAGGCATAAAAAAAGTGTAACTCAGATGTATTCATGTGTGCAGAGCTACACACGTGTTTTGCCAGTCAAACTTGGCTGTAACGGATCCCCTCTGACCAACCAATCAGAAGACAGAAAAATGCTGACAATATTCTGGGTCAGCTAGCTGGCCCTGTGAGGCGAATATGAAATCTAATTGGTTAAAGAAACAGACCTGTTGGTAATATTCTCAATGGTAGTAGTGCAGCCAAAAGAAAAGCTACGAAATTAAGAGAATAAACAGTTGCGAATAAAATTATACAATTTCATGGAACAAATATTAGAATTTAGGTTGTAAATGTAGGTCAGTGCTTCTGATAGTGTTTAGGCCAGCAGAAAAAGCTTTGCTGGCCCCGACCGCACGACACCGATGGCACTAAAGGACACGAACAATTAAGTTAAATGTGTATATCAGCCAATATTTTCTACCACTAAAATATTATGCATGTGTAGTCATATGGATGTTAATAAGACATTGATAGTCTAGTTCTTGATGCTAATTTGTAGGACTCAAATACCCTTGAAATGCATACTTCAAATGGAGGGAAGCAATTTATGAAAAACTATTTCAGATATTTGACCTGTTTGTAACCTTGACCCTATTTGGATCAAAAGGCCCAAATTTTATTAGGTCATGTGCTGAATACAAGGATAATTGCATATAATTCAAATGAACATTTAAACATTTGTTTTTGGTATTTTTACAAGAATCTCTGGTGGATGTACGAACAGACATGTGGACACATGAACAGCCTGAATTCATAATGTCCCCACAACCTAGTGGCAGAGGCAGTACAAACACGCACCTATTAATAACTCCTGATAAAATATTAATATAAATATAGCTTGTGCAATTATGCTGCAAGCTCTCCCCTACACCAAGGGTCACCAAAATACCAACAATCCTTTTGTAACAGCTGAAAGCTCCAATTTTAGCTCAAATTGTTGTACTATGATCACAAAAAAGTCCAAGAATGGAAGATTATAGATTGAAACATCCTCATTTCTTCAGTGGGACATTGAGATGCACTAATTTTGGAGTGTTAGGGAACATCCCCTACAGAGACAGCTAATTAACGAGGCAAGGTGCTGAGACACAGGACACCACAGAACCCAAAACAAAAAGCATGATATGGCAGAATTATGTTACCAATTGTCCTTATACAAACAGTGTAGAAGTGAGGGAACAACCATCAAGACTACAAGCACTCAAAATCTTCAAGGCCAGTGAGGAGAAATGCTTAGGGGCCAATAATATACCAGCACACTGTGAACTATAGTAAGGCTCTAAGTACACAGAACAGGGGATCACCTTTATACAGTATTACATGCAATCCATATACTGTACATGTAAATCCAAATTATCTTTTACCTTTGCTTATGAACAAGATTTCACCATTAAATCCACCAACAGAACATATACAATGTGTAAGCATAAACATTTTATGAAATAGGTTTACAATTCAGAATTGTGTTTCCTTTAAACTAATCAGTCCAATTAGCCAATTCAAAGTCATGTGTAAGAAGTTGTAAAGATTACTAACAATTTCTAAAACTTTGTTTATCAAGAGGTGCTGGTTAAAATGAGCTAGTTGCTCCTTTGAGAATATAGTGTTTCATTTTTGGCATTCAGATCGGATTACTTACAAAATGAATTACTTTTATTGTTAACAAATGTTAGACAAATTACTAGCGAAGCATTCAGTGCCACCCAGATGGGGATGGGTTTCCTTTTAAATCTTGTTCCTCTAAAGGTTTTTTCCTCATGCATCTTAGGGACTTTTTCCTTGACACAGTGACCAATACAGTGCTCATATAAAAATTATAAGCACTAAGATAAACATTTTTTTGTACAACTGCATAACACTTTTATTTCTGTAAAGCTGCTTTCAGACAATGTACATTGTTAAAAGCACTATACAAATAAAAATGAATTGAATAGAATTTAAAAAAGCATTAGCACCATTAATAACCATAAGAGCCATACACATAATGATGAATATGAAACAGTACGGCTAAGGCTGATTTCTTTCTATACCAGGATGTAGATTCATGCCACCCATTAGTGACTCTTGTGTCAGATGGTTACATGCATTGAAACGACCCTTAGTTTTGATCTTTATATCGGCTGGTGTTTTTCAGACAAATTCAAAGGCAAATCGGTGCCATATAATCAGCAATGATTGAGAAGGTACATGCCAAATACAGTCACAAGTCTAGTAAGAATAAACAATGGTGATTACTTATGCTATCTTCTTTTTTTTTTTAAGTGGCTTTAAAGATTAAACTAAAAGTAGCAAGGCTAAGCACACAAAGTACAAATCACAGAAAAGCCAAATCATATGTATGTACTACACATGGTCAGACGTGAAACACTTTCATCACAAATGCATCTTTTAAATATATGTGTGTAATAGTGTTCTTCACATCAATACTACCAAGCAATTAATGAGACCTTAATGATATAATGGATTTCTCAGCTATGTTTGTTCATCAAGCTTTTGATAAATATTGGATCATGAGATCACTGTAACAATGTCACATAGCTAACAATGTCTGGTCCCATAATAGCCTCCTAACCTAAAGGATAATAAAATATCAAATGTAAATATTTTTTAAAGGAAATTGCTTACACACAAAGAGATACACATACACACAGAATTCAATTTCAGAGTAAACCTCTGTGAACTCATAAAGTACCTAAATGTATGAGTCCACAAGACCTAATGGCCTGATTTCTCAAAGTTACTAGCATGTCCTAATTCTGAAGGCAAAAAGCAAGCAATAATAACCAAGTAGGCTAGGATACAGCAATGATTCTACAGAATGATACAGTTTACAAGCAGATTCAGTATCTGTCTGAATATATAAGTTCCTATGTTGAGCTAATAGTTTTCTTAGCCAGTCAATCTTGTGTCTTTAAACATTGTCCAAATTTGAGACAGTTATGTAAAGGCATATTAAACCTTTACATAACTGGTGAGTTGTGCTATGCTACCACTCTGATTGCAAAGGCTGTAATAGTGTCTAGGACGTAGCATGTACATCCTTGTTTTACTGATATTACAATTTATTGTGTGTGTGAGCATGTACAATTTATGTAACAAGATTTTAGCTAAGTAAAATGAGTATTCATTTACAAAAAAATTTCTTTAATAATGGATAGAAAGACAAACTGCGAACTGATTTGCTGTAAATATTTTTGTCATGCTGTAGCTCTGCTTACAAATCGAAAGGCTTTCAATTACATTACCAGCCATAAGATAGATAGATAGATAGATAGATAGATAGATAGATAGATAGATAGATAGATAGATAGATAGATAGATAGATAGATAGATAGATAATGAAATTGCTAAATGTAAAATGGCATATACTATATGACAGACATGGATTCCAAAAGTAAAAAGTGTAATAAAAATGTATAACTACAACCAAAAAATGTGTATAGTGATTACATATACATATAGATTCTAAAACATTATCATAATCAATAGTTTTTGATTCAAATAATTTTTGGGGGACTAAAATGATCTTAGTGATGTGGGGAGGTGGTAGATTAGTGGTTAAGATATTGGACTTTCTCTCCAAAAGTTGTTAGTTCACCCACACCAAGCTGCCCCTCCTAGGCCCTTGAGCAAGGCCCTTAACCCCATGTCTGCTCAGCTGTATGAATGAGATAAATGTTAGTTGTTCTAGATACAAATGGCATAAATGTATGTGAATTATGAAGGGTTTTTAAAATGGAAAATGCTTAATTTAAACATTGCATTTGGGGGAACAAAGAATGGAAACAAAATCGAGAAACATTAATTCCATTTTTATCCCAATTTGGTCTGTTGACAATTCCCATCAACTAGTCAGCTGTTCCCTACTGTATGAACAACTACTACATTCCACTTCTTCTTCTTCCACTTCTACGCATTTAAATAGATGTATCACTGCATTTGTTTCAAAGTGCTACACGTGCATTACTACAGCACACTCTGAGTGCTATCTGCCCTGTTCTGCATACATGGTCTCACAGACACCATAATTGACATTTGATTGACAGGAGAGGGAGAAATAGACAGAGAAAGTAATGCTATTGCTACCCTAGACTTTCAGCCAGGGATTTCTGTGGCATCTTTGGGATTTAAATTCATAAGCTCTTTGCTGTTGCAATACTCAGGAGCCAAAAATAAACTTAAGCACAGCAATGAGGAATAAATGGAACCATGTTATTAAAGAATGTGAAATTAAGAAATACATTTTAAAATGATTTCATGATGTAAATTCGTGGTATTGAGGAATGCTGGGTAAAAGGCTGTAATGCACCTGAGTGTATCTCCTGGTGCAGATTTGATCCGTGAGCAACCTCCTCCTCACATAGGTGATAAAGGCTGCTCTGTCTACTTTGTCTGTGTGTGTATTTCATAATGATCTTAATCGTGTGCATTTGTGTGTGAGAGAGCAAAAGAAATGAGAAGAGAGAATGTGCACGTGTTTGAAATTGACTAGTGAATAAATGAAGCAACCCAGCAGCAGGTGTGATTGGCAGGTGTGTCTCAGAAGAGTAAGGCCGTAAGTAGCTCTCAACTATGGACTAGCATTATGGGAGAGACCGAACAACCTCGTCCTAATTAGCTAACGAATACATCAACACACACTGGCACACAGCAGCAGAGAGAGAGAGAGAGAGAGAGAGAGAGAGAGAGAGAGAGAAGACCTACACACAATAACATCTATCTGCTAAAGGTCAAACCTTGTTCAAGTAGAGAATATGAAAAAGGAGGGAAGGAAAGGAGTGTACAGACTCTGACTAACATCTGTGTTCAAGAGAACAGAGGCCTGTCATAGAACATTTCCATGTCTAAGACTTAACTTCATGTTATGTATACAAATAAAAACAGAAAAAAACATTAACACCCAATGTGGCTTCTGCAAATTCACTGCTTTTATTACCTGCATGAAAATGACCCAGAAAGGATTCACTATCGCGCCCTGTCTTTTTTTTATGCTCTCCATTTGTACAGCCTACTTCCTTTCTCTCTATATTAGTTGTGGGATATATGGGGACAGGCAGGACAGCCATGACTCACACCCAGAAAGAGTAAAAGAACATGTGTCATGGTGACAGTCCATGCTGGTGCGCAACAGCATTCAGGACATTCAGTGGTCTTTTATAGCCATGTCCATTCTGACAGAAGGACACAAGGGCATAGAATGCTCAGGACACATGAAGGAGGTAGAATAAGGAAGGATGAATGGGGGAGTGAAGAGATAGGGCAGGGACAAGAAAAACACAAAGCCATAAACAAAAAAGCTTGTATCTTTAATATAAAGAATATAAACGATATGACACAATTTATGTTTGACAAAAAAAAACGCAAATGGTACCTGTTACTATTTATTTGTTAAGGCTTTCATATCCCTTATGTTAATTAGCATCTTAATTTGCTAACGATAGACTCATGAGAACCACTGCCACAACCCAAATTGCTTCTTATTTAAAACACGTTCAGTACATAGTAAATGACACAAGGTTGTTGTAGAATCTACATACTGTTTGTTAAAATTTATGTGCATTTTGTTTTTATATTCAGTTAAAAACCGAAACATATCTGTGATAGCTGATCAAATTTGGCATAAACGACAAGCCTTCTTCGTCCATAAACTCACTCAAGGGCATTTCCAAAGAGTTCAGGAAAAACGTTATAATTTGCTTTAGATGTGATGACTAAAGCATGACATACTGTGCATGTGTACATATGTAAAGATTACAATTTTTATTTAATGCTCAAATTAATTTATATTCAGAAAGTACAGTTTCATCCACCAGGCCTAGATACATAGATAGAGAGAGAGAAAAGAGAGAGAGAGAGAGAGAGAGAGAGAGAGAGAGAGAGAGAGAATGTATGTGTGGTTTTTACTTTGTGTACTTGTGTGTTTGGAAGTGTAAAAATAAGATTGATGAAACACACTGAGATCTGTTTTATTCTATTTACTGCTCATTGGTCTAAAGACAAAAATGTCAAGAAACTCCTAAAGAGACAGGAATCAGATAAAAAATAAAATGCTCACTTTCAGTTTCTGTGCATGTGCTCCAATAAGTTCCTTAAGACATTCTAAAAAAGAAACCACAATATTTGTTACAGATTTGAATCCATTTTACACCATTGTTAAGTTGGACAGAGATCATTTTGATGCTGATGCAGGACATTGTTCAATATTCACCAGATACTTAGATGGACATGCTGGAAAGAAGGGAAATGAAATTCAGTAGGAGTAAGACAGAGTACATGTATGTGAATGAGAGGGAGGGCAGTGGAGTGGTGTGGTTGCAGTCTGAAAAGGTGGTGAAGGTGGAGGAGTTCAGGTACCTGGGGTCAACAGTGCAAAGTAATGGAGAGTGTGTTAGAGAAGTGAAGAAAAGAGTGCAGGCAGAGTAGAGTGTGTGGAGAAGGGTGGAAGGAATGATTTGTGATAGAAGAGTATCTGTGAGAGTGAAAGGGAAAGTTTATAAGTCTGTGGTGAGACCTGCGATGTTGTATGGTTTAGAGACAGTGGCATTGAGTAAAAGACAGGAGGTGGAGCTGGAGGTAGCAGAGCTTAAGATGTTGAGGTTTTCATTGGGAGTGACGACGATGGACAGGATTAGAAATGAGTTTATTAGAGGGACAGCCCATGTAGGACATATGGGAGACAAGGTTAGGGAGGGGAGATTCAGATGGTTTGGACATGTGCAGAGGAGGGACATGGGTTATATCGGTTGGAGAATGCTGAGGATGGAGCCACCAGGAAGGAGGAAAAGAGGAAGGCCAAGGAGGAGGTTTATGGATGTGGTGAAGGAAGCATGCAGGTAGTTGGTTTGAAAGAGGCAGATGTAGAGGACAGGGGTATGGAGACAGATGATCTGCTGTGGCAACCCCTAATGGGAGAAGCTGAAAAAGGAAGAAGAAAAAAATGAAAAAGGAGAAGAAGGCTTAGATGGACAGAAACGTTTTTTAATTTCTTGTTATTTTAGTTATTCATAACAAATTATCTTCAATGTTAGTAACATTAGCAGACACAAGTCTGTAATGTGTGCATTTGAGCATTTGTGTTTCGGAATGTCAAGCAAATGTAAAGTGCTGTCATAAATTTCATTTTCTTCTCTATTATTGTTCATGTCAAAATCGCCCTCACGTTATGTTTTGCTTAGATAGATACATTATAGAACTCTTTAACAACACAAGCAGTGTGATTAAAAAGCTGGCTAGACCTGTGCTTCTTGTTGTTATGGTAACTTTAGCATTAAACCTCACTCCTGTGTATGCTGTGTGTGCATACCTTTGAATTTTGATTATGTGTAATTTGTGCAAATAAATAAAATAAAGTCTCCAAAATACAGTTTAAGATACACATAAGCCTTAATATGTACCTTTTCAACAATGTGTTCCAATCCGTTGTTGTCATCTGAACCGCCACCCTAATGAACACCTTTAGGATGAATTGTAATACTGTTATGCAGTTTTGTGCATAACATTTCAGTAATTGGCTCAAAACTGTAACAATAATATATGATATTGTAATACAGGTATCTGTATTACAGGTATCTTTATATTTACACTGGCAGAGGCCCTGGCTTACTGGCTTTAATAGTGTGGAGAGGATTGGTAATTCAATAAAGATATATCACATTTTTATTTTGTAACTTTTTTGGGTCAATAGGATCAAAAATCAAATCCTAGTTATTCATGCAACATCTTCAAAGAATTTCAACATTTTCCCCAAACTGTATCTGTTTGTGTGAGAAAGGGAAAGTGTGTGTGTGTGTGTGTGTGTGTGTGTGTGTGTGTGCTACCCCTGAGGTGTGAGCAGCAGCTGGTTGTACTGTCAGTTGTATGCAGATTCTAGCTGACAGATTTGAAATGCTGAGCCTCTGCAGAAATATGCCTAGACAGATTTGTGTGTGTGTGTGTGTGTGTGTGTGTGTCTTTCCTTCACATTAAGAATATTTGGCAGACCCTTGGCATTCTTGTAGCAGCTAGAGTTCTGAATCTAGCACCCATCTGTGTCTCACATCTCTCTCTCTCTCTCTCTCTCTCTCTCTCTCTCTCTCACACACACACACACACACACACACACACACACACACACACACACACACCTAATAAGTGGCTTTTCAAGGTCACTGTTATGAGTCTATCTTCTATTCTAAGTAGGAAACATACACACACACACACACACACACACACACACACAAACACACAGACAGACACACATACAGACTTAATACACTATGATACTGCAGAGCTCTGCTCTATTAACCCTCTATAGCTTGTTGCTCACGCAATTCATCCCCCATGTTTTTCTTGCTCTTCTTCTCTCTCTTGCTTTTTTTTTCTACTTAACTCTATAACACACCCATGTGTGTGTGTGTGCTTACACACACACACACACACACACACACAGACAAATATGCTAAGTCAACCACACACAGACACACACAGACACAAACATACTGTAGACATCTCTCGTCAGTGTGTGTGTGTTTGTGTGTGTGTGTGTGTGTGTGTGAGTGAGTGTGTGTTGTTACATGGGATTTCTGCACAGTTATGGGCCCAAATGCTGTCTACTCCTATAGTGCAGAATGTTGCCAAAATGATACTGTTTATCTTCATTAGTCCTAAGAGCTATCTCTCTCTCTCTCTCTCTCTCTCTCTCTCTCTTACACACACACAAACACACATACACACAGACACACAAACGCACACATGGTCACTCACACAGACACTGTTTTAACCTTTAGCAGAGACTAAACTGCAGAACAGAGCTCACATTATTAATGACCCCTATTACCCCCTTAGAGTGGAGGAGGCCATAGGAGTCCTTTTGCTTTATACATCATTCTTCCTCCCTCTATCTCTCTATCCTTTTCTCCATCCCATGCACATGCACCATTCATCCACTTAGTGGCACTGTAAATGGAAGGCTGGATGGCGGGATGAGTGTGAGGAAAGGAGGGGAAAATAGAACAAGAAGGAAAGAGAGGCTGAGATGAGAGGGGTAGCTCTGTAAAAAAAACAACGTGCCATGAGCAACCTCTTCTACACAGCAGAGCAGAGTGCAACAGCTTACACGCACACACAGACACACACACACGCGCACAGGTCCATGGCGCATCAAGAAATGAGAGAGGCTCTGGAGACTGCAACAGAGAGATGTATGACTACAGTAGTGCGGCTGTGGCAGAACAAGGGCTGCTTTGTACATTAACTAAATTAAAGCATGTGTAGTGCGAGAGGAGCTAAAAAATGCAAAAGCAATAATAAAGAAAACATTAGAGAAGAAACCACCACAAAAAAAATAGAAAAGACCCTACTGTACAGATTATATGACAATCTAATTATGAAAAGGAACAGCATCATTAAAAAAACAACTTAGATTAGTGCTGTGGTGTTAAAGGAGAGAGAACATTAAGGGAGGAACCAGTAGGAGAAAGTATTCAGGGACATAAAATAAAACATAGACGAGGTGGTGGGAGAGAGGGAGAGCCAAAATAGGAGTATCTGTTCTATAAGAATACATTTGGCTAACAGTGGTTGGCGAGAAATCTCTTCTCATTCTGTAAGTCCTGAAGGTTGTACAGTTGATCTGTGTATAGTTACAATTTATATTGGGGAATGTCCAAAAAAACTGCATCTATAAAGATTTGTTCTCTTACGAAGTTCTACTTTTTCTGTTTCAAATGCAAATTTGATTGTTCACATACACAAAACACATATAATTGAAAGAAAGAAAGAAAGAAAGAAAGAAAGAAAGAAAGAAAGAAAGAAAGAAAGAAAGAAAGAAAGAAGAATTTAATATGCAATAAAATGTAATGAATGCAATAAATTAACATAATAAATGTAATACAATACAAATTCAATCAAATAAAAAGTGGAAACACAAAATAAAATAAAAAAATAATAAAAAAAAGAATAACATGAAAAATGAATAACATGAAAAACTGGCACATAATGTTACCAAGAAATCGCAAAGGCATCTGGCTTGAGTATTTCCGTGTATATCTCTCTCTCATTATCTCTCTCTAAATTCAATTCGATTTCAATTCTATTTTATTTGTATAGCTCTTTTAACAATGGGCATTTTCCAAAACCAGCTTTACAGAGATAAAGAGGTTATAAAGATGAAATGTATTTGTTGAGTACCAATAAGTTTATTCCTTACAAATTCATCCCTAATGACACTGACGGTTAACGAGGTGATACAGGAGAAAATCTACCTCTTCTAACTTTCATACAGATTACAGATGTCTTGCTCATTGTTAGCTTTATAAACTAGCCCACATCTGTGGTGTGTGAGAGCTAGGAACTTATGCACCAGTGGTAGATTGAAAATGGCACGCAATGACAGGAAATAGGTTGGTGGGATGAAAATGGCAAAAAATATTAACATTTCACCAAATAGATTGAAACTAAAGTAACAAGCCTGTTTTGAAAATGTAAGAAGTAGAAAGTACAGATATTTGTGTAAAAGTGTAATGAGTAAAAGTAAAAAGTTGTCCGAAAAATGAATAGTGAAGTAAAGTACCGATATCAGAAAAATCTATTTAAGTACAGCAATGAAGTATTTGTATTTCGTTACTTCCCACTTCTGTCTCTTACTCTCTATAAATCCCTATAAAAACCTAACACTGAAGACTCTTGCATAATTGCCAAATGCTTCACACAAAAAAAAATTCACCAAAAAGCAATTACATAAAAAGAGAGATTAAATATAAAATAGTTTTAAAAATAAGATGAAATATAAGATAGACATGAAATAGTTTACAGTGTACAGGATATTGTACATTCATTTTAAATTTCACTGAAAAACTAATTACATATTTTGAGCGACAAACGAATTGAAAAGAAATGCTATTTAACAAACACAAGTTTGCATTTTGGGACGTTTCTGCAAAAACTTCAGCTTCTATAAAGTTACATGTTTTTATGTGTTAATATTCCAGTGGTTAAGAACTGCAACAAAAACTAACAGAGGCCCGTAGGGGCAGGGTTTTCTCTGCCCCAGGTAGAAGCAGACAGAGCCTGTTCTTGAGCCCCTCACTTACTTACTTACTTAATTTAGCTTAAAGCGAACATTTTTATTCAACAGCTACTGCTAGCAGCAACTATTTATTCCTAAGAAATTTTATCGTAAACAGAATCAAGTAGTTATAAAGAATCTCCTGCTTGTAAAAATTGTGTTGCCTTTTTTCATCTTATGCGGTTGTCAAATTGAATGTACTACATGTTTTTTATGTCAGGGTTAAGCTCATTTTTACATTGGTGATGCTGTGGTGTTATTTGCAAAACAATGCAGATCCAATTTAGATTTTTTTAAAAACAGTTTAAAAAAATTAAAAAGAACAATTTTTGTAGTTTCTATCCAGTTAATGTGAGATTTTCCAGCATAGATAAATATTTGGACATGTCCAGCATATGACTACTTGGTCTTTCAAGGTTTGGAATTGTTTAACAGTTGAACCAGTTAAGAAAAGACTACTTTAGGACCATATATTTTCCACTGTGATAAGAGTATGATAAAGAAATTATGGCTTAGTGGATTTGGGCTTGTTATGAAATGTTTTTTACTTCAAATTATAGCACTACTAACCTGACATTAGCAAGATGTAATGAGAAGGCTCAGGTAGGGTGATTTTCACATGGGTTTAAAATGGAAGACCAACTCTGCAATCTTGCTAAGTGTAACTTGTTAGTGATAGCATGCTTTACCTTTTTTGCCATACAGAGAGTAGTCATGTTGGAATTTATTACAATGTATAGCACTTAAAAAAAAAACACTTTGTAGCATAGTGTAGTTAATTATATTGCACCACAAATCGAATAAACAATCAATGCACACTACTTCCTTAAGTACAACCGCAGTGCAATTTACTGCCGTTAGATATATGCGGATACAAGAGAAAAAAAATTATGACCACTTAACTTACAGATACTCGTTAGTGGTTGTGTACAAAAAGCCAATTTATATATGTCCTCTGTTTTAGTGGTTTTGTTCAGTTCAGCTCGGCTCGTTGATACAGAAAAATATGAATGCCACAAAAAGTTATAATACAATGCTTTGAGAGTCCTTCCTTCTCTCTTGAAATCTTCTTCATGGCTGCTTTATACAGTTCCCTATCCAATACAGGCAATGTATAAGAGTAAATAATAACGCAGAAAGCAAATTAGGAATTGATTTCAAACCTTACATACAGTATGTATGTACTGTCAGGCCCTGAGAAGTGTGTTACCCCAAATCTGAAACATCACTAATTCATTCCATGCACTATCCAAGTATGCTTTTGCGACACTTTGGCATAATTGGTTATTAGCTCTACCATACAGCTTCAGCTCTACACTGAGTGACACCAGCTATTTTTGAGTGGCAAAACAGCACTTGCCAATGTTCACCAGTTGAGCAAGAAAAATCTGTCAGAAAGGCTAAAACAATAGGGAGAATATTGAGTGACAAATTTGCTAGACAACAATTTCGCTATCTCGTCTTCCTCCTTTATTTTGACATTCATCTTTAGTGCCTGCTCAACTTCTGACACTATTTAACGTCCACATTTTTGTCGTCAGCTTACTTTTCCGACAGTTCTGCTCAGGCCAATTCTTTGAAGGACAAGGCAAAGTCCTTGTGCTACACCTAGCATCCTTTGATCTTTATCTATTGATGGACTGAGAAGAAAATGTACAGCAAGTCACAGGAAAACATTACACAAACCCTCAGGTCTGAACAAAAAAACCCCACAAGGCTAGCACTAATCTATCAGCACAGGATAGGTGCTACAAAACAGTCCACACCAACTTATAACACTTCTGGTAGAGACAAGGGTTCAGCTCTTACTGCTTTGGACGTTGATGTAGCTGGTGGAGTTACCCTTGCCCAGCGGGTTTTCAGCCACGCAGGTGTAGTTTCCGGAATCCTCCAGTCTCACTCGGCTAAACTGGACCTTTGAGTTTTTCCTGTTCATAAAGAGAAGAAGTAGGAAAGAGAACAAAGCATTTCAGTGAATGTTTTTTTTTTAGGTGACCTAAATATCTAATGATGCACCCCTTTCCTCAACAGAACAACCTCCATCCTACCAGATTTCTCCAGATTTCACCACTTTTCCTTTAATAAAAACACCACAAGCCATACAACGGAGAAAAAAGCAAGTTATTTAATGTTTTATGAGTGGCACTATAGCTCAGTAGGTAGTGTTTGTGCTTCACAGTTCAATCCACACATTTCTCAAATGCCCAAAAATGACTCAGGAGCTTTTAGCCACCGAGACTACATGCTAATTCGGCAAGCAAGCAAACATAGCTCATTTTAGTGCTAAACTAGACGCTGTTTGGTTATTTTTAACAGTCCAATGTTAATTAAAGGGCTGAGAGTGTAAGCATATGATGGGAACTCTGACTACACTCAAATATGCTCTTTTTCGATGTAAAAAGCAAGCACGGAAGGCTTCTTAGGTCATTGAGCAGTTATCTTTTACTTAGTATTTTTTTATTAGTATTATTGCATAAACATTTGGTTGCATAATTGCGACTTTATATGCTGTTTTTCCAAGAATGCAACTTTTTCCTGAAACGAATTTGACATTGAAGATCAGGTTGGTATTTATTTGGTTGGTTTCCATTCTGAAATATAATAAAAAATCTCAGGCCATAATTGTCAATCAAGTAGTCTCTTCACCAATGAATGTTTTGAAGGGCCCTTTGAAGGTTTTTTCAACACTTTGTTGGGGCTCTACAATCGACTGCTATTGCTGCTTGGAAAATTCACAATGGAGCAAAGAATAAATCTTCTGTAGTGTATGCATTGATCCTGTTTCATTCTTACTTTGTCAGGGTGTGTGTGTTCATGTCAGCAATGCTGCTTGTGTAGGTGTAAGCACACGACCCCCCAACCCCCAACCCATACACATCCTTATATATATTACACATGGGAGCAGTAACCAGGCAATTTTCTGTGATTCCTGTATGATCATGAATATCAGCACTTTGTCCACTGAACAAAAGTGGCTATAGATTCTCACTTCCTACCCATTAACGTAAAATTTTATGTCATAAAATATCATAAAATCATTTTGAGCTCAGTTAATAGGTGTATTGCATATAATGTATAAAGAGAACTACATAAATGTCACATGCATATTAATTTTTATCTGTTTGTGTTTATTTTAAATGGCATTTTTAAAAGTGACCCCTGGAAGAAAGTGTGTATATGTAGAACACTGATCAAAGGAAATAAATATAAATAAAATATACTTTTATATATTTTCCATTTAATACTAAAAATATCTCCATATCTGTATGAATGAAGCTTGAACTATGTGTTTTAAGTGTACAACTAAGTCTGTGTGTGTGTGTGTGTGTGTGTGTGTGTGTGTGTGTGGGTGTGTACTTTTTTCTTACTTGTTGGTTTTGATTTTGACATCTTTGTTCTTGCGGAGATCACCTCCATCTTTCAGCCAGCGAAAGGATGGGCTCGGGTTGCCCTGCACCTCACACTTTAAGGTCACACGCTCACCCTCCCACACCCACTGAGAACGCATGGGCTTCACCTTCGGAGCTAATGCTATGGAGAGAGAGAAAGAAAAAGAGAGAGAGAGAGAGAGAGAGAGAGAGAGAGAGAGAGAGAGAGAGCGCATGAGACAATGATAGATGACAGAAGCAGAGAGTGACAAGTGGACAGGTTTGGGTGGAGCAGGGAAATAGATGGAAGCAATAGATGACAGGAAGAAAGAGTGAGAGAGGCAGATTAACAGTAGAAAGAGATTGAACCATGTTAAAGGACAGACGCATGAAACATGTTGAAACAGAACATAAATTAATTGAGAGAAAAGAAGGAAGAGGAGGAAAAGAGATTGAGACAACGAGAGAGAACAAGAAAGGGAGAAAGTGTAAGAAAACATAAGAGATTAATGTGTTTGATGGAGTAATCCAGCTGGAAGCATAGCATGATATAAAAAAAAAACAAGAGCAATAATTCTAAAATAATATAAGAAGTGATAAAACCACAGTATTCAGAGAGGGTTATAGCATTTAGTTCAAGTCAAGCACATATGTATACTTGTTTAAACACACATACAAATTAATAAAATCAATGCTTGTCCATTTGGAAGGTACTGGCCTAGATTTATAGACAAACTGTACTAACTATTGATTTGTAAGTACAGTTCCAGCATACTTCAGAAACCAGTTATATTTCAGATTCTATATAATTGACTGATTGACTAATACTACTGTTATAATATTTAGCACTGCTGAGCTTAAACCCCACTTATATAATATTATTTTACAGAAATTACATATTACTCATTTTTAGCATTTTGCAGTTGGCAGGGTTTTTTCCAGATCTTTTTAAAATATCAAATCTAAACACATTTTAAGGTATTCTTTCCCTCCATGACTACCACAATGTTTTTTAACCTTCCTATCATAAAACTTATTTTCTCTGAAAGGAATAGCTTCAACACACAGATGTTTCTGCCTCAGGCTTTTCTTTAGTGCAAGACTATAAGAGCTTATGCATTGGGACCCAAATAAGATATCACAGCTTTGTCATTTCTCACTCACACACACACAAATCCATGGGCATACACATGACAAAGCCCTCAACACTGCTACCTCTTTGTAATTTGGCATCATTTTATATTTTAACAAATCATTCTAGATATGAAGTGATATCAGTACAGTGTAACCAATTAAACACTGAATAGTGTGTCAATGAGTCCCTTGTTTATGTCAGGTGTTTCCGGTTGTGAAGCAGCTATAAAATTTCTTGAGAGAATGTATTCAGTAGCAGACACAGTCTGACTCTAAGTTTGGCTGCAGCTGCATTTCAGATGCGACTTATGAAAAAAGAGACAGTGACGTATGAAAAAGAAATTAGAGGAGGTTCTATTAATTATTAAACGCCTCATCTGTCTCAGGCTATCATTTATATAACTACATTGTGGTGGACAACAAAATTTCATCATTTTGATAGATACAAATATGTCTGTGTGCACTCCATATAACTTGAAATGTTCTGTATGGAAATGTGAGCCAAGATTCCACAAGTGTCTCTAAAATGATAAACATTTCGAAAAGATCTGTGCTTTCTCTCAACACATGGGACGCTTCACTGAATAGCTACACAGTGCCGATGTTTTTTCTTGCAGCAAAGGCACTACTTGTAATATGATTATGTTTGAAGTTTTTTTATGTTCTGCAAGGGCCATTTCCTCTAGACCTAGTGGAGTGTTTTTATGTGTCCTTGCTGACTACCATTAGTAATGTTGTCACTTCCTAACCCCACTTGAATAGCCTATAAAAGGATCGTGCAATGTCATGTTTGTCCTCCTTCCCATTCTGGTGTTGCCAAGAAATTTAGGGCATGGATTTAAAGATGCTGAGTATAGCAACCCTCAGGTCAGGGTAATTCTATTGTTTGTTAAACTATTCTTGACATATTTGCAGGTGTCTTTAAAATAGACACTTTGCTTATAGTTTAGATTATTTTTTTGGAAGCATTGTACATGCTTGGGGTCGTTTTGTTAATATACCTCTTCAATATAGGCCTGGGATAGTGCCATTGTACTGCCAAATTGGGATGTTTTTTTTTTGTTTTTTACCTAAAGGATCAGAAGTCTTCCAATTATATGAGAATTATACTCCCGAGCCTCTTAGGAAAAGTTACCGAGATGTTATCTCAGTGGGGGGCTGGAGGTAACAGCTTGGTTATTTGCAGATGTTGTTGTACTCTTAGCACTATTCACAGCGCACATATGCATGAGTATGCTGCTGCTGAGAATAAAGCAGCTTGGATGAAAATCAGTACAAGGTCTTGGTTCACTTGAGGAAATAACTGAAACTTTCCATTAAGGTGAGGAGACTGGAGATGGGGTTTAAGTCAGAGTTTTACTCATGGGTGAAGGGAAACGAAAGCATGCGAGATTGACAAATGGATCAGGGCAGTGCCTGCACTGTTACAGCCAAAATACCAACCTGTGGTGTTGAAGCAAGAGCTTATTTTTCAGACAACTCTCTGTTTACCAGTCAATCTATTCTCACCTATGACCATGAGCTTTGGGAGTGACAGAAAGAATAATTTTATGAGTACAGGAGGGAGAAATGAGGTTTTACCAGGATTGCTGGGTTCAATCTTCATAAAAGCATGTGAAATTTGACAATTCAGGAAACCTTGGAGAGGACCCCCTGCTCCTTCAAATCAAGAAGAGCCATTAAAGAAGGATTACAGCACCTTTCAAGAATTCCCCTTAGATAACTCCCAGTAGAGCTGCATATCTGGTACATTGCATTGGACTGGAGAGATTGCATATCCCAGTTGTCTTTCTAGGGATCCCCTAGGAAGAGCTAGAAGCTGAAAGTAAACAATCCCTTCAACACACACACACACACACACATACACACACCTAGAACGCACACACATCAAGTTCCTGATCGTCTCCTGCTGTTCTACCCAGTAATTTTACCCAGCGTAATGAGCTGGATGGGCTTCACATCCCCTTAATGAGCAGACCCAAAATAATTAACAAGAGAAAAAAATGTGTTCTCTTCCCCACATTAGAAAAAGTTTTAGAGAATCATCTACCGTAAAATTCTGAACCTTGATAAACTGACTAAGTTTGTATTTATTAGTATTAATTGTTTCTTTGCATGTAAAAAGTATACCAGGTTCCTTGAAGATGTTTTGGCTTAATTCCTAAAATGGCTTCACCTTCTTTAAAAGGATAATCCTCTATTCTGTAGTAATCAAACTATACTTCATGGACAGACATTCTCATCACAATGGGTACGTGTGCCCTTGAAATGAGTGTGTGTTGCGGTGAACCTTCAGCACACTGCAGTTGTGCATGAGGGCTTTCGTTCAAATCAGCATTTTCTGACAGTTGTATCACTCTCACAAAAGATGGGGGATGGGAAGAGGAAAAGAGTGTGAAACCTCTCTGAGACATTCACCCTCCTTCACCCAAAGCTACAGAGATTCCTGAGAGTACATACACACGTGTATGTAAAAAATGCTATTTTATGTATACAGTACTATACTGTATTAACATTTTACTTCATTCTATAATTAATAATTATATTTTTATTAATAGATTTCATTATTTTAACCCAGCCATTAGGGTTTCACAAGCCAGTGCACTCTTAGTGCCGGTCCCAAGCCTGGATAAATGGGGAGGGTTGCGTTAGGAAGAACATCCAGCGTAAAAACGTGCCAAATCAAGCATGCGGATCACGAATACGGATGATCCGCTGTGGCAACCACTAATGGGAGAAGCCGAAATAAAGTTTTTAATAAATTTCATTATTTTAACATAAAACTCCATAAAAACAATTCCTTATAAGTTTTTTGGTCTACCGTGCAATCCGTGGGAGACCGGGAAAATCAGCCAAACAAATTAGTTATGTAGCAAATGCAATTCTGCAAAGCAAGGGATTACTGTATATATAATATACACATACATGCCAAAGGTTAACATTACAATGACAATTAAAGAACCCTAAAAAATAAGCAGACTCTGTCCTTGCAATACCAATCAGAACCAATGAACATTTTGGCACTCATGTTTTGCAGAATTTACAGCTTAAGGTAGCTTAAGAACACTGAACCATAACTACAGTAACACAGCCTCAATCCAGTCAACCTTTCTGGCTACAAGTAAATATGTATGTCTACAATGAGTTCTGTGACGATTTCTAAGATCAATTCTGAAAGCACATGCTATTGCAAGTGAACCATACATAAGTTTTTTCCCCTGGCTGACTTCTCTTATTCTAGCTTGTGTTCCCCATTTAGTCACAGATGTTAAAATAAGCAACATTTGTCTGGTTCTGAATCTTAAACAACTTTGTTAAAGATTTTATTTTGATTTTAGTTTGGTGTACACCAAAATACTTCCTAAAAGAAGAGCTATGGAAGCTCTTCTACTTTTGTAGAACAGGTAAAAAATGGTTGGCCAAATTTGGTTGGGCAACCATTCTTAAGAAGATAATGCCCAGGATCTCTCTATCCACAGTGTACAAACCTGTAAGTAGTCAACAATGGTTCTAAACTGATCTTCTTGTTGGTCTTAGCACTTTTCTGAATGTCCATGTTTTTTTATTTTTTTATTATAAAAACAGTGCAATGGTATTTCAGCTGCTAGAACACCAAACAAAAATGATTGGTTGAAAATTTCCAGCACGGAGTCTACACAGGAACTCTGATTGAGAAAATTACTGAACATCTCAGCCTACCTTAGGATCACAAGATCAACAAGATCCTGTTTTGGTCCTTGACATGCAAGGGAGTAATGGAAAATATTATGACCAAATATTATTTTGATACTGTTAGAAAAATGTTTAATCTTAATAACTACATTTATATTGCATCAGTGTAGTCCAGCCTTTTTCTGCTAAACCTTTACCAGATGAAACTTCATAGTGATAAGAAAGAGGTTTTTACTTATAAAAACCTCATGTTTTACCTCATTTATTACATCATATATTTGCTATAAATGGACATTCGGTGCAACCCAGATGAGGATGGGTTCCCTCTTGAGTCTGGTTCCTCTCAAAGTTTCTTCCTTATGCCATCTTGGGGAGTTTTTCCTCGCCACAGTCGCCACTGGCTTGCTCATCAGGGACAAACTTACTTATAAAGAACATATTCACTTTTAATCACCACATTATCTGTGTAAAGCTGCTTTGAGACAATGTTCATTGTTAAAAGAGCTATACAAATAAAAATGAATTGAAAAAAATGAATTATAACCTCCACAATGTTCCACAACATTCCACAATGCCATTTGACTGTATAAGACTGTAGAACGGACATTACATCATAATCACACACTCCAGTGCTCACGGTATTTCTCTTCCTCCGGTCTTTTGTATTGTTTTTAAGATTTATAGTCACACTCTTGATATCACCCAAATGAGGATGGGTTTCCCTTTTGAGTCTGGTTCCTTTTAAGGTTTGTTCCTCGTACCATCTAAGGTAGTTTTTCCTTGCCACCGTCACCCTTGACTTAGTCATTAGGGATAAACAGATCATCAACACATTAGCTTATATAAACATTTTTGTTCTATAATTCTTACGTTCTGTAAAGTTGCTTTGAGACAATGTCTATTGTGAAAAGCACTATAGAAAAAAAACTTGAACTTGAACTTAAACCTTATACATTACAGCACTGTGAAATTCTTTCTTCACATATATCAGCTTGTTAAAAAGCAAAACTGAAGCAGAGAGGGTTAAGGGCCTTGTTTAAGGGCCTAACAGCTGGCAGCTTGGGTCAAACCCAAGGTAAACCGAAAAGTAATCAGAGCCTTAACCATTGAGCTTTTACTTTCCCCGGTAGCAATATTTTGACACGTTCCATGTGTTTAAATAGACAATGCATTTATGCCATTTTCTCTTGTTGCTTTTGCATTCTTGAGCAACACTATCTGTACCAAGTAGCCAATAACATGCTGTTTTTGTTTTGTACACCCCAGGTCTGGCATCACCAAGCAAGGTAATCATAAACCCTTTTCTGGATTCTTTCCACTTTTGGTATGAGCAGAGGGAGAAATTAATGAAAAATGATAAGATTAACATCTGCTGATAACCTTCAGCAGCCACAGCATCAATCGACTGATGCAATGCACAATGCTAAGAATTGAAATCAAATATTGTCCATTTTGCCATTTAAGGTGAGTCTATTAAACACTTTTGTAATATTCTCTCCATATAAATCTGGCAGCTGTCAATGTTTTCACATTATTACAACAATACTGTATATGTTATTCTCTGCAATAAGAGAAAAACTAAATATATGGAACCCCAGTACTGTGCAGCTGAAAAGTTTGACCGCATCCATAACAATAATAAAAGAAAAACTAAGTCAATGTTGCGACAGAATCTTGATATAAAACCCAGAAGCGCCTGCAACACCAACACAGGTGTTATGTAAGACTCATTTTTCAACATCACACAAACTTTTCACCTTGTCTGAAGAGGAAAGTGATGAGTGTGCTCAGGCTCACACTCTGTCTGGTAGCTGTCATTCACACAATAAAGAACAAAAAAACACATTCAGGTCACATTAGATTAGGTTTATAGTTCTCGAGAAACAAGGCTGGGATTAAAATGCCTTTAAATCTTTAATATCAGTGCTCGGTTAGAGCCCCCTTTCCTGTGTTGTCTTTTTTCGGTCCTCTTTCTCTTTCAAACTGTGACTGCACTGCTTGGCAGTTGCACTTCAACAGAGTGACGCATATTTCCACATCTCCCACACAGCGATAAACGAATGTGTGTTCGCTTTCTCTTCTCTCCCTGCAACGGATTATCTTTCTTCCCTCGCTCCTTCCTTTTCTCTTTCCCTTGCGTCTCTCCTCTCCTGCTGTCTCTGCTGCTGCGGTTTGTCATGCTGAGGTGGGATTATGGAGCGTGGCAGAGAAGACAGTGTGTGTGTGTGTGTGTGTGTGTGTGTGTGTGTGTGTGTGTGTGTGTGTGTGTGTGTGAGAGAGAGAGAGAGAGAGAGAGAGAGAGAGAGAGAGAGAGAAAGAGAGAGAGAGAAAGGGGGGAAACGGGAAAGAACGATGCAGAACTCTTCAGCACTGCAGGAGAAACCAACCCCTCATACAGCAGAGTAAGGGGGGGCTAAAAAAGATGAGAGCAGGGAGTCAGGAAGGATGGCAAGAAAGCTTGTCACACTCATGGACTTACAGTGCATCTGGAAAGTATTCACAGCGTCTCACTTTTTCTACATTTTGTTATGTTACAGCCTTAATCCAAAATAATTTAAATGAATAATTTTTCTCAAAATTCTACAAACAATACCCCAGAAGTTTGTTTGAAATCTTTGCAAATTTATTAAAAATTAAAAAATCCTACAAGATCAAGTACATAAGTATTCGCAGCCTTTGCCATGACACTCAAAATTGAGCTCAGTTGCATCCTGTTTCCACTGATCATCTTAGAGATGTTTCTACAACTTGACTGGAGTCCAGCTTTGGTAAATTCAGTTGATTGGACATGATTTAGAAAGGCACACACCTGTCTATATAAAATCCCACAGTTAACAGTGCATGTAAGAGCATAAACCGAATCCAAGGAATTGTCTGTAGACCTCAGAGACAGGATTGTATCGAGGCACAAATATGGGGAAGGATACAGAATAATTTTCATCATCCGTAAATGGAAGAATTTTGGAACGACCAGGACTCTTCCTAGAGCGAGCCGCCTGGTCAAACTGAACGATCAGGGGAGAAGGGCCCTAGTCAGGGAGGAGACCAAGAACCTGATGGTCACTCTGAAAGAACTCCAGCGTTTCTCTGTAGAGAGAGGAGAACCTTCCAGAAGAACAACCATCTCTGCAGCACTCCACAAATCAAGCCTGTATGGTAGAGTGGCCAGACGGAAACCACTCCTCAGTAAAAGGCACATGATAGCCCACCTGAAGTTTCTAAAAGGCACCCGAAGGACTCTCAGACCATGAGAAACAAAGATTGAACTCTTTGGCATGAATGCCAAGACGTCATGACTGGAGAAAACCAGGCACCGCTCATCATCATCATACCATCCCTACAGTGAAGCATGGTGGTGGCAGCATCATGCTGTGGGGATGATTTTCAGCAGGAGGAACAGGGAGACTAGTCAGGATTGAGGGAAAGATGTATGCAGCAATGTACAGAGATATGCATGAGACTGGGGCGACCGTTCATTTTCCAACAGGACAACGACCCTAAGCACACAGCCAAAATAACAAAGGGATGACTCTGAATAACCTTGTGTGGCCCAGCCAGAGCCCAGACTTCACCCGACTGAACATCTCTGAAGAGATCTGAAAATGCACCGACGCTCCCCATTCAACCTGATGGAGCTTGAGCGGTTCTGCAAAGAAAAATGGGAGAAACTGCCCAAAAATAGGTGTGCCAAGCTTGTAACAATATTTTTAATACAAAGAGGCTGTAACTGGTACAAATGGTGCTTCAACAAAGTATTGAACAAAGGCTGTAAATACTTATAGACGTGATTTTTTTAAATCCATTTTTTATTTTTATTTTATAAATTTGCAAAGATTTTAAATACACTTCTTTGTGTCATTACAGGGTATTGTTTGTAGAATTTGAAGGAAATAAGGAATTGTCTTTTGGAATAAGGCTGTAACATAACAGAATGTGTGAAAAGTGAAGCACTGTGAATACTTTGCAGATGCACTGTAACTAGACATGAAGGAGAAACCGGATGAGTAATATTACAGCTCTAGACAGGAGCACACAAGGAAATGAATGACAAAGAGAAATGGACAGAGAGGAAAAGAGAGAGAACCACAGGAAGGTGAGTAAATGAAGACAGAATCAATGGGATATTTAAGGGGGTAATTATGGTGAATGTAAAAAAGGATGTTAAACCTACAGGACACTGAAGAAGATATCTATTTACATTCTGACCAATTACAACCCATGTTTTTGGGGTAAAATCTGATCATTATTCATTTAGTATTTCAAAGTCTGGTATGTTTTGCTTTCACAAAAAGAGACTATCTGACTGACATGCCACAGGGAGATGACCAAACACAGACCAGGTGGCAAATAAGATTATTGTATCGTAGTGTACAAACATTGTGAATATGTTAAATATTCAATTTGTATATACTGAATATACCCAAGATATGCATAGTATTTGGGTCAACACTATTTTCGGGGTGATAATAATGATAATAAGACACTTATTATCAAAAAATAATCAAAGGCAGATATTTTTCACATTTTCCCAGGATTAGAATTTATGACATCTTTTTAACATATATATTAATTGCAATAATAATAATAATAATAATAATAATAATAATAATAAAATACTGAAAAAAAAAACCACTAAAAAGATTTACCATTTATTTATATTTTCTTCTATAAGCAACCAAAAGCAACCAAGACCTGTAACCTTTTTTTTTCTCCTACACAGCCATCAAACAGTTACTACTTTCAGTCTGCAGACCTGTTACAAAACAGGCCCATAATTTGATAACACACACAAATTTAATTTCCCTGGTGAAAGTAAGAACAAAATAGTCCAGGCTGCTGTCTCGTGTATGGCCTCTCTAGGGGGAAAAAGCTACTGCAAACCTCCATGCTGTGGTTCTCAGTAAAGAAAAGGGCTACAGTAATAACAATTTTTACTAGTGCATGCAAACATGCATAGGAACACAACCACATTCTAGAGAGCTTCTTTGCTAGGACAAAAGATAAGAGCTATACCTTTAAATAGATGAGGAAATTACTTCATTCCCATGCTGGAGGGAAAAAAGAAGATTCGAAGAGGCACTACGATGCGTTAAAAATTCATGAAGGGTTCTCGGATATATATAAACTATAGCAGAATTTAGATTTGGTGGAAATTAGTATGTGCATGTGTACTAATACTGAACATCCAACAATGTCACTTTTTTGCTACTAAATATTTTTTACAATAAATCTTTTCTCTAAATCTGAAATCAGTATATTCCAATATGTTCTCAGTAGACTACTATAGTGGACGTCTGTCAACTCCAGAATAAATACTGGGTCTGAATGATGTGACCTTCAGTCCTCTGTGCCTCCCAAAAACACTGGCCAAAAAACACCACAGTAAAGGACAGAATAACTGCAGTAAGCAAAAAACTGGGCTCAAAATGATCTGCTACCACAATATCTGATATGATGTCAAGAACAGTCAGTGACAACAGTGAGAAACTAACATACCCATCCAACAGCAGTCCTGTGTTCTAAAACAGATGAGGGGCTAGACAATTATTAACACACACTGTGCATGGAAATGGATGATCTTTCGTCTTTACCTGTACCAGTTTTTACCAGTAAGTCAAAAAAAAAAGTATGTGAGCTAAAACTTATAAAGATTGTGTATTTTTTTATATTGTTTTGTTTTGAAGAGCCACACACCAAAATGATCGAACCAGTTAAGCATGCGGCATGGATGTGTTTGAAAAAGTACATTTGAAAACGCTTTGTTCAACCCCCAATCGTCATCCTGTTTTCTAGAACAGCCTGAATTTAGTGATGACTAAATATTGCATGTCAGATAAAATATGTATTAGCCTGCAGTGCACTGATTACGATGCACATACAATGTACAACCCACAAGCAAGAAACCCTAAATTAAAAATAAACAAAGCTATGGTGAAAGTCTTTGGGAGGTTGTGAGATTGAATCCTGTTTATGCTTAAGAGAGTCTAGGGGAGACTAATTTGTTCGGCTCTGAGAGCGGGAAGAATTTCATTCCTCATGTGAGATTCTCCAAGTGAGTTTAGCTGCATTGCTTTGAAATAAGTGTTTGCGCTTTGCAACTGGTAGCTTAGTGTGATAGGAGGAAACAATTTTGTGGGTGAGAATTGTCAATGATTCAATTAGAATAAAGTGTTAGATTATTTCCGCCCAAAATATTGAAGTCCTCCTTTAATGAAGGAGTGTGCCGTAAGTATTTTACTCTATCAGGAAGCACACTTGCAATTCCTCCACTTCACTTTTTGAAGAAAAAGGTCACAGCTAATTAATACATTTCCAAAGTCTTTTTCTGGTCTAGAAACAAAAAAAAGAAAGAAACTTGTGAATTCCATTGCATAAGAATTGTGCTCAATTATATGATCGCTATGAGTCCATGAACACATTTACACATTACAAACTACTTTACATTCATTCTAATGTGGTTTTTAAAAGAAACCAAGTGCCAACACATAGCGGGAAAAAACAGAGCTAGCGAAAACAGCATTTGCTGCCAAATCCAAGCAGACAGTAAACAAGTAAAATAAATACTTAAAAAAAACTTAGTGAGCAGTGTTATGTCCTATTATAGATGAGTGACCTGATGTTCTCCGCCGACATATGTGGCATACATGCAAATTATTTTTTTGTTGCGCCATGAAATTATAAAGTGTTAAGTCTGGTATATGCGATATTAATTCATTCCTGATTTGCAAAATGTTATATTTCTTTGTAGATTTCTAAATGTTTATTGCTTATAGCTAGCTTGTGTAACTCTTAACCTGTTATTAATGTAAGCACTTAAGCAACACCAGCTGTGTTCCATCAGCTTGAAGCACCGCACATGGTGGCAGTGTACGAGGCATATAAGCACCTTTGTATTTTTTTTTCATAATGGAGCTCAATGTGCGGTTATTCACCAGTCAAGTCTCTAAGGACCAAGAGGGGGTCCTTAGAGACTTGTGATAATGCACATTTTTTTTGCATGTGCATTATCATGGTCCAGATGAGAAAAATATAAAAAATACAATGATATATAAGGGACTCCAAAAATTAATGTGTTATTATTTATGTTTTGGACATACGTTTGATTTATTTTTGGTATTTTTTTTTTTGCTCTTTTTTTTACTCAATACTGCATATATCTGTTCGATGTGGTCTAATTCACCCTGAGAAGACAGCTCTGGTCTATCATACAACAACTACCAAAAGGGGAGGATCAAGGTTAACACATAATTACTCTGAAATATGTTACGCCAACCCAGCCGAATTAAGCTCTTTTAGAACTTCAAACTCAAATGAAAGTGCTATCTGCCCTCTTTCAAATACATGTACTCAAAGTCACCCTTCATTTAAATGGCATTCACAGGGAACTTGAGACTGAATTAACTCTGATTGACATGCCATTCTTCCCACTAGAAGAGCACAATCAATTTGTGCTCTCTACCTACGACTCCTGGCGGCAAACACTCTGGAAATCTGCGGCACTGTTTTACCTACTACATTTTTATTTCACTCTAAATAAACTGCTTAAATGATATTATTAATTTTTAATTATTAGAATAAAATCTTATTGGTTGTTGTTAGTATTAAAAATGATATTCATCAGAAATCTACCACAGGAACACAGGGCACTATGCACAAACATACACACAGATTCACACACTTATTTACACCTAGAGCAGTTCAAAGTAGCCAGTCCAGTTATTCGTATGTTTGGAAAAGTGTAATGAAGCTCTAAAGAACTTACTCGCTCATATTCACTGATGTACATGAAATATCTGCAGTACAAGGAGCACAATGATTTGGAAACAGATTGCATGAAATCCTAAATTGTCTGAATATATTCATTCCAAATGACACCAAAGCGATAAGCAAACACTAATGCTACTAACACACCTAGCCGCTGTTATGCATAGTCCATTAATGCATTTCTTTTTCATTATGGACGTTAAATTACACATTGAATCAATCCAATAACAACTAGTCATGCATCCTCTGAAAAAAGAAAACACATTCTTTGTATTGTGTGTAAAAAAGCTGATTAAACAGATCCATCCCTAATCAGTGTAAGACTGTGTAGGCCTTTTTTTCCCTGATTACCAATGTTCATTATGTTACAACACAAATTGCATCTTTAATGGTGGGGTTGATTAGGTTTTAAGAGCGTTTGTGGTTGGCTTTATTTGTTTCAAGGTGTAAAAGGTTTTAAACCTCTTACCTTGAAGAAACAAATTATTTGTAGCTTCATTGACGTTGGTTGGAAACGAAAACTTCTGTGGGCCTCCATACCATGTCTTTTAGTTCAGGCACCATGAAGGCTGTTTTCCAGAATATGCAAAGGAATGCAGCAAGCGCTATTGATAGATGACTTTGTAGTACCTCAGTGGTTCACATTGGACTTCTGATTGGAAGGTTGTAAGTTCAAATCCCAGCGCCACCAAGCTGCCACTGTTGGGCCCTTAACCCTTAACTGCTCAGTCACATAAATAAGATAATTGTAAGTTGCCCTTGTTAAGGTGTCTGCCAAGTTTTTTTGAATTCATATTCAAAAATCTAACATTTTAATAATGTTTTTCATATAAATTCACCACTTGCAAACGTTTGTACAATACATAAACAAAACTATTGAGCTACTGAGGATTGTAGCAAACTTGAAGACATTGTCAGACAAGAATAAATTATCTGGACAAGCTACAGTCTTAGATCTTATATCTTACATCTCTTTAGCAAAGAAATAAAAGTATAAATAAAAGAGAAATAGCAAGTTAAGATGATTAATGCTGTTCTAAACTCAACAGCAAATAAGGATAGCAATAAGGAAGCAAATAAATACAAACATTTTTAATAAGAAGAAATGAACCTGCTTATCAACAAATGCATAAACACTCATTAAGTCAGATTTTTATTTATGCATTTATTTATCACATCATGTCCTTTATTGGATATTTTGGCAGATATGATCTCCCATAAAATCTCTCTCTCTCTCTCTCTCTCTCTCTCTCTCTCTCTGACTGATCAAATGAAGGTACTATTATATGCTGCTAATGCTATATTGCATACTGCACACACGCACACACACACACACACACACACACAAAGTTCCCCAAAACCTTCCATCTCATGCTTTTCTCTCAAGGTCAGCTGATTCACATCTCTCTCTCTCTCTCTCTCTCTCTCTCTCTCTCTCTCTCTCTCTCACACACACACACACACACACACGTACTGCCTACACATAAATATATGTACACTCTATTTTATTCTTATACTTACAAACTCTTATTTTGTCGCTCTTACACACAGGCACACACCCCACCCTTTTGATTATTCTTGCATTTTCACACAGGCATTGACAGAACCGCTTGATTCTTGCCTTGTGTATCTGCTTTAATAAGTCAATTACATGCAGGAATAAAGTCCACAAAAAAACGCCTTCCATTGGAATACATGACGCTATATCACTAGACTCTCTATAAGCGTGTGTTATTAACAGAAAAGTGGCTTAAAGATATTGACAACAGTTGCGTTATATAATTACGAATGTCTATATTCACACCAGTGGATATATTTCTGTAAATGTAATGTGAGAAAGTGTGTGTGTGTGTGTGTGTGTGCGTGTGTACGCAAGAGAGAGAGAGAGAGAGAGAGAGAGAGAGAGAGAGAGAGAGAGAGAGAGCGCATGCACTAGAAACACCTCTTTCACTCAGAGTAGAATATCTGCAGCACACAGCTGTCACCATGGAAACCACTATTGAGAAAAAGACAGACATACAGAGTGGGAGAGAAAGAGAGAGTGAGGGTGAGAAAGTGAAAGAGCGAGAGAGAGAGAGAGAGAGAGAGAGAGAGAGAGAGAGAGAGAGAGAGAGAGAGAGAGAGAGAGAGAGAAGACAGAGACAGATCACCATTTGTGGCTGTATAGCCTTTGACTGATGCAATGTAAGATAACCCATGGTACACTTTCTGAGCTATTGCAGGCATCGCCTGTACTTAACGCAGATTTTTACAATCAGCACTCAAAGAAAAAAGAAACTTAATGAATAAGAATAATTGTGTACCACTTTTGGTGTGGTTTCTTGTTTACTTCATAATGTGTATGACCAGAACATTGTCTTTAAAGCATTTCCTAGAAAAACTCTGACCTGAAATATGCCTATAGTCATATTCATGCCAAAAAGACATCAAGTCATAAAGAGAGTGTTCCTTTATAAACAATGCCAGTAAGGCTAAAAGCAGGGTTAGACAAAAGAAAGCACAATGGGTTGCTATTTATAAATTAAAGCCCTCTCGCATAAATCTTGGAACTTATTGGTCAATGAGGCCAGATTTGGCAAACTACCCAGAAAGGTCTTTACCGAAATCAGTGCAAAAGGTTTTAAAACATTTTAGGATCCGTTGAAGAATTCAAATACTTTAGATTTATTTTAACCAGGAAAACACAAAAAAAATTAATAAGTAACATTTTTACTGATGTCCAACTAGCATTGATATTGTTTATAATTGTGTAAACAAACAGATTAATTCAGTTATCTTTCTGTGAATAGATTTTAAATTGATTTAATATGTACATTTGTGTAACAGGAGGTATAGTAGACTGTTTTGAGGCTGTAACAGTCAAAACTGATGTACTTTCAAATGCAGGTTAAAGTAAAGCCTCATCAGTCCTATGACACGCTTAACTATAATAATACTTCATAAAAAGTCTTAAATGTGTTGCTTAAGCTACAGAGTTGTTAACTGTTCTGAATAAAATACTGGATTTAGTTTATATTGGGTTGATGTGGCCCATTTATGAATTGGTAGACAATAATGAACATCAATGAAACTCGGCTGTAACTGGGCTGTAAGACTGCATCTAAAGTCACAGCAGCATTTTGTTTAAGCACTATACATAGTAATGCATGCAATTTAATTTTTAAATGATTTTGAATGTCACGCCATCTTGCGCTTCTGCATCTAGTCTACTTCAGCATCCGTTTAAAAGCATGAGCATAGCAACAGAGTGCAAATCTACAAAAATAACTGGCTTGCACCCAATCAATAATAACATGCAAGGTATGAAAATAGAGGCATCAGTGGCCTGGGTTTGACAAATATTCCCATATTCCCATATAAATTATCATAATTCACTTAAAACGGTCAAGCAGTATACATGAATATATAAATTGTAAAATGTCACATTCCAAAAGACGCTATTACGTATATATATATATATATATATATATATATATATATATATACGTCTTTAATATGCCCATCCTTTGCCTTTATATTCTGCCTTCAATATTTGCTTTTTCTAAGCAGTTTTTGGACCTTTGTTCTTTCAACCCCCCATTCATCTTGACATATTTGTTTTTACTATGGTAGATGACATTTTATACAGTGGCTTCTTCAAATCACATCCAAAGTGGATTGTGGATTGGAGTGCAAACTTCTAGTTTCTGTTTTTTGCACTGTGGTCTTTCCCCATATGTTTTAAGCTTGTAAAATAGAAACACAGCCTCTCTTTTTTCAGCCAGTTGTGCAAACTTTTGCATGTGGTCCCAAAGACAAGTCTAACGCTTAATCAGTAATTTCCAAAATTATGTCCAACAAACAAAGTCAACCTCTTATTATATGCATGTGTTTGTGGTGGGTTTGCATCATACAACCTGGAATAACCATGAGCAGCTTTACCTTTTACAGCCATATTCACATGCACACATGTTCATGTTCATATTCATGCTCAGTAAATGTCTACAGCATGCAGCTAGCTAGGGAGGAGTCATGACCTGCTGTTTGTCATGTCTGTCCAAAGAACATGCCAGCATTGGAATTCCAGGGGTTATTAATTTCTTGACTGGCTGCTGCACACTGGAGTAAATCATTTTAATTGTCATGGCACATCCAATAACTCAACATAATTGTATTAGGAATTAGATGTTTCTCATTGTATGCCACTGAAATTCAAGTTTGGTCTAAAACCTACTGTACACCAAACAGTTTTTATCCTGCTTTAAGATAAATTTTAGCTAATGCAGCTAATTAATAAACTTCCATCAGCCAAAAAAGGTGTATTTAGGAACAGAAAGCAGGTGTCAGTCAGGAGCACCTCAGGGTGAGACCAGCATTCATTCTAGTGTCTCTTACCTGGTTCCTTCCTTACTGATGGCAGGATGGCTGACAGAGGCCGAATGGAGAAGCTTATTAAGCAGATAGCATGTCAGGCATGGTTTACACATGCACTCGCATGGGAGATTTGGCAGGCACAAGTGAATGGATGCCCCAGAGAGAAGGGCTGCTGGCTAATTGGAAAGCAAAAGGCGCTGACATGGCAAGTCGCTCTAAGCCGGAATTTTACAGCCACATTACAACCTCAGCGCTTTGGCTGTACGGATTGAACTAATCAAAGAGTTCGAAAGGAGGTAGAGGAACTTAAACCTTCAAAAACTAATCTTACCTTTCACAACTTGTAACCAGTTAGACCACTGTGTTCCTGATCATTATGGTAACTGGCATTATTAATCATGATCACTGGAAAGGTATGAAATAAAATCATATTTATTCAAGTATGAAACAATTGATGACTCAAGCATGAGACATTGAAGTTAACCATAAAGAGGGTGTGTGAAATTTTATCATTGTGAATTAAAAAGTTAAAGGAAAATTTTAAGTTAATGGTTTCTTATGAGAAAACACAATAATTATATGATTCATCAAATTTAAACTTGTTTCATCAGTGCAATTTCGTAGGCACACAGTCTCTCTGATAATGCTATCCAAATAGCAAATAGGTTTACTAACAGAACAGAACAGCAATACACACATAACTGCACAACAAATACAAACACACACACACACACACACACACACACACACACACACACTGTATGCGACATGTATCATGAGTTACGTCAGTGCATTAATTATAATCTGATATGATGGCCTACTTAGCGATGCTAATGTCTATTAGCCGATTATGCATCAGTCAAGTGTGCCAAGCAGTACTGTGTTGACCCGATACTTTAGGCACTGTGCTGTTATCTATTCATTTCTGAATTAGACATTCCTGACACCCGTGTGAGGAAAGAGCAGCTACGGGGAAAGTGGGAGAGGGCGAAAAATCATGAGCAGAAAGTAAGTGATGAATAGTTGATGAAGTGCTTGCAGGCAGAAAAGAAGAGAAAAATCTTTCTTTCTCTCTCTCTCCACCTCTCTACTCCTCTACCTCCTTCTTTCTAAGGACATGCACCCAAAACACCCCCCAAAAAAACTTTGCTTTTGAAATGGATAACTCCTTTAGTATGGCTGATTTGTGGGGTCAAATTGAAATGACAAAAGTCATAATGGATACATGGTATGACCACATGGACTGGTCAGTGCTCCCTCTGTCTTTTAGACCTTCATTAAGAATGTACTCAGAGACTCTCAAAAACGAGTGATTGATACCAATTTATTTACTCCAATTCCCTACTCTAGCACAGCCAACACATAAAGGTTCTGAATTAAGTTACCAGAACAATTTCTTCGTGTTTGCCCCAGTGTCGGATGATGTGAGTTCAAAGCGAGCCAAGGGAGCAAACTTGGCCGTGCTGTCTGGGATAGGGGGATGGCATACTCTATATCTCCTGTCATCATTATGCTACAATCATTATTACACTAGTCGATCTTGAGTGTCTATGAGCTCTATTTACTGTTTAATATTTGCTGTAGTTTTCCTGTAACGTCACTTAAGCATTTCATTGTACAAACTGTCACTGACAGCTATACAAATGACAAATAAACCTTAAACTTTAAACTTATTTTAGGAGGAAGATGACAGACATAATGGGGTAGTGGTAGCTTAGTGGTCAAGACCTTCTAATCAAAAGGTTGTAGGTTTCCAAACCCTCAGCTGCTCACTTGTATAAATTACTTTAAATTGTTCTTCTGGATAATGGATAAATGTCATTAACATTAAAGCAACCATTGTGGGGGAAGCTAACTGGTCATTTGGAGTATGATCAGTACTAATGCATATTACCAATAATGCCAATGCCAAATAAGCCATATTCTTTACCAGAATAAACCTTTCATATAACATATTCAAAACCCCCAAGCCGTTCCCAAAGCCATTTCTTCCCAACTCACATTATATCACGTAAATAAATGCTTTATTGCTGCCATATCCTGGGATGTCTAACATCAAATCACCCAAGCCTTCAAAGATTACCCAAATGCCTTCCAAATAAGATATATATTCCTCCCATTCATCGCAATTCTCCAATACACTGGGATCACAGTCCCACACTAGCCAACTAGATGTTACAAAGACTTCTCAACTCCTTAACATATTGACATATTGATGGGAAACTATGTGCCAATGTTAAGTTCTCTGTGTGTATGTGTCTTTTATTTTGTTATGCTTTGTTTTAAGAAATGATTCAAACAATTTTACAATGAACCCCAATTTCTATCGACTGATACTAAATGTATACAAACGTTTCTGTTTTATAAGATAAAAATTTTATCAAAAAAAACAAACAAAAACAAAGTATAAATCCAAGCTTTCCGCACATAATAATTAGAATTATGAGAAAAGAAAATGCATTGTTCTTGTTACATTGTTCAGATATCTACCTTTTCAATAGCAAAGATAATATGCATGATGCATGTATATTATATATGTAGGCTATAGCAAGAATTAATCTAAAACTGGCAGAAGCATCTCTTCTTTGACATGTTCATTTGAAAGGATTGTAATTTTTTTTTCCTGGTGTTTCTTCTTTGAAACAGTAACTAATTTCAGTTTGGTTTTGGTAGAATTCTGAATAGGGGCATTTATTGGAGAAAAGGTGGTGTGTGGTATAAAGCACACTGAGTGCCATTTAAAACGTTCTACAGCCAGCGGGCTCAATCAGGTATTACTTTTAAACTTAATTTAAATGTACAGTATTCTCACAAGATCACAGGAACATGGTGACTGTATCGCTACATAGTTAATTGGCTGCAGAACCAACAAACTGGCTTTACACCGGCTAAGCAACTGCTTTCCTATGGAGGAAATGTGTTCCCCTCATTGCAGGTGTAATTATAGGTTAATCAAATTTGAATTTGACCCTGTTCGCTTCATAAATGCAGGCAAAGAAACAAAGCACTGTATGAGACACGATCGAAACAGGCTCCATTTAGACTAGAATGAAGAAAAAAACATTCCTCATTTCCAACACTAAATCATTTACACATTTGCCATCATGCCGGTTTAAAAATACTGCACAGTGACGTGTAAGCAGGGAGACAGATACGCCTTTAGACATTAATGGGGTGATCCTATGCCTTTTTGTCTTAAATCGAATTTTATTTAACTGCATCCAAAAAAAACCACTCTTGAGCAGCTTTTATCTAATCCACAGCGTGTGTGTCTCGATGATGCAATGCACCAACCACAAGGTAAGCGAAGAGCAAAACACTCATAACCTGCAGGGAGCCACACACCTCATCGACAGCATGCTTTCCAGACACACAATGCTAGCCATTTGTGATCTCTATAAAATTATACACAAAATAATGTAAAGACTCTAAAATATCATAGAAACCAAAATAGTGCCACATCCCTGTTGTGTTTGTATGTCAAACTTACGTGCTTTAGAGGAACAGTTTGTCCTCAAAAGGCAAAAGATAATCTCACAGCTTCTGGGAATAAATAGTGACTGATTTATGCCAACAAGCTATTTTAAAATAACAAAGAAAGCTTTAGGCAATAAGAGGTTTACATTAGCGGAGAGGGTTGGTGTGCCAGTAGCAGAGTGGAAGAAAAACTAAGAGCTCTTCAATTATTCAGTCTCTTGATAGACATTAGATCTCTCTTCTCTGCCAAAGAACACTCACAACAACCATAAGTCTTACTGATTATGATCACAGATAGATTTTATGATTGACATCAAATAATTGAATTACAGGGTATTTTAACTGAAATTATCTCGGAACCTTTGAACTTACACTGTAGTCAATTAGTGTATCATACACAGCGCTGAGACCAGTTTCACTGAAAACTGCAGTTAGTTTTGTTAGAATTGGCAGTTTTAGGCACTGTACAATAACTAATGATATATTATAAGTTTGACAACTACTAATATTTATAACTTAAGATAATAGACCAAATAAAATTTTTCTATACAAAAAAAAATGGTGTGAAATCAAATATGTGCAAGCCTTCAATGTGTGATTCTTGGGCCCTAAAACTAAACTTGACTTGCATTACAACAATATCTCCAACAGTTGGAGCTATTTCACTTTTACTTAGACATTCTGATACTCTCATCTTGCTGTATATAACAAGGGAATAATAACTATTCCTCCTTTTATTTATTCAAATTAACACAAAAAACTAAAATCATTGCTCTCATGATGCTCGTCTTATTAGGTGCAGAGCTCATCTAAAGGCCATGCTGCCCTGCTTTTCACAAACACATGCACTTTACACAGCTGTCAGAAGTGTGACCTGAAACAAAGAAAGTCACAATATGTACGCAGTGTATTGTTAAAGGATCCAGGCTTTGAAAATCTGTACTATGTTCAGCAAATTGCTTTTTTACACAAGTCCCGGATCTCTCATTCTCTCACCCAGTCACTCACTCTCTCTTTCTCTCTCTCTTTACTGCTTCTGCAGGATGCAGTGTGTAAGTAAAGTGTAAGTAAAGGCACATAAGAATTCAGTAATACTAAACTATTGTCAACCATAACACTCACCATTAACTCCACGGATCCAGCTTTACAAATTCATCCCATGTGTATAGACAGACATTTGTGTTTATAAAAAAAGGCTGAAACCCAACATTACACATAATTTTTTATCTTATCTACAAACAGTTTGAGTGGCCTGTTTGAAGGGTCACCAGATGACAGGTTGTCTAATTGAAACCAGTCTAACTTCAACCCTAACAGCACAGACTGGTATTCTGGTGTCTGATTTCACATCCCCAGATATGATCCACAACTTCCTCCAGCTGTATTTCTACATGTCCTATGCCACTGTGCTTCACTCTGTTATCAGTGGATCAACAAGTTACTACAGTTTGGTTTGTACTCCATTCAACTTATTTACAAAGTAAAGCACAATCACATTACAGCTGTTTTGTCATTTCACAGACAGGATGATCCTTGTTCAGTTTTAGTTACCCAATGGCCAGTATAGTTCATATTCTGATTCTTGTCTCACAGAAGTTGAACCCAAACAGTATTCTGCTTTTGCAGCCCATGTACCTTAGGATGCTTTTCTGCTAACCATGGGTGTATATAGTGGCTATTTAAGCAACCATAGTCATTCCACTCTGATCTCCACCAATACTGCAGCTCACATTTTTTTTTTCTCACACCAAACTCTTTAAACTCTGTAAAATACCAGATCAACAGTTTTTGAAATAGTTTTATTCAAATAGCTTCTTGGCATTAACTACCAAAACACATGGGCAAAGTTACATCAAATTTGACCAGTTTGGATGTTTATGATGCACATTAACTGAGGTTGAAACTTTGCGTCTTCCATATGATTGGCTGATAAGATGAATGTGCATATAACAATTATAATAACTTAATAATATTGTAATACCTTAATGTAGGATAAACCAATTTACAATCATTAACACGATTGTACATGACATTGTGTTGTTTAATCCAAATCATACCTGTTTGATGGTATAACGTCTGAAGAATCTCTAGTAGGTTTGTATGAAAGCTGCTTTTGTGTGTCTTAAATACTTTAGAAATTCTACAGTTACATGTTATAGGTTGAAAAGGTCAAATTTTAGATTATAACAACAAAAAGATTATCAATTATGGCACAGACATTTCTTTGTTAGAATTAGATTGGATATGGATTGAGATATACAAAGAGGAATTAAACAAACATAGAAGCAACAACAAACAAACAAAAAAGTGGAAACGCTTCCTTGTATACGCTAGCTGATGTGTATACACATTATATGCATTTTTTAGTTGAAATCTCTGCAGTACTTTCCCAATTTCCGATCACGCGGTTTTGTGCTCCATGCCCAATAAAAGGCAAGTGACACGTTGACATCTGCAACGTTACATATTGGCTACACATAAGCACCTTAAGCAGAGGCATTCAACTAAACTGAGGATGCATGTCAAACGTTTCCCTGCACACACCGGCTTCCTGTTAAAAGATTTAATTAAAAAGCTGGTTCTATTACTACATCATCTTTCAGCACTGCATCAATACAAACTACGTTTTAAATGATCTAGCCTTATCTATGGATTGAAAAGATCTGTGCATGCTGCAGCCTAGACAACATCAGAGCTCGTGGTCTGGGAGATAACGATAATTGGTAATTTAATGCAGGCTAACCTGTCTGTCTGTGTGTGTGTGTGTGTGTGTGTGTGTGTGTGTGTGTGTGTGTGTCCTGGTGTGTTTCTAGACTGTTGATACGCCCAGAACATACGATTGAACCTGCTTGCAAGAAATACGGAAAAGATTATCTAAAGCAGGGAAACTAGGATGCATTATTAAACCGTAATTAAACTGATCATATGCATAGCCACAGCAATAGCGCGCGTCCAAACACACACACACACACACACACACACACACACACACTGCTGGCTGATATAAAGAATAAAACTTACCGCAGTCCTCACAAAGAATGCGGTCCACATCTTTTTTGAGATTTTTCTCAACGGTTTCACGAGGAGCAAAAGATGCCCTGAACACCAGTGGCTCCTCTGTGGGGTCCATGAAAAATATGTATCTGTGGTCCTTCTCCACTGCGACGCACGGAGCCTCAGAGCCAAAGTCGCCAACGGTGACGAGCTGCTGGCGCGTAAGTCCGCCGCTGTTGGTCGGCCACACGTCCACGACTCGGACGCTCACGGTGTACGTTTCGGTGGAGGCGTTGGCGGGCAGCTCTTGGACCTCGCCCTCGATCACCACGGCCGATCGGTACGCCTGCTCCTGCAGGGAATCCAAGCTCGGGGCGTAGCACGCAAAGGAGACCCCGACGAGCAGCATGGAGAAGTGCACCGCATCAAGCCTCCTCATGCCGTCGGCTGTGGCTCAGGGGCGGCCGGCCGCGGTGGTGCAGGTGCAGGTGCAGTGGTTTCGGGGCGTACGCGGGACGAGTAGGACAACGGAGTAGGGTTACAGCGGCAGAGGGGTATGGCGGGCGGGCTCCGGTGGCGGGGCAGAGCGGCAGACCTTGCGCAGGCTGTGCCCATGCCATCTGTGGGCGCCGCTTTCCCCGCGCGGTTTCGTGACGGGGGACCGCGGGACGCTCAGGAACCGGAAACAGCCCCGGGCATCGGCGCGGGGCGGAAAAAGACTCGTTGCTGCATTCTCCTTCAGCGCAGTCCCCCAGCGCCGGTGTGTGTTCATAAATTACGCTCCTCGCGAGAGCGCAGATTCCGCAAGACGCCGCTAGTCTTTCTGTGTCCACTGAAATGTCATCGCCCGGGTGGGCATTCTGTCACTGATGAAAAAAAAAAAACTTGGATTCTTTAGAAATGATTTGGTTTCAATGCACACAAAGAACCGAATTTATCCTAAATGGCCTGTCGTGGTGTCCGCTGGTGGATTTTACGCTCAAATTGGTCTCCAAAGGGCGACGACACACGCAAGACGTGCAGCGGGGCGATGCAACAAGCGCGTCCCCTCTACTGCTCACTGCACACGCGCGCGCGCGGGCGCGCACTTACATACACACACACACACACACACACACACCGTCCCAAAAAGCTTTCTATATGTACTCTTCTGAGGATCTTTCGTGCAAATGCAAATGAGAGGGCCAATAATGTGACCAAGATCAAGCTGCATACGGCGACTGGCCAACAAGAATTCTGTCCTAATCCCACCGTCAGATGCTCAAATGTTCGAGCACATCGTCGGTGGATTATAACACGACTGCATTAGAAGCCAGGAGCACAGAGCTTTTTCCGTGTACAGCAGCGCACGCAGAGGCACAGGCGGCTGCAGACCGCAGACTTAGAGGCGATAAACAGCGCTGCAAAAGAAGCTCTAAAGGAATCGATGCCCTGACGATCAGCAATTCATTTAACGCTGAAATCCGACTGCCGCATTCAGGTCACATTCACCATTTTGCCCCAAAAAGCAACCAGGCGGGGGTCAGAGCAGAAAAAGAGCAGCCCACCGACCATCCAATCAGCCATATTTACCACGGCAACAGGTCCTGCGGGCATTTGGCTGCGAGAGGGCACTGTCTATTAATAAAGGGAGGAGACCGGGCATTGCAGCGTTATGACAAACACAGAGCGCATGAGCACCACAGTAATGAAACACAGACTATATGAATTGGTTACAAAATTAGTATATATTTTTTTTAATTAAATGGGAATTTAACGTGACAGACGTTGCATCATTTTAGTTGTATTGATAGACTAAATGCGTCGTGAGACGGTGACTGTTGCTGGGCGCTGTTTATTAATTGCTGAAGGGCGACATCTGCAGGACAAACACTGTGGTTACGGCGCGCAGATTTTACAGACAAATTAATTTCTGCTTTAATACTTAACTTTGCATGGATGCAGATGAATCAAGTTTACACATTTTACAAAAATGCATAACAATAAAAAAAACAACATATACATTACATCATTCTAAGCTTTATATATGGTGGCCAGACCTGGTGGTCACAGTATATATAATTATTCGATCCCAGTTTTTTCTATTATTATTATTATTATTATTATTTTTTTTTTTTTATAATAATCTCAATAATGATAAATTATTTTTTATAATTTTCACCATTGTCCTGTCGAAATTCTATACAACATCGCTTAACGGGGGCCGAGATCCGGTGCTGTCCGTGGTGCTGAAATGTCAGAACCCCCATTCATACTCCCTCACGTACACGATACAAAACGTGGTTTCTTCGAGCCAGTCACGACTTTACTCTATACGTGGTTTTACTTTAGAAATATAAGTATATATTTTTCTTCGTGCTTGCTGGGTGTAGTTTATATATTACATATTTTTGTAAAGATCAGTTGAAACAACTAATTAACTCTGAACAGAAATCTGAAAGGGGTGAAAATATAACCTTAATCAGAATAGAAAGTAGTGTACAAGTTAAAAAAACAATGTCCTTAATAGAACAATAAGTGCTTAAACGGTGATAATTACATTTACAATGAAAAGTGACGCCTTCAGAAATGATGAACGCAAGAGTCCAATGCAATTGCGATATTAAATAAGACAAATAGAACATTAAACAAATCAACAACTAAATAAATTTGATTATAGTTTGCCTTTCCGTTCAAAACTGCACAATTCACAAGGTATACTGAAAGTTTGCTTTGGAATCGGACTGAAAGCTTGTTTTAAACTTTTTGAATATGAAACTGAAAATAAAATCACAAACAGCCTAATGACGCTTTTATAACAAATGTATTTGTACTTTTTGTTTTGTTTTTCTGGGGAAAATGTTATTCAGAAATGTTTTTTTTCCTTTTTACCGACACAGTAAAGCAATTTGCATAGAAATACAGTTTATGTGTACCATGGAGTGCATACAGCCTGCATGGTGTAAAATGTTCCCCCTCAATAAACATACAAAAAGTCCTGGTGGGGGCATGTGTTTTCTTAATGTGTAGCCTGAGAGTAACCTGAGACCTGATGTGAAGTTTATTATACAGAACAGAACAGTTAGTTTATAATAAATAAATGGATGCCATAAAAAAAATTAACGTTCTTTTAATTTATCCTTTTTTTCTGTCTACACACGAAAATACACTAGTTTTTGCGCAATGCTGCGCACGGTACGCGCCGTTTTGACGTTAACCAAGACACCAAGCACCATCGTCAGTATTTCGGACTACAGTAGGCCTCGCCTTTACAGTACCTCAGTTTTCCTGTGCGTCGTTTACAGATATCGCGAGAGCGTCTTTCGGGGTGAGCAGCAGGCTGAGGGAGAGACGGGAGAGAAGGTAAGCGGAGGAGGTTTGCATCATGGCGGACAGAGACAGCGGTAGTGAGCACGGAGGATTCGCCACAGGCCCCGGCGGCGTCCAGATGCACCAGGGTGCGATGGGCGCTTCGTCGCGGCTGCAGCACGACACGGAGGAGCTGGCGTCGAAGCGCGTTGACATACAGAACAAGCGCTTCTACCTGGACGTGAAGCAGAACGCCAAAGGCCGCTTTCTGAAGATCGCCGAGGTCGGGGCTGCGGGAAACAAGAGTCGCCTGACCCTGTCCATGTCCGTAGCCGTGGAGTTCCGAGACTACCTGGGCGACTTTATCGAGCACTATGCGCAGCTGGGCCCCAGCCACCCGGACACGGTGCAGGACGAGCCGCGGCGCGCGCTCAAGAGCGAGTTTCTGGTGCGCGAGAATCGAAAGTACTACATGGATCTGAAGGAGAACCAGAGGGGGCGGTTTCTGAGAATACGACAGACCGTGAATCGGGGCCCCGGCTTGGGCACGGCGCAAGGCCAGACCATCGCTCTCCCGGCGCAAGGGCTGATCGAGTTCCGCGACGCTTTGGCCAAGCTCATCGACGATTACGGCGTGGACGAGGAGCCAGCTGAGCTGCCCGAGGGCACGTCGCTCACCGTGGACAACAAGCGCTTCTTCTTCGACGTGGGCTCGAACAAGTATGGCGTGTTTATGCGGGTCAGCGAAGTGAAGCCGACCTACCGCAATTCCATCACGGTGCCCTGCAAAGTGTGGTCCAAATTCGGCTCCACGTTCAGCAAGTACGCGGACGAAATGAAGAAGATACAGGAGAGGAGCAGGGAGCGCAGGGCGCGCGAGCTCTTACCGGAGGGCCTGCACGGCGATGACGGGGAAGAGGATTAATTTACGGGACGCTGAAAAGGCGAGGACGAAATATACTTTCGCTGACAGAAAACAAGCGGTGAAACGACCATAGTAGAAAAAAAAAGCTTATTAACTGGAAATGGGGGTGGTGGGGGGGAGGGAGGGGAGGAGGCGCGATGTGAGATTTCAATCGGATCGTCATCCAGGCAACATTCACAAATTTTTGCAGTTGCATCACTCCGTTCATCGACCCGGTTATGATCCACTTACTCAACCATATAACAGTAATCCGCTGCTATCGATAACACGATCCACGAACTGTGTCCGAGACGGTCAGAATGTCATAAAGTCGGCGTGTGTTTGTTTGCCCATGCGTTTTTGTACACGTCCAAGCTATTATACGGTACTGGTCCAAAGTGCAACGTGAGAAAAAAAGGAAAACAACAAAAAATGCTAAGACTTTATAGCACAAAGCTACTGTATTTAGGAAATATGTGAACCAAATTATATATATATATATATATATATATATATATATATATATATATATATATATATATATATATATGCATACATACATACACGTGTGTGTGTGTGTGTATATATATATATATATATATATATATATATATATATATATATATATATATATATAGGAAATTTCCATTTGAAGGTTGTGCTGAAGATAAAGTGCTGTTTGTATGGTGTGCTCTGTGCACAGTCCATCTGCTGAACGGAAGTCCATCCTGACTGATCCAAGGCATCTGAGGAGCTTGTGCACTTGTACTCATATGCCTTTTTTAAAAAAAAAAAAAGAATGCATCAAGAGCAAAGGAGAATTGTGTCAGCTCGTCATGCAACATTGTTTTTACTCCAGATTTAGTAAGGAGAGGAACAAAGCAGTCAAGTCGTGGGTCGGAGAGACTCTTAATACTATGATTTCTATTAAAATACAGTATATCAACCCTCTTGCACCATGCACAGCAAAATCTGCAATGTTGAAGCCACTGTGCTCATTTCCTTCCTCCGGACGACAAATGAGCATGGTGTCGATCCCCGACGTTGGGGATTTTGCTGTGTGCCCACTGCCGTTTGGGCACGTTTCATTAAAGTGCTAACTTAGAAATACAAAATTTATGATTTTGTGAATCAGATGTATTTAGATTATTATTAAAAAAATTCCCACGTTTTCTGTGGGATTTTCTTTCCTTTTTCTGTTTGTTGGGGTAGGGGTGGTACTAAAACAAAAAAACAACAAAAAAACAACAAAAAAAAGGAGCTGTTCCACTAGTGTGAGCATGCGCAGATGTGTGGTGCCCCTGCGCGGCACGTCCACTACAACGTCCAAAACCGACCTGGTGCCTTAATGCTCGCCACACGTTTACATGCTTTTAGTGTCATGTGCTTTTGATTGCTGTTCGTCTCGCTCGCCACAACATCCCTGTCCCTGTGCCACTTGTGGTGCTTTTAAAGGACTTTTTAAAAAGCCAAACTCTCAAAGAGGCTCACGGGTTTCTTTCCTCTCTGTGCTCAACTAGGAACACAGATGATGATGGTGATGATGGAACAGTGTTTATCTAAAGTCACACAGAGCTTGTGGAGGTATGCTCCTTGTGCTCCTAGTTAAAAATGTTTATTAGGAAGAAATTTGCTATCTATGGCTCCAGCCCTGTGTTTTGCTCTTTGGGACCGTGTGTGAGTAGAATTAGGGCAGAGGTGGTAGCCTGTATGTTTTTGTATGGTGCTAATAAACCCCACTCACTAGTTTCTGTTTTGTCAGTCTTGCAAATCTGACATGTGATTAAATTTATTTCTATCACACACATACATCTTTCCGTTCCAAGTTCTGCTAACAAAAGATTCACAGCGCTGAATGTTTCATCCAGAGTCGCGATAAACAGGGACGAGTTGATAAATCAATCAACAGCCATGAGTAAAAAGGCTACTGGCACCCCTTGTTGAAGCATCTCGTGCAATATTTTAGGCTCTGTGCCAAGACCTGCATTCACTCTGTGTGGTGTGGAGACGGCATCGTTCTAACCGAAATATGTACGAACATGTGAGAAGGATTATTTTCATGTTTTCAGTAAATTCGTGACTGTTCTTACTGTTCCATGCTGCTTAGGTCAAAGGTTGATCTTGGGTTGACTATATGAGAACATAAGCTTTTTTTTTTTTTTGCTGGTTGCTTAGCAGCCAAGTCTCTCGTGTTGCACGTGACCTTAAAGACTGTCGATGTCACGTTAAACAGTTTGGTGTGGAGCTTCTCGAGCTGTTGCGAAGTGTTAGGTTGCTTGGTTCTCTCTTTTAATGGCACAATGCTTCCTGTATGGACTTTTACCTATTTATTTGAGGGAAAATCGTATTTTCAATATTTTATTATCTAAAAAAAGGATGTATTTGGAAAATTAATGAAGTCTCATGACCATTTTGGCAGGAGTTCTTTTGTTAGAGAAAGAAACTGTACTAGGATTTGACAGCTGGTGTTTATAACGTACCTGGGAGAAAGAAATGCAGCCAGGCTCGCTTAACACTTATATTCAGTGAGTCTATGAAAACCATAACAGCCTCCTGACTGTGGGTTTTTTCCAGCAGAGGATTTCCCCTTTATCAGGTCTGTACAATCTTACAGACAGCTCGGCTGCAAACTTTCGTTTCTGACCAAACAGGAGCAGAACTGATGAAACTGTGCAGCTCCTGATTGGTTCGAATAAAAACCTGCACCTGATGACTGGGGATTGGACGATTTCCTTAACCTGCTAAGGATGTGAGCACATGAGAGCACTTTTTTCTCTGCCCTCTCTTCGAATATAACTTTCAGTCTGGTTAAGTTTGGTGTAGTAGTCCACACTCTGCTTGAGAGCTCAGCTCACTTTTAATGCAGGAGCTATTTAAATTCCTGTTTATAGACTTTTTCTCTATTTTCTAGACTTCCCCTGTCCCTTAAGCTAATAATTTCCTATCACTGCCGTGATATGATTAATAAACACTTCAGTGGGTGCCACAAAAAACAATGACTTGACCAGTGTAATAAAGCTTCATCTTCATCCATACGGAAAAACTGGAAATAAAAAAAACAAGCCCATTGAGCTTGAAAGGGCCGTTTCCTGGATCAGCTCGGTACAATCTGAAACAAATCACAAAACCTGCAGACCTTTTGTTTTGCACTCTAAGATGCCTCTGTCAATCAAATGCACACACTTTGTGTAAGAGGCTTATATGACTAATAAGAAACTATAGTCCAATCTAAAGGTGCTATTCAGTACTAAATGGCTCTGTGACTTTACTTTCTGCCTGTCGAGATTGGCAAAAGTTTTCCAACAAGAGTGTCTGTCCCAGATGTTGGACATCAATCACTCCACACCAGCAAAGTTCTAGCTTTGCTTCCAAACCACAGTGTGCTATTCGCAAAAAAAAGTGTATTAGCACTGTGGTAAATACTGATAAAGAGCAAAACACACGCGTACTCACGCATAGTACGCTTGGTTCATACACAGGAATAAATCCTGAGCGGGGCTCCATCTGTGAGATGGAGAACCTGAGTTACGTTAACATAGTCTCCTGTTAGTGGTGCTTCTTCTATTCTTGTCTGTCCTTAAGTGTCAGAATGTGTTTTTCTTGTCATTATTGCTCTTTAGCTTTGGGACTATTTTAAAGCGCTCATGTATCCGCAGTTCCAAAACAAATTCAATATACACTAAACATAACACAACTAATAAAAAGACAAGCAAAATGCAGATGCACATTTTATTAAGTCCTCTATGTGTGCGTGTGTGTGTGTGTGTGTGCGTGTGTGCATGCTTTGCTACAAATTTTCAGTTCACTTCTCTGAAATCACACCCAAATGCAGTTCTCTGTTAATTTTCACATTATGGTTCTAATCTGTCACAAGCTAAAGGCCTTGACCAGACCTGCTTAGCGTATTTGTGTCTGCATATTTCCGTCTCTCTACATACAAAAAGGCTATGGGTTCAAAACCTTTCTTTGGACAATAGGAATGGGTTTGGAACAACGTTAGGATTCGAGAGTATCTAAAGGAGGATTCCTGCATATCCCATGTTCCATCCCTATTTTATTCTCTATGAAATGTGTTGTACTGAAAAGATTAAATATATGATATGTAATGTGTGTGTATATATGGTTTGTTACATATGATGCTCCTCTTTATGAAAAAAAAAGAAGATATAAAACCCATATATATATATATATATATATATATATATATATATATATATATATATATATATATATATATATATATATATGTATATATATATATATATATATATATATATATATACATACAGAAAAAGCATATTGCCGTTTTATTTCCTTTGTATTTTATACTTAATGAAAGCATTGAATCAAACGGATAAATACTTGCACTTTAAATATATTAAGAATAAAAATAAAAAAGTCTGCATATTATTTTTGATAGATCTCACGTTCAAAACAGTATAACATTACTTTCCAGGCTTTGTGACAATTGCTGTTGGCCAGAGATGTATGTTCTTCTACTTATTGAAGTCTATTTTGTCTGTGTTACAGAAGGTTTACTAAAAAGTCAGTTGCATGATGAAGTAGTAGTGCACCAACTGTTCTTTTATTCAGTTGGTTAAAATGTCTGATGAAAAAACAAAACACAACAAAAAAATAACAACTGTGATGATTGCGCTCATGTATGTATCCATGTTACACTTCAGCCAACCATTTTAGGGTACGGTTTTTATTTTATGCCTTCCTTTTAACACAAATATGGTGCTTACATTGGCTTAGAAGAAGTACCTCTCATCCAACCCTTCATCGTCCACCTCCCCTTGCTGTTTGTGTATTCTCACAAGTTTCCTGACTTTTTGTTCTTGGTATCCAGTGTGGGTTTTTTTCTTTCTTTTTTTCCTTTTTTTTGTTTTTTTGTTTTTTGTTTTGTTTTTTTGTACATGTGTGTACCTTGTTTCTGAGTTGGAAAGCCTGTTTTTTTTTGTCTGAAAATGACTAATTGCAATAAAACCTTCATTCCCTCCGTTTTGTTCTCCTGAAGTGACTAAAGTATATTAACCATCTAAGGTGCAAAAGATGTTCACTAATAGTTTAGTAACCATTGTGGTGGTCCAGAACATCATCACTATTAAAATAAAACACTGCAGGCCTATGAGAATGATTTTTGACCCTTAGCCCCACATCTATAGATTGTGTTCTGCTAAATCAATCAACGTAAATATTATCCAGAAGAATGAATTGATGAAGAATGTCATGACGCCCTCTATTGGCAGGATAAGAGCTGTCCACGGTGCTGAAAAAAAAAGCACTCATCCCTCACCCCACCCCAAAAGCCTGGACCATTATTTAGCAGCAAAACATCAGTGCTATGAAGCTGGAAGATGACAAAGACCTGAATATAAATTCCATATATTACATTTAAGTACGTCATTTTCCTTCTTTAGCCTATTTGATCATTCTTTTGTCCAGAATGAACATAAGTTGAAATGATGGGTTTCTCTTATTATTTAAATAGTGACAAATATCAATATGGGTGCTCCAACTCATTTAGTTAACCAGAGTCATCTATCAAGCTCACACCCATGACTGAAAGGAGAATGGACATGGTATAGAGATTGGAAAAATAGGAAGCAATGAACTGTAATGAGGTGAATGTAACTACAATTTTATGTTTTTAAACTAGTTACATTTTAATTAAGACCAAACATAATGTATTTCATTCAGTGAATTATATTATGAATGTATTTAAGACATACACAAACAGGAGAAGATAAATATCAGGGAGATGTTTTGTGGCCCTGGTCCAAAGACAGACAGCACAGATTATTGAGTTTTATGAAGGACTACACATTTGGCTAAATTGCTCTGGATAAGTACATCTGCCAAATGCCTTAAATGTAAATGCAAGACGATCCTTTTCACACCACTTTTAACATAAAATGAACTGAATTATCCAGAATGCACACAAACTTTCTATTTACCCTATTTGTATTATATGTGTATTTACTTCAGAGACAATTTGCTTTGTATTGAGAAGATTGTGAGAAACCAATTTGCTTGAATTTACAAGTTTACTCGATTTCCAAAATGCTGTTATTAGGTGGCAAATTTTTACTCAGTTTGCTGAGCCATTTCATTTAGCTATCATTTGCTCACTTACTTTGTAGGAGTGTGTGTTAAGTCATTTATGAGGAAATGGTAATCATCAGAACTCTTTTTTTTTTTTATTACAACAGCATTTTTGTTCTACCCTAAACATTGGGGAAAATCATAGTTAGCACAACAGCCAAAGCGACAAGTATAGGGAAGTCAGTTTATGAAAGCAGTTACTAAAGTATGTATAAAATTGCAGCTCTTTGTTATTTCATATATAGCAGTGCAAGAGCCACAAGCTCAATATTCTCACTCTTACTGTCATCATGCGTCAAAACTGCCACTAGATAAATCTACTTGCACTTGCTCGAACACACAAAGTCCGTACCATGGGCATGGGTGGACATACACCGAAGGGGTTGACTGTGCTGCTGCTGCTGCTGCTGAAAGAACTAAGCGTAGACATGGTGCCATTAGCAGTCCTCTTCTGCAAAACGTAACGCTGATCCCATGTTCACGGTACAGATTTACAGAATAATAATGCATTTGAACAGATATTTTGTCAATTAGTCCATTAAGCTACAGTGCGTGATGTAGATATGAGTAGATATCTTGGTCTGAATTTGCAGTCCTGCTGCTTCAGGCTTTAGTCATGTCCATTGGGAAGGCTCCATTTGGTCCGCTGTGAGAAGAATTTACTTCCGTGACTCCCGTGTCACTTTTAAGCATATGTAGAAATCATCTTCACTGTTGTACTTTGACTCAGCACTACAAGGAAAACACCAGGGTTTTTTTTCTTTATCTCTGTCTAGCACATATGGTAGCATATATCAGTACCATAGACTAAATATTTACAAGGAAAAAAAAAAAAAAAAAAAAAGATTTTTCAAAAGAAGATAAAAAATGTTTTTTGGACATTTCGTAGAACATTTTTCATGACTACTAGGGTCAGTATTCATAAATTAACTGTTCAATTCATTGGTGAAGGGAAATGGGAATAAAGATCCTTCCAATTGTAGATCAATTTATATGTTAAAATTGTTAATATATAATAAGGAAATTACAACCATATTTAAAGTATATGCTTCGCAAAAGTATTGGAACACCCGACTTTTCTAGCCCATATGTGGTTCTTCTCTAAACTGTTGCGACAACTAGCAGGCACACGATTGTAAAGGATGTCTTTGAGCAATACATTTTAAACATTAAACCTGTTCCAGCATTACAATGTCCCTGTGCACAGAAAATGAGTTTGAAGATATGATTTACACGAGTTGGAGTGGAAACTCTTGAGTGGCCTGCTATAAAACTCTGAAATCAACCCTATTAAACACTTTTGGAAAGAATCAGTGCACTGACTGACTTTAATATCACCCGGGTGATTGAATGAGCTCAAAACTCTTTATAACCACACTGCAAAATCTAGAGCTAGAAAAACTTCCCAGAAGACTGGAAAATTGTATAGCAGCAAATGGGAACTAAATGTGGAATGGGTCTATGTGCAAAAAAACACATAATATTATGGGCAGGTGTCTACAAATGTTTGTCCATATAGTATATTATATTCCAGTGTTGATTTTAAGAAGCAATAAGTAGTGGTGTTTGTCCTATAAGTTGTAGTTTAATTGGACCTCTCATAATACAAGCTTAAAAATGGAATTTACATGTCAGCTTTTGTTTTTAATTAAAAAAATAGAAGGCCAGAGCTTTTGATAGCTTGTCTTATTGTTTTACAATATTCAGTATTGCAATAAGGTTCCTCCCATGCTTGGTACTCTACAGTCTGGGAATACCTACACACAATCGGCCCGTGTGGCCTATTGATCACTGGCTCCACCCTCACAAACCTGTTCCATATTCAATGTAATTGATAGTCTGTAATTACAGACTATCGAAGGATTTCCCAGGTTAGTCATTTCTGGAGAGGTGATCACGCAATTTCACTGCACTGCTGAGCTGTTTTTAATCTGTGTACATAAACCCAGAAGAAGCTGCTTGAATGTTTGTTCAGGAAGTATTTTGCAGCTTCTTCTAAGGAGTATGTGAGGTTCCCAGCATTGTCAGAGCAAAGGAATACCACAAAACCTGACTGGAAAAGCACCTATGACTGAAACTATTATAGCCATTTAGATAAAATATATTTTTAGTTAGAAAGACTCGCTGGTGTCCTTTTTATCTGCCAGCAATTTTGCATCACACACCAGTCACTTACATGTGAACTTTTTGTTATTTAAATCTTCTTTGTGATGTTTAAATTTTACTGCTGATTACAATAAATTTCTGTGGAAGATCCAGAGTAAAGCGTGCAAGCTAGCTACGGCATGTACACAAAATCCTCCCATTGGAACACAAATCAGACATCTTTCTACTAAAAATGAATAATGGAGGGAAATGCTTCAGAGTAAACTCTTGTGCAGTGCATCGCTGTTTGCGAGTGTCAGAACGATACCAAAATGTTCTGCGCTTCATGATTTCTTTCGACTATTTGACAGCTTTAAATGGTTTGATGTGCTGAAATAGAAACACCAAATAGCATCGCTTTTCATTTACTTCGCTCGGCTATTAATTTAGCTTCTTTAATGCTTGCTTCGCCTCCTGTCACTGGAAATTGCCGGAAAATAATGATTTAATTAACATCATTGTTGCTGTTGTGATGCCATGTAAAGATTTGAACTCCCAATCTTCTGATCAGTAGACCAAAGACTTCACCACTGAGCCTTGATACGGTATAATATACTGAAACACATGCTTGTGGTAAGTGTACATATATGCCTCAGATGCATTAAACAGAGATAAGATTAAACACTGGTGTTTTCCTTGGATTTCCCTTTCATTATATTTTCTTTTTATGTCTTTTCTTACTGTTGCACGCAAACGCATACACTTGCACATACATACAAACATACATACAAACATACATACATACATACACACATTCCAATGCTTTCTGTTCATGTTTTCAATCAGATACCCTGTCTTCTTTTATCATACTGTGAACAAGAACCACATCTTAGGTTCCCTACCACCCAAAGCAGGTAGCTCTATAAAAAAAACGAAAAGAAAAATGAACTGAGATTATATATAGAATGAACTAAGATAAATTGCTTTCAACATTACAAGTGCCTGAGTCCATAGTGACGGCTCAGAAAGGAAACAATTACAATAAATAAATATGACAATAAATAATGGGGACATTGCATCATACTGTAGACAGCTCATATGAGTCTGAACAAATACCTCAGCATGAGACAGAGCCCTTAAAACAGCTATTGAGGCTGAGACATCGAAAAAGGCCTCGTGGATAAGCCAAATGCTACATGTAAAAAAAAAACAAATTCTGTCAAGAAGCCAATTGTACATATGGACTAGTCAAACACTGAGATGTCACCATAAATGTGTTATGGCTTCATCATCGAAATGCGGCATCGCGCCATCACTTTATATCTCCACCTTGTAAAGAATACACTGCAGAAACTCATAATGATGATGTCATGTTTTTTTTTTTTTTATACTGACATCAGGAAAGGTGCCCTGTGACACTCGAGTCTAAATTCTCCAGACATCACAGTAAAATCAGCCTCGTGATCATAGTGCATCTAATCGACAATCACAGGAAACTGCCATGTGCTGTCAAACTCGACCGCAGTCATGCGATGTAAACACGCTTCGCGAATACAGTCTTGGTCTCCTTTCACTTCTGAATTTCCTTTTTTTGGCACGACGTTTACCTCGGTAATAAAAAAAACGTTGTCATGGTAATACTTATGATACTTACAATAATCCTAATTTACTGTGCATTGAAATAAAAGACGTTTTTACTGCTACGTTCATGTGTCTTGTTTTGCGTTTTCCGAACCGTCAGACCATCGTCCTCTGCCGTCTCAAATGTGCCTCAGACAGAGCTCAAAGTTCAGGGACCCTGCGATAATTTTTCAGTTAGAGCTGTCCGAGGTGTGTTTGTGAGCGGCTCGTCCGTTGAGTCCGTGAGCATGGCTGATGGAAGGACTGGACTGGGTTTTGCGCATATGGCTGTCTCTGCTGTCTCCGCTGAACACACTGGCCTCGATTTTATCCAGGTCGTCACTCCCTACACGCAACTTGGCCTGCAGCAGGTTCACGTAGGTCTCGTAACGGCTTTTCTGCACAGATACACACAAAGGGGTTAGGTATGTACGCTTGGCAAATAGAAGACACGTGTGATTATGTGCATTAAGGCATTCAAGGTTCATTTAAATGTGCTTCAACATCATGCTGACCTCGTAGGTAAGGTAGTGTTCTTTGATGCGGTACTCCTCTAATTCTTTGCTTTTGGGCGTGAGCTCGGGCGGATTCCTTTTGTTCTCTTCTATCTCTAAGGAGATCTGCTTTAGCTTGCTCTCATGACACTTCAATTGCTCCTCCTGTGCAGATATTTCAAGACAACAGTGTAAGGGAGTTCAAAGACATCAAACACACACCACACACACACACACACACACACACACACACACACACACAGTATTTCTTTTCATTTCAAAATTCATAATTAATATTTTGCATATAATAGTTTGGTTGCATGCCAATTCCCACACAATGGCACTATATGACATGTCTCTGAGACACATGAAGTCACATCTTTTCACACTGCTACTCATGCTGCATCACAGGGAAGTGTAACCCACTTCGACCTGCCCCTTTTTCACATGCATGAGGTCACAGACAGCCGTAAACTCCCACCCAGACAATGCTGCCAGTGTTGCCATGTATATTTTAATAGCACATAAATTGATATACAATTTCAGGTAAATATGAGGTGGTATCAAGATTTGAGACTAGTTTTGTAACATGCCAAAAAATAGTAGCCCAAGTCTGCATGCACAGGCACATGGATCACCGACCTTAAAAAGTCAGTGTGCCAAAAGACATCGTCCTGTGTACATCGGGAGCCGTGCAACTGGTTATATTCTGACCACTTGCGTTACCACGTCTGCAATTTCATCATGGACTGCAGGTTAGAACATAGCGCAAATGTGAAGCCCTTCAATGTGCTGAACCCCCGAAAATGCTCGAAGATGATCGTTGAAGAACAATCCACAACATCGCTGCCGTTGTCTGTGTGTCAGTCCAGGCAATCCTCACATGTGATTTGAACATGGGTCGTGTTGCTGCCAAGTTTGTCCCCAGGCTGCTGAGCCAGAAGCAAGAGGAACACCGCGCTTAAGTCTTCCAAGAACTCCGTCAGCGTGCTGTGTGATGACCCGCCCTTCATGTCGAGGATCAATACCTGTGACTAAACTTGGGTGTATGGGTACAACCCCGAGACGAAGCAAAAACCTTCACAGTGGAAGAGCCCAAAAGGGAAGGCAGGTTCGCAACTCGACCAAGTGCATGTTAATCGTCTTTTTCAACATTCCCGTTATTGTGCATCGAGAATTCGTCCCTAGGGGCGGACTGCCAAAAGCGAGTGCTACTGCCAGGTTTTAAGGCATCTAAGTCATGAAAATTTTTGATACCACCTTGTATATGATATAAGGTATTCGGGCCTTTAACATAATTTCAGATAATGAAGCCTTGATTGGTGGCTTGCTGCGCACTTGACCAGTTAAGTTTTTAATCCACTCATACATAAAAAGGAATGATTGATTTCTCAAAATGTAGTTGAGTAAAAAGATATTTGACTTTGATGTAGTGAAGTTAAAGTAAAAGTCTTCCAAATTGAAATACTTGAGTAAAGTACAGATACGTGAAAAAGTTACTTACGTACAGTAATGCACATTTACTACATAATAAATGTACAGTAAAGTACATTTACTTTGTTTTCTGTCCACCACTGCAGAAATGTATGTACCTGATTAAGCCGTGTTGTAGATGATGGCAGCAGAGGTCTGCAGAATTTTTTCATGGAACCTATGGCTGCAGGAAATGCAGGCGCAGAGAACAGAGCAGCCACCAAATTGATCCTGAAGATCCATGATATCATCTCCTCCTCACTCCTACACAGACACAGAGACACACAGACATAATAGCTGACTGGGCATAATTTGAAAATGGATACAAATGTGTGACAAGTATTTTGATTAATGTATAACTCATATGTCGTTAATAACTCTCCCTCTGAGGTAACTTACGGTGCTTGGAAGAGGAAGACTCTCCAGTCAGACGTTTTGAGCTTGAGAACGTTGGGTCTTTTGCTGTAGTCACAGGCCCTGGTGGCCAAAGCATGGTGCACACGCACTGCGTTTTTCAAATCCACTTCAGACAGGTCCTTATCAGGCTTATACTCATCCTTAACACAAGGGGGAGACAAAGAGCGAGCACTGAGTAGGTTTCATAAGCTGGGTCATGTTGCAGCAGTGTTTGTGTACAATGAAAGATAAATTTGAGGGAAACACAAAGTCAGTGTGTGTGTGTGTGTGTGTGTGTGTGTGTGTGTGTGTGTGTGTGTGTTTGTGTGTGTGTGAGAGAGAGAAATACTTTTTGCAGGTAGAGGATCATGCCCTTCAGCACTGCATAGAATTTCTTCCAGCCTCGCCGTCCTCTCGGGGCTGCAGAGAGATATAGAGAGAGGCAGATATATGAGAAAGAGAGAGAGAGTGTTACTTAGTTATGGATGCATTTTTACTAATGGCTGCAGTTGATCACAGATGCCATATCCAGCTGTAAGGAATATCCCTGCTATCTCCTCCACCTGCTGGAAGCCCAGGATCTCACTCGTCAGTCTGCCAGCTCAGCAGAACACACAATCTAATTAGTCTAATTAGGTCTTACATCATACTCAGACAGTAACCTTAGAAAGATGGGGCCCTTAAAAACTTGCTTACTGATGAGATATGTATGAGATATTTTAGATTTTCCTCTGCATTGTGATCTGTGTGTAACCATTACCACTTGCTTTGCTGAATCTCCTCTTCTTGCTGTGTACCAATATTGTTTGTGATCTATGTATTTTCCCAGCTTTAAAGACACCATATTCAGTTCACTCATGTAATTACCAGAGATGAGAAATGAAATCACCATCATAGACACTAATACTAATAGTGCATTTCAGAATTAGTATGAGGACACTGCCATCTTCTGGTATAGTTATATATTTTCTTGTACACAGGGTCAGTAAATGAGGGCCTCTATCCCTATTTGTTCAGTGCTCTAAAGATGTCTATCTATCTATATTTAGGTTTAAAACACATTTCAACCATTGTACTCATTGTATATAATTGCCTTTCCGTATACTGCTTACTTATATTTATATTATTCATTTCAAAATATTCATTCATCTGTCATTAGTTATTTATACTGTATCTATCATATATTATAGCCTTACCAACCTGTACATATGTAAATATTTTACACTGCTACCAATGCACTTCTGGTTAGATGCTAACTGCATTTGTACTGTATTTGTGCAATGACAATAAAGTTGAATCTAATCTAATCTAAAAAATTCCACATGGCCTAAACATCAACTAATGTCTATAGCACAAACCTCCTGTCCGACGTACATCCACCATTACTACTGTCCAATCAACCTCCAATCTTAAATAAATATTGTTGTTTTTGTAGGCAGTCCAGACCTACACTACACTACACATTGTTATTATTATTATTATTATTATTATTATTATTGTTGTTGTTGTTGTTGTTGTTGTTGTTACTATTATTATTTTCATTTGCAAGCAAAATGTAGACCTAAACATACCTGTAGCCTATTTTAACCCACCATTGGCCACGACTATCAATTGGTCATACGATGTCCCACAAGATTTATACACTACGGAAAGCATAAGATTTCAGTTTGCAGCATTCCATTCTACATTTGCTGTTATATTTGCTTCATTCTTCTGGGAAGATGTTCCACTTGATTTTGCAGTGTGGTTGTGGAGATTTTGCTCATTCAGGCACAAGGATATTAGTAAAAGTAGGTACTGATGTAGATGAGGTGAGGAGACCAGTCAGCGTTCCAATTCATCCCAGTAATGTTCAATAGGTTTGAGGTCAGGGCTCTATAGCAGGTCACTGCCTGTTTATTTTCCACATACCTGAGCACGTGGACGCCCCTGATCGACAAGTGTTGCCCTTAACCAGTGCTGCCTCCTTGGCTCCCTGGCCATGTATTTAGTTGTGTCTGTTTAAAATACATTGTCTCTTCATTCGTATTACTATATTCACATTCAATTATATCTCCATTGCACACACATCTCATGCCAGAGTGAAAGTCTATTTGCTACGCTTGAGTGCAGTTATTCAGAGCAGATGCCAGTTCTTTGATGTTAACTCAGTGTGTCCAATAAACCTCCAACTAATCTCAAATGAACAGAAGTCGTTCTGCCAAAACCAGCAAAGTTTCACATATTTCAGAAGTAGAGCACCAAAAAGTCACACCATAAATTTGCACACACACAAATACATATTGTCCATATATTCTTTTTTTTTGTCTGGAACACTCACTGCGTTTACCGTCCATATCCGCATGGCTCTTACGGGTGAGGACTCCGTGTTTGTATGTGGTAGCATTGAGCAGGAGTGGAATGGCAATAAACGGGTTACTACCATCCGTTACCCTAACAATCCGCTTGCCCCCTGCCTCGCACTGGTCCTCAACCAGCTCGGACAGACTCTTTCTTAATTCCTCCTCCTCGCTGCAAACAGAGATCAAGTTACACATTCACACCTTCCTTACAAAGCAATGTTAGTTGTCAATGCAACTCAATCCACAGACAGAGCAGATACTCACATGGCCCATTCTAGCTTTTCATTCTTTATTGAATTATACAGCACCTAAACCAGAAAGAGAGGTGAGAGTTGATGTTAGATGTTATTTTGCATTCAACACAATATTATAGGAACATACATCATACAACCTATGAGCTAAATGCAGAGCATGTCTTTCAGAGAAAAGTTCACCATGAAACATGTTAAAATACAGAGACCAGGCAGAGACCAGACATTATCACCTTAAGTATACCACATAACCATAAAGTTATATCTGGTCAGTGTCAAATGTTTGGACACTTTTTAATTATTTTTTTTTATTATTTTTAACATTGTGCATTATAACCCAGAATATGTTAAAAAATTTGATTTAATATATGCGTGTGGGTTTAATCTAAGGAGATTTTAAGTAAATTCAACAGTTCTGATGTTAACAAAAGAGTGAGAAACATATTTGTTTCTCAATCACCATTCTTCCATTAATAGTCAATGTCATAATAATGTGAAATCCAAGGTATAGGTAGAGAAGACAGTAGTAAAGTCAGGACAGAGAGCTAACATCAGTAATGCAGCTAAATATACAGTTATGCCAGGTTATGTCTCGGCTATAGATGATGAGCGTGATGGTGATTACTAGCATTAAAGTTAAAGCTTTGAAATCTGATCTGTTTGATTATAGTGTCCTGATGAGCTGGACAGACTGAAGGATTAAAGCACTGCTGCATCCCATTTTTTAGGTTGAGATGAAATCCTGTGTCTGGATTGTGCCACTAATAGCATTCTGGGTAAGTTAAACTATTAACCAAACAAGTGAAATGAGGATATATATCAGAAAAATAGACAAACTTAATATATCAATGCAAAATTAATCTTAAAATCCAGTGACCACATGTTAATTATAAAAAGTTGTTCAGGGTGGATTTTTCCTTTAAGTGTGCATTGATGACAACATTCTTAAAGCACAATCCAATACCTTGAGTGAATCTTTGGGGAAATCTTTTCCGTCATTCAGACCATCCAGATTGCTGATGAATTGCTGACAAGACATCTTTTTCCCGATGTTCTAAAAACAACCACACAGAATGTCATTCTTAATCTGCTTTTGTTTTATGTGGTTGTGCAAGTATTATTGTATAGTATGTGTAATAGCTTAATGGATCAGTAACGATAGTCAAAAAGTTGTGCAAAAAATGGTAGGTCAGTATTTTCCCACCACCACCAGATGGCAGTAGTTTGTCACGGCATAACTCACACACACTCACACTCACTCTCTCTCTCTCTCTCTCTCTCTCTCTCTCTCTCACACACACACACACACACACACACACACACAAAACGTGCACGCCACCAAACCTTTCTTACACACTGCACCATTTTGTTTCTTTGCTCACTGAAAAGGAGGATCTATTCAACCACAGCATGCACACATGCTCTTATATAAACCATTCCACACAGCAAAGGAGCTAAAACACCAGAGGTGCTGTGCATTCTATATGCAACATTTACACAGTCTAGGAAGTGGAAGCTGGATTTTGTCTCACATGGAACTTGGTGTGGTTCAACACAAATGATCTATTAAATAGCTATCATGAGAAAAAGAACCAAAGAAAAGCACAGAGACAGTATAGAAAACAGTTGCACTTACCACCTGATCATAACAGCAGCCACAGGAATGAGGTGAAAGTGTATTACGGAAAAAAAGTCAGAAACAGGGAGACAGGAGAGTGTTAGAGAGACACCACATTCATAACAAATGGCTGTGTCTTTAGGGGACAACATCACAGGGTCAGAAAACATTTTAAACCAAAGCAGAAACTACGACAAGAAAGATTTTTTTTTTTTTTTGCCATTCAAGTAATTCTACAGTGAACGTTCCTCGCAACATCAGTCATAGTTAACTAGCAGGAAACTACAATCCATGGCTAAAGTAGCATATCCAAAAATCATTATTTGTCGATTTGTTGACAAATATTCACTATCAGAAAATATGACTATATTGAATACTTAAAATGAATATAAATCATGGGGCATTAGAGAGGTGCATTAACATTCAGTTACTGCTGTGTGTTTCTAGCCATCATGCAAAGACAGTAATTATGCAGTACATGGAACCAAATCAAATGTTTTGGCTGCATTTCCATATGTTCCATATGTAATTACTGCAAAGCGCTGCATCTCAGGGACTTAACGAGGAAATTAGGTGTGTAATAAACTCATTAGCACAAACAGAAATGGATGTCTGTGGTATGTCTGTTAATTGCGGTTGATTTAAAGTTTATTTTATGCTGGCAATTTCATTTATCGTTGTCTTTCCGTTTTTTTTTTTTAGGAAAACTATGCTGACCGGTTGAGTAACAAACCATGTTGAATATTGTGTTTCTTAAAAAATGCATTTATTTTTCATCATGCAATATAATGCTATATGTTGTGTGTGTGTGTGTGTGTGTGTGTGTGTGTGTGTGTGTGTGTGTGTGTGTGTGCGTGTGTAAATGTATACATACATGTCCATGCAGGTCTGTATTTAGAAGCATAAGAGCACATGTCAGTGTATGGACTCCATCTGTAAATAAAATGTAATAAAACAAATGCATAAGAAAATGTAAAATCCAAATGTACTCCAAAAGTATTGGAATGGCAAGCATTAATTCTGCTGTCTTTGTTGTACAATGAAGACATCTGAACCAAGATGAACTTATACGACAATTATTTTTCAAAGCAGAAGTTCAAAGCATGGAGAAAGAAAGGATCTGCTCATGATCAAAAAACATATGAGCTCATTGGTCAAGCACAGTGAAGGCTGTATCGTGGCTTGGGCTTGTGTGGCTGCTTCTGAAAGAGCATCACTATCAGAATCATTTTCGACAACGAACTCAGAATGGATTCAAATGTGTGCAAAAATGTGCTTTTTGCTAATTTACAGAAAAATGCCCCCCAATCTATTTCAGGGGCATACCTTGCAACAAGACAAAGACCAAAATCAGACTGCAAACCAAATAAATCAGTTGCCACACCACAACAACCCAGTTGAGAAGCTTTTTACCTCATGAAGACGAGACCAAATAGAGAACCCCTTTAAATCTAACAAATAAAAGACACTACAGTACAAGCCTGCTTTGTGCCAACAGTCCTGAGTAGCGGGAATGGTTTATTAGTGTGAATGACGTTTTCTTTGCACATTTGGTGACGTTTAATACCGATTACTAGTGGTTTCTAATGAAGTGCTCTGTGTATGCAATCTCAAATAGATTTGCTTTTAAAAACAAAAAATGTGCACAAGAATGGGGATCCAGCTACAATTTACTTTCTGGACCTTGATAACTAGGTTGTTTTGATTTCTTTCTCTTTTTTGGTTGATTTTTGAGTCAGGAGAATTAAACACACTATAATAAGATGTTCCTAAGCTGCAGTGAGTCACTCTGACAGTCCTGTGATAGTAATTCACAGTCAGCAGTGTGTCAAAGATGTCAGGTCGGAACTGTCAGGAAATTTGCATGCATACGCCAGCTTAAACACGTCAAACAGCATCCCATCCTAACTTGGCATAACAGAAGTTCTACATAGTGGCAGACAAGAACTGCAGCCAATGAAGACAGGGTAATAGAGAGTAAACAAACTAACAGGAGGTGTTGGTGTTTGTGTAACCATGGTTATATATTGGGTGAGACTGGGACATTCTGCAGTATTTTTTTTATTTAAGTATCCAGTCTAGTCAAATGAAAAGCTTTGAAAGAGTGGCATCCCAACCTTGTTTTACTAGCTGATTACCACTGATTTACCATAGGCTCATCTTAAAAGAGGATATTTCAAAAAGTAATAATCCATAGTCAATCAGCCAAGATCAATATATGTAGCAATACTTGCCTTCAGAGGTGGGGGATTCTGGATTAAAGTGACAGAAGCGTTTGGAAAAGTGCACCAGTATTCGCTCTCGCTCCTGTGTCTCTCCCATCAGAGGAAATGCCTTCAAGAAGCTCCTGCATTATGAGGAAGATTATAAAGTGAGTCAGAAAAACCTAGTGTATTGTCATCAAAGCCTGGTTTGGGTATTTACCTAGTTTGTGGAAATCAATAAAAAAAAGATATATTTGATATTTAAAGAATCCCATCATTCTGCCCATATTGTACTCTGTGTTTTAAAAACAAGCAATATATAAAATCGATCCATTAAATACAAAGAAAGCTTTTTCTTATCGTCCCTACATTGGCTTCCTGTTAAGTTTCGAATAGACTACAAACTATTACTTCTCACTTATAAAGCACTAAATGGTTTGGCTCCCGTGTATCTATCCAGTCTTTTAACACGCTACAATCCGCCACGCTCCCTGAGATCTCAAAACTCTGGGCTTCTAGTAGTTCCTAGAATAGCAAAGTCCACTAAAGGTGGTAGAGCATTTTCACATTTAGCTCCTAAACTCTGGAATAGTCTTCCTGACAGTGTTCGGGGCTCAGACACACTCACCCAATTTAAGTGTAGATTAAAACGTATCTTTTAGCAAAGCCTACACATAACACACATCACATCATAACCTTGTGCTCCAGAACATCTGATCACATGCACATTATCAACTTGTGCTGTTAATATCATGAACAGCAGCTACGCTAATTCCTCTCCACTGCTTCTCTTTCTCTCCCCATCCCGAGGCATCCTGAGGTTGCTCCAGCTCCAGTCACCTCCCACCTCGTGATGATTACGGACCTTTAAAGAAGTAGATGCCGAACTCACAAACATCCTGAACCATCTAGAGACGTACCAGTGCCATTTGGATCCCGCTACATGTGTGGAGTTTTGACATTGGACCTCCTGGAGTGTTTAAAGGCTCTGGCATGGAGAAGCTGATGCTGGATCTGTGGTGATCACAAATGCTGAGCTTATAAAACTCGGAGCTACTAACCATATAGACTGTTTAAGACTGCAGAAAGAACATTACTTATAATCTTATACTCCAGTAATCATGTTAGTTCTCACTCTCCAGTGTTCTGTATTGTTGAAAGATTTATGATCAAACTCTTGATGTCACCCAGATGAGGATGGGTTCCCTTTGAGTCTGGTTCCTCTCAAGGTTTCTTCCTCATAACATCTAAGGGAGTTTTTCCTTGCCACAGTCGCCACGGCTTGCTCATCAGGGATAAATGCACACCATTCACCATCACTGTTGATTTGTGTAAAGCTGCTTTGAGACAATGTCTGTTGTGAAAAGCGCTATACAAATAAACTTGACTTGACTTGACTTGACTTGAAAGAAAGCAAAAATAAAAATAAAGAATAAAAATGGGTGAATGGTAGATACAGACTGGACTAAGCACTATAGTAGAAAGAGGTGTGGTCAGCAAAACCAAATGAGTTTTATAATTGGATTTAAAAAATGAAGACTATCCCTCACATGGACAGGTAGGTTATTTAATACCATTAGTGCGCCATAAAAAGCGATTGCCGCCAGCTGTTCTCACTTTTTCATTTTAGAAAAGAAAAGTGGTCTAGATATCACAGGCTCTGAAAGAGGAATCTGTAGAGAAGATATTTTGGAATGTGTCCACGCAAAAAGCAGTTATATGTAATAAGAGCCAGTAGCTGCAAAAGCAATCATTTGGGCAATAGAGGAACCAGGGTAGCTGTAGGCTTAAGAGAATACCGAGTGCAAATATTCCATTTGGGAAGTCTATTTGTTCCATGACTAAAACACCAGTGTCTGACAGACATGTGATAGCAGGGTCAAGTCCTCCCACAACTATGCCTTAAATAAAAAAGAGGAAGTAGTTAGTATTAATATCTAACTTGAGATCTCTATTAAGGTGCCACAAATGCTTGAAGATGTCTAGATGTTTAGTAAAATAAAATGGAAAAAATAGCATCTACAAGACCATGAAGATTCTTTCTAAAGCACAGCCTCAGTTTGTAAACATAGATTTGAATGGCGCTTAGTGATCTTAATAATAATTCAAAATAGCCTTATAGAAGGTAGCTAAAAGTCAACCACATACAGGTATCCAGCCTACAACAGTTGATTTTAATTGAGTTTTGCACCTTTTGTTTAAGGTAATATTAATTACCAGAGTTGATGGGTTTCCACAACTTCATCTCAACAAACTTCTCAAACAAACCAAAAGACCTGAAACTAGCCTAAATCTAAGCTTTGAAAAGGAAAACACAGTTTTTTTTCTTCTCCTCAGCTTTTGCATGAGGAACAAGTGTTTCAAACATATTGCTGATGTTGGACAATTTTCCATGCCATTAGCCACGCCCTTTCCTAAATCCAGTCTTTGCAATCTACAACACATTATAAATGGTTCTGTAGACACAGAATCTCCACTTACACTTTGTATTTGTGTGGAAATGTATTCATTTTATTTAGATAATCTGCTATAAAACAAAACTTGACTTGATCATGGTGCCTTTGAAGACAATTTAAATTAGCCCAATCTGGCAACCATGTCAATAAGTGACCATCCACAGTTTATATTATAACTAATAAAAGCAATAATAACATTAAGGTGCTAAGGGCAATGAGCATGCTGGCCTAGAAAGGAGAGCAAATCAACAAAACACTAGGTCTTATCTGTGAAATAGCAATCATTCTTTAAATCAGTGGTTACTCCACATGCTTGGAATTTCAAAATAATTACAAATTTTCAATTGCACAAGAACAGGCTGCATGAAACAAAAACAAAAAAACAAGACCTTACCTCAGCGCTCTGTCTAAAGACAACCCTGTGAAGTCGAAGAAGCTCAGATACTCTGACGCCACCATCTGGCTGAATTCATTACTAAAAAAGAGAGAGAAAACATTTTCTTCCTACATTCACTCACATCAAGCAGGTAGACACTAACCAACATGCATTCACACACTCACTTCCTTCCTAGGTGTCGCGCCACGTCACACCGCTTGAAGCCCTCCAGGTAGAACAGCCTCCTAGCCAGTCGCTTGGCACTCTCTGCATTGGCACGGCACCCATTGGCAAGGGTATCCGTGCTGCCCCTCTCCAATGTCTCCAGGCTGCCGAGTTCAGAGTCAGAGTCGCACAGGCCATCTGTGAGATTGGCATCACTACAGCAACAAAAATGACCACATTAGGCTTAGTCTGTACATTTCGCCTCACAGCCAGTCCATTTAAATGACTACAAAAGAGAAGGTAAATAGCCATTTTAGGCCATGTGCATAATTTAAAAGCGATTCAGAGCCACTAAAATCATTTCTCTCGGTGCATTTAGACTCCAACTTTTGTGCCCCAAAAGGGAGATACCAGATCTAAATGAAATAATTAACGTCTGGATGATTGCAATTACATGTCTTATGGTCTGTATAAGGCCAATGGAGTGTTCAGAGATCACTCGGATATGTGAAGCCACCATAACCCCTTTACTGAGGTGACAGACTGCCTTTAATAATGAATAACTTTTTCTTTAGAACTTTATACAATATACATTGAAATAAAAAAACAATTCAGCCGCATGTGCCATGATTTAGAAACCGGCCAACTGATGCATAAACTAGTGCACTTTTATCAAGCCAGTGTGAAAATGTGGAAAAGCTCCCACAAATGCATCAGATCACAATCAAACACCACATGCTTACTGGTCAGCATTGTTAACCTTATATGTGTTTCTGCTTTCCTGAAAAAAATTTTGGCTAGTATTATCTGATAGCAAGGCAAATTTTTCACATAATCTAATTGCCGCAATCTGATTAGACCTAAACCTAATAAGAGGACAGTGTAATCTGTTGGTGTCCATTGTGCCAGGGGATACTGGCAGTCTCAAATAGAAAGAAGTGTAACTTGTGTTACTTTGAAACAGAGACATTTTTTTTCTGCAAAATTACCCAAAATCCTCTACCAAATTTCAAATGAACTGAACTTCCTTTGATATAGCTCTGAGCAAATTAATTAGTTCATCTTAACCAAACTTTCCATTGTTTAAACCCAAACTTTTATTGTGCCAGACATCAGATATGACAGAGGTTTGACAGAAAACAGTTATAGGGTACATCCCAACCAACAACTTAGCATGATTTGTTAATATCTTTCGAGATTTGGGTTTCCTAAACATATAATCAATGTGTTCATAATATTGTAACAACTTTCTTACAACATCCAATCACACTTTACTTGTTGTTTAATGTTAAAACATTTTCAATAACACTATCTTTCTAACGTTGTAGCATGCGATCTGTTAAACCCAGAACACTGGGTTTAGCAGTTTGCACAAGAGAAAGATAAAAGTCATCTGGGGAAGCTGAAGTCTCACAGAACCTAAAAGGAAGATTTTATATTTTATCTTTATCTCTGACATACTGTATCTATGTAACAATTACCACAGACAAGAGGTTTGACATAGTTCCTTGTACCAAAAAAACCCCTAGGAAGACCCAAGTACTGTAATCTCTGGTAAACAGAAGTCTAGAGGTAGTTTTAGCATTTATGGAAAGCCACTTATCGATAACACTTTTTCATCATGGACGACTTTATATTTTGTTAAATATAAAATGTCTAAAGTACATTATGGATTGTTAACAAAACCAAATTCTATTTATAATTTCTATTTTTACTATATATAATGACAGTGTAGGTTTAGGATTAATTCATTTCTAGGAATAAAAACATTACATTCACCTATAATCCCCCTTATTGTTAAAGACAGTCTTTCCTTAGTCTTCACAAATCAATATGTAAATTCTTGTCAGTGGTATGTTTGCATATACTATACTATTGCTTTAATGTACCTGACCTGGAAGTTTAACTTTCTAAGCAAATGCATGATAGATTTTAATTTAGCCCAATTAAATACGTAAGCATTGTACAATGTATGATCTCAACTCAGAGAAAGATTGGCAGCATTTCTGGAAAAAATGCAACACAATCCAAGTTAGGCTCCTCATATCCTCTTCCTGTGAAGTAAAAAAAAAAAAAGTCTGCAAACTGAATGTCATTCAGGAAAAACCTAGCTTAAGGGAAGGTGGTTATGAAACAGATATGATGTTATAATACAAGATTATAACATGTAGATCCTTCACAGATAACAGCTGACTTGCCACTGTCATATTATACCATCATATATTATTACATTTGAATATTATTCATTTCAACTGAATAAACACAGGCTATATAGAGTTTAGTTAAGAGGAAAGTGAAACTGCATGAAGTCAATCTGAAGAACATTTTAATTTTAATGAATAAAAAGAAAGAATTTCCACCATGGCCCTGATTACAAATATGAATGAATGAATGAAAAAAAAAAAAACTTGGTAAAATGTTTTGAGTTTTACCCAACAGAAAATGAAGAGAAGCAGTAACACTAAAAACACAGCTAATAAGTCTAAAATCATACATCCCAAAAGAAATCATTTATTGAGTTACAGTGCTTTCCCACAAACTTTTCCTACTTCCTAATCATGTGTATTAGCTTATGTATGATTACATATGTCCAGTTCATATAATTTAGTTAGGTTGTTGTTGGTTGAAAGTAATAAACTTTGCTACATAACTATTCAAATGTTAGAGTCAGCCCTATATCATTAGCATATATGGGTAAGTTTACCAGTATATCACAGTCCGTGTGCCTTTGCAGTTCTATTTTACATACATGTAATTGTAACTATAAGCAGATATGCTCATTTTAACACTAGATACATACAGTATTTATTCATATTTATGTACTGTTTAATGTTTTAGGGAGCAGACTATGCACACACAACACACTACAAACTGGGAAATATACATAACAGTTACTATAAATGGGAAGCAAATCCACAGAAAGGTGTGTTTGAAGAAAATAGTTTGTTAGGCCATGAGTGATTGCAGGCTTTACAATCTTTCAGCAATTGAACATATTCATTTAAAAATGCACTCCCTTATGTCGAAATGCGCCTGGAGTTACACATTAAAACATGAGTCTGCATGTCCATGACTCAGATGGCAGCACTGCTGTCCTGGCTGCCATGTGGCATGCTACCACCTCTCTCTTCCTCAAATGCTGAGTCAGGTTAAAGGTGTGGAGCTTGGCATGTCTTCTTGTATTAAAAAAACAAAAAAAACAATCACTGTTTGGGTGTGTGGCATGTGGCAAAGAGGAAAGCAGCATAGCTTCAAAACTACTGAAAAATGCTCTTTTTTTTCCAACACACACAGAAATATTTAAATATGCAACCACTTATGGGATAAAAAAAAAGAGCAAAAAGAGCCAGGAAAGTTTTCTGCAAGGAGTTGCAAAAAATGAGAAAATATCACTTACACATTAAAGTCGGTTCACTAAAATATGATCCATTCACTGGTAGAGAAGAGCAAAGGGCAAGCGAGACCTCAGCATTCAAACAATCAATCTGTTACTGATTACAAGGCAAATGGCTGTCATTTCACTGTATAACTTTTGCAAGAAATATATGTTCATTGCTTTCTGTATCCATGTTTAAAATCCATACATTGTGATAATCTTGTAAAATTCTGAAAAAATAATTTCTTCACTTTGATGCAGGCAGAGTTTACAACAATTCTAACACTTCTGTCATATTGTTCTGATTAATATTTATACTGAATACACTGCAACTGCTCTTTGTAATCTTCATGATTACATTTACTATGAATGGAATGAAACATAGTGGTGAAGAGCAGTTATATGAATATAATCACAAATGTGGTGGGGAGATGTGGTCCGCCGTGAAGAGGAGTTACTGTTACATGAGTCTTGGTTATTTTCCAATGACTGTGTTTAATTCCTCTTATATCTCAGCAATTTCAAACCTATTAATGAACATGCATTTTTTAACCATTTATTGTTACATGTAATGTTGGAACAGCTAGGAAATGTCATGTTATCACTTACTAAGACAAACAAAGCACTCCATCCCGAAAACTTTCCTGTGGTGGAAAACCGGCTGTCAGTTACAAAGATGACATCCAAGACTTAGTCCATGAATGTTAAATACAGGGCTACAGAAAGCTTTACTGCAACAACCATTTCAGGTTTTTCTCTATCCCATTCATTACTGGGCTAAGATTATGTGGAGCATTTACAATTGTACTGTATTAGACTTAACATGAACCTGTGATTTACAGCCAGCACTGCTGTCAGGGCTACAACTCGTTCTGGCCAATCAAAAATTGAGAATTTACCAACCGTGCTATAAACAGTATTACTGAAGACTTTATTATACACTCCTACACTACTGACTTTTCCAGTCATATGTGATTCTTCCTCAAACTGTTACCAAGTTGGAGGCACACAATTGTATAGAATAAGATGTGGTTTACATGGGTTGAATAGGAAGATCTTGAATGGCCTTTTTGACTTTACTAACGCCCATGTGGCTGAATGTGTTCAAATCTCCATAACCACACTCCAAAATCTAGTGGAACATCTTCCCAGAAGAGTGGAGGTTATTATAACAGCAAATGTGGACTAAATGTGGAATACGATGTTGCTTAAAAAGTACATATGAATCTTACTGTCAGGTGTCCAGCAACCTTTTTCCATATGGTGTGTCTTGTTGGTTCAAATGATTGGTGCATTAATAGATACTATAAATATACAATACATAATTCCATGTGCATTGTCTGCTTTTTTCGTTTCGTTAGTTTCAGATCACATGACTGTTCCATATCTATATATTGTTGATGGAAGACCAGGTTTCTTCAACCGAGCAGTGACTTAAAAATCCCAGCATCATTTCTCTGTCCAATAGGCTTGTCCCAATGCCATACACACTGTTTACCAATGAATATCTGGTCATTAGCGCATTTCCATTGGAACACTTTTCAGATGGCAACAGTCAAAATGTATTAATTCTATGTTTGCATATTAAAATGGATAATAAATGTAGATAACCCTGTTATCAAACAAATGAAACCTTCACAGGAATTCTAATGGTTTCTACTACAAATACCTTTAACAAACCATCAGCTGCTAACCATCAAAAACATTTCCATTGCGTGGTGTGTTTCTGTACATCATTAAATCATTATCATCAAACCTTTGGAATCTGGATGCTTAATAATCTCCAAATGGTTCCTAGACGTTCATGGGATCAACAGAAGACAATATATTACCAGTGAGAGGCCAACTGAGGACATTACAGTTTCCATAAAAAAAACAATACAACTCCCATTCTAACCATTCCAAATTGCATGATGGTTTCCATTGTTTCTATTTTTCTCAGTATGGAAAGGTATATCATGTAGACTATGTTAGCTCTTAACCATGATCTGCTCAGTTGTATAAGTAAGAAAGTTGCTCTGGATTATGCCAAATGCGTTCACTGTGGATGAATTGAATAAAAGGGAATTTTCTTCTGGCTGGGAGCTCAGTGGTTAGGGCTCTGGGTTACTGATCGGGAGGTGAGGGGGTTCAAGCCTAGCATCGCCAAGCTGACACTCTGGGGGCCCTTAAAAATGAAAAATTTAAACTTTCATTTTGCTTGTGATGTACATGTGACAAGTACAAAGCCCTCTCTCTCTCTCTCTCTCTCTCTCTCTCTCTCTATATATATATATATATATATATATATATATATATATATATATATATATATATATATATATATATATACTTGTATTATGTCTCTACATTTCTTTTCTTTGCTGCTGTAACACAGAAATTTCTTATCTTATATTAGAGCCCACCTATCAGGATATTTGGAGGCTCCTGCATTGGCTAAGTGGAAGATTTTACAGGATGTACTTACAGGAGTTCGAGCAGAAAGTGGAAATGAACATCATACTCGTCTTTCCACATGGCGTTTCAGCGCAGATCACAGATCAGATCCCACACTATCAGAGCCATGGTGGTGTTCAGTGTGCGCTAAAGACGCGTCCAAGTGCGTGCGATCTCTCCGGCAAACAAATCAGTGTCTTTCCAAAAACCAGAGTAAATAAATCGGAAATCAGATTGTTTCCACGGTCAGATTCAGTCCGGGACGGACACTCAGACATACAGGAACATATTAAACATCCACCCACACGGAGGATTTTATCCGAACAAAAGTCGAGGGCAGAAAGTTTTAAACGCGCGATATGGAGTTGATGAGCGGATCCGCTCTCCACCGCTACACAAACCCAGCCTCAATACAGTCACTGAAAGTCCACCGTGTTGCCAGATTGGTTATAAACCCACTGCATGTTGCAAGTCACAGGAAGTTGCTCAAAATGCTTGCTTTATTATTATTATTATTATTATTATTATTATTATTATTATTTAATTATATTAATTATTATTATTATTATTATTATTATTATCTTTGTTATCTTTATTATTTTTATTGTTGTTGTTTTGTAAGCAATGTTAATAGTAATACTAATATCAATACCCAACAACAACAACAACAACAATAAGAAGGTTTATTATTAGTAATTTAATAATAATTATAACAACAATTATAATCGTGGTAGTAGTATTAATAGCAATAACCAATAACAACAACAATAATAATAATGATGGTGATGATGATTATTGTTGTTGTTTGATTATTGTTAACACAATATGATCAAATAAATAAAGAGTTTACAGAATACAGAGTTTCACGAATGATAAAAATAATTACTCTTGATATCGAGAACGCATCAAATTCAGAATTGGAATAATGTTGAATGACAGAAGTCTGATCCATAACTGTGAGTTTTAACAACATTTTAAAGACAATAATCACATTTTGCGTGAAAAATATAATGATTTTAATAAATGTTTTGGACTGAGATATATGAGGTTGCTTAAAAGATTAATTTAAAAGTATTTCCGAAATCTCTCCAAAATATTTAATTGAAACTACTCATGAGTCCATCCTTAGAGGTAAGGGTAAACTTGTACATTTTGTTATTAGTTAACATAAGGACACGTAAAAAGTGAGCTCAAGACACCGAAACATGCTTGAGTACCATTTGGTTAGTCAGTTTGCAGTAAATACAATTAAAAAAAAAATTATTAAACAATAAAAATGTCAAATACTTATAATTAATAATAATAATCCTTGTGTAAGTAATGTTATGTTTGGTTGAGATGGAGGAATTAATCAAACTCATCAAAAAATGTAAGGTTTTCATCCATTTTTGTATAAATAATTTCTGTTTGGTGATGTTTATTGTTTGATAACATATTTTAAACAGCCAAACAAAGAGAAAGAAAACATATTACTATATATATATATATATATATATATATATATATATATATATATATATATATAAACTATTATACTTTTATTTTGTCCAATCTGGCAACCCTATATAGAGGAAGGGGGTGGACTGCAAAATGAATGGCCTGCAGGCTTTTACTGAATGACCTGAAGGGTTTAACATGCTGTCTTATTTCCTCTGTTTGAGTGCAGATCTGGCTAAAAGCCCAGGAGCACCAAGGTCAGTTTAGCAGTGTCTTTTATAGTTAGGACAAAGACACTTTACTGTATGCACTGAAAATGACTTTCAGACTTTATTTCTGCCACCAATGAATAGAGCAGTAATGATACAGCCAAGGCAGGAGCACTATTTTGAGATAAAATCACTTTCAAAGTCTGCAACATAACCAGGCCATGAATCTGCCCACTTCTATTCAGTGTCTGAGTTCCCTTTTGCTGTGTTCCTTATAAATAAAACAACAACATCGTTTAGCAGTGATTCATGTGGCAAAAAGAGACACACAAGTAACCTCTAGGGTATGGACTTACATCGAAACATGCATGACACATGCTGATGTGACTGACAACAAACTGTCTATGTCTATCAGAACGTGGCATATCACAACATGTTCTTTTTGGTTGATATTCTTTTTTTACTGCCTGGGTGTGTGTATCATCACTGAGAGGGTGTGGCTGGGAAAGATCTGCAGCAGCAAAGCAGAATGTGTCTTAGAGTTCAGTCTCAAAACATTTACAGCACTGACAGTTTTCACTTTACTTACTTTCCTATTAGAAGAAATAAATCAGTGACTGTGACGGGGGATAACAAATGTATAGTTTGGTATATAGTATAATAGTATAATAGTATATTTATTGTTATGAAGCATCAGTAAAAATGAGTAAGATGCTGTCACTTATGTTACAGCAGTTCTAAATACCATGGTATAAGAGGTAAAAATACGATAAAACATAAAGTGATAAAGTATCATTAACTGTACTAGGTTCCAAATGCCTCAATTATTGAAACCAATCTCTGGCCTAAAAATTATTTAAAAAATAATGCTTTTATTTGTCAAATATGATATATATATTACAGCAGAGTGAAATACATTTCTTTGCAATTCCAAGCTTGAAGCCTGGACCAGAGCTCAGGGTCAGTGAAGATATGGAGACGGTGGAGCAGAGAGAGTTAAGGGCCTTGTTAATCTTCTGATTGTAACTAAGAGTCTTAGCTGTTGAACAACCACTGCCCAGCATAGTGCTGAACAGAACACATAACCTCATAATGTCTATAGTATCAGCAAAGAAATAAGCAATGTAATATTAATATTAGGCAAATATGGGCAATGCCCAGCCATTTCAACATATGACATACAGGTAAAAAATTAAATAAAATATCAGAGTTTGTACTTAAACGAGGAAAATAACTCTTCTATAATATATTATCTCAGTGTTATGATGATAATGATAACGATGGTGGTGGACAACGTTGTCCAACTCATTACTCATATATTCACAATGGTGTTCAAATAGGTGACTATGTATGTAAGCGAAGGCCATATCATGATTTACATCATGTTTATCATCATCCAACCATTCAGTGGGCCCTTGTGGCCTCAGAGTCATTGGGGAAGAGACCACTTTTATCAGAATAGAAATAGTATATTTAGAGAACAAGTGGTCCCTGAGCAAATTAGCAAATGCCTCTTCAGTACAACAGAGCCACCTGTTTTGTCATTTGATTTGCTTTAAACAGCTGCTAATATTAAAGACAAGCAAATTTCAGTACAAAAGTTATTTCTGCTAGACAGAGGTTACATACTGTATCTAGACTATAGTCAAAGACAACAACTTTGAAAATGTTTAGCTAGCATGCTTACTAGCCAGGCCCTACAAACATTACATAAAAGTACACAACAAAAGTAACTAGCTAGTAAAACCACAAATTACAACCTATTCCTATTTATATTTCATTATGCATAATTAACTTAGACTTGGAATGGAAAAACACTAATAGTAAGCCAGGTGGTGTGATGTAGCCTGTTCATTTATCTATTTATAAACTTCACATTAAATTGTTTACTGTTTAGAGTTACATTTAATTCCAAAAAGCCTTCAAAACATGGGGTTATAGCAACAATACCATCAGGCATTTTTTTCTTTCTCCCTTGAATTAGATGTTAAAGGTTCAAAAGTTAGAGTTAAAAGGTAAAATCCAGTCATAACTAATATATTAATATCTTAATATTAATATTTCGATTCTGTAGAAACTAGATTTTCTAGATTTAAAAAACTCATTATTCACAGAGCCAGAGAGAATATGATGAGCTCCCCCTGCTGATTCTCTGTTTCGCCTGATCTCCATCTTTGGCAGTTTTGATCTCCCACTGTTAGGCTGCTCTGAGAAAAAAAATCTGCATTCTGAAGAACTATGAAGACAAATGTCTATTTCTAATTTCTCTTCCACTCACACTCGTGCTTTCAGATGACAGATCTTTTTTAGCTGTGCTCATTATTAAGCTATGCTAACTTTGCTCATCGTCATCATCATCATCATCATTATCTTGTTGTCGTCATCGTCAGCAGTTACCGCATTGAGTATTTTTTTCCTTCATCAGCATCAGACATGTCATCCTTTTAATTAACAATCTCACAGCCTTAAAAAAGGCAAAGCTGTCCTGTTAAACTGCAACAGTTCCAATGTTTTCAGTGGCTTTCATCACCCTCCAAAATAAAACATGCAGTGTGAGATGCCTGGGTCTCGAGCGCTGTTTCACTCTGCAGTGCTGTAATGATGCGTCTGACACAGACGGAATGATGCTATTATTAGCCTGAGCCAAAACTCAGCACACAGACTGTGAAGTACTGAAAAACTGAGGGGGATTTAACAGCAGGGAACAAAGACAGTGACAGTGACAGCAATTCATCTTTTCACATATACATACATGCATATACTGTATGTAATTATGTTCAGAGTGTACATCATGCATATTTTACAATGCAAAATTCCACAATCCTCTGCTGGAGGATCTGTTCTTTATGTCTCCCACTGCCATTTCACCTTTACCTGGTTTAGATTAGACATCAGATCTGATGCTGAATAAAGTCTATGGGTAATAGATCAATACTGGAGTTAAGCGATTGGCTCATTTAAAATATAATTACACATTTATGTTATTATAATAACAGATTACTTTATATGTATGAATAATTAATTAAATAAAAGTGTTTTAATGTGGCTCTATTTCCCCTTTGGCTACGTAGGTGGATTGGGGAGGAGGGTGTACTAATAATTATGTGTTTTGGAAGCTGTATATATATATACTCTCTCAAGTCTGTATTTATAAAAATGTTATAAGTAGCTCTCAATTTTCAGAGAACCCTTATACAGCGTTCTTTTCTTAGAGAAACGTCTTATGTATTTATTTGAGATAATTTACCAGACATTTATTTATCCAAAAAAGACATTTTAAACACTGGGTGTACAGTAGTAACATTGAATAATGTGTAGTGTTTGTAATTTGTGTGCAAACCCTTTTATAATGGGGAATGTGCCAGTGCTCAGAATTAACCCATCACATTCAAATTCAGGTTCAAATGTAAATCAGCAATTAGGTGATTCTGTTTAGTCCCTTAAAAAGATATGCAATTTATGCAGTTTGTATGTTATACAGCTCACAAAGCATTTACAGGATCTGACTGTTGAAAGATATTGATCAGGAAAGGAGGACCAAGAATTTCCAAAAATTCAAAAGCTTACATGTACCATGGAAAACTATGAAGGACATTAGCAATGGGGGTGTCACAGTGACATTTGCAAGAACTAACAAAATGATAAGACAATAAAATTTAAGAATACACATAAAAAAAGGGAGTATGTGGCAAAATGTGTCTGCTGAAAAAGGTAGAATCTTTGGCCAAAATTCTTAAAGGCATCTTCTTCTTTTGTTGGGTGTCACCACAGCAGATCATTTGTCTCCATACTACTCTGTCCTCTACATCTGCCTCTTTCAAATGACCCACCTGCATGTCTTCCCTTACTACATCCATAAACCTCCTCTTTGGCCTTCCTCTTTTCCTCCTTCCTGGCGACTCCATCTTCAGCATTCTTCTACCGACTTACCCTCCTCTGCACATCATCACCATCTCAATCACACCTCTCTCACTTTGTCTCCAAAACATCCTACAAGCCTCTAATAAACTCATTTCTAATCCTGTCCATCGTGGTCACTCCCAATGAAAATTTCCAGCCTTCAACTCTGCTACCTCCATCTCCACCTCCTGTCTTTTAGTCAATGCCACTGTCTCTAAACCATACAACAAAGCAGGTCTCACCACAGTCCTATAAACTTTCCAGTTCACTCTTGCAGATATTCTTTCATCACAAATTACTCCTGCCACTCTTCTTCACCCACTCCAAACAGTCTGTCGTTCCTACTGCACACTTCACTGCTGTCACACTGTCCTCATACATGTCCTGCACCGCCCTCATTTACTTCTCTGCCACACCTGACTTCCTGTCATCTCTCCTAAACATCTCCATGCTTCTACTGGTATGTCATCTGGTCCAACTGACTTTCCACTCTTTATCCTCTTAATAGCTGCTCTCACTTACTCCTTAATAATCCTATCCACTTCCTGCTTCCACCCTTCTCTCTCTTTTCCTTCTCTCTCTCTCTCTCTCTCTCTTTCTTTATTTCTCTCTCATTTTCCTCATTCATCAGCTGCTCAAAATACTTCCTCCACCTTCTCAACACACTCTCCCCACAAGTCAACACACTAGCCATCTACATCCTTTATTGCTCTTGCAGCACATCCTACCCAGCTTCTTTTTTAGTGTCCAACTTCTCAAACAGCTCCTCATATGCCTTTTCCTTTGCTTTTGCCACATCCTCCTCACCTGCTGCCGCATCTCCTTGTACTCCTGCCTACTTTTTTCTACTCATCTCTCTACAGACCACCAATCGATGCTGTTTAGCTACACTGTCCCCTGCCAACACCTTACAGTCTCCAATCTCTTTCAGGTTGCATCTCCTGCATGAAATACAGTCCACTTTTGTGCACCTTCCTCTGCTCATGCACCTTCCTCTGCTTCCTCATACCTACCCATTACCTCCTCATCACCACTGTTCTCTTAACCAACATGCCCATTAAAGTCTTCCCCAATCACCAATCTTTCATTCCTAGGTTCACTCTCCACCACTTCATCTAACTCACTCCAGAATTTTTCCTTCTCCTCCATCTCACAACCCACTTGTGGAGCACAAGCACTGATGATATTTATCATCACCCCTTCAACTTCCAGCTTTACGTTCATCAGAAACTCTCTTCACCTCCACTATACCTTACGGTGCTTTTCCTTCAGGATCACCCCTGCACAATTTCTCCTTCCATCCACACAAAGAAAGAATAGTTTAAACTCACCTTCAGTGTTCCTGGCCTTACTCCCTTTCCGCTTTTTGTCTCCTGAACACACAACATGTCCACCTTTCTCTGCTCCATAATATCAGTTAACTCTCTCCCTTTACCAGTCATAGTACCAACATTAAAAGTACCAGCCTTAACCTCCACTCTCCTTCACTTCTCCTCTCTCTGCTGTCTCTGTAGACATCTTCCCCTTCTCCTTCTCCTCCTTTGGACAACAGTAGCCCAAGTTCCACTGGTACCCTTTTGGCTAACAATATCTGTTGTGGTCATTGCAATCAGGACCTCGACCAATCTGGCATGACATTTAGGTTTGTGATCCCCATATTTGATTTGGCACATGTTTTAAGCTCTAGTAGCTAATCACACAATGAACACCATACCCATTGTGGTGGCAGTGTTATATGGGACAACTTCTTTTCAGCTGGAACTATAGCCCTCATCAGGATGAAGGGAATTATGGACAGTTCCAAGTACTAAAGAATTTAACGGTGGCACAAAGACTGCAACCCTTACAAACCTAAACATAAAAATATTAGTTTCCAGCAAGTCAATAAAGAAGTTTAGAATGTTAAGGCAAAGCTTAGATCAAAATCATATTAAAAAAACCTGTGGAACTACTTGAAAAAGGCTGTGCACAGGGATCCTCTAACATTTTGAAAGCTCTGGTAAGTTTTTTGGAAAGAGTGAAATAAATCAAGAAAAGTCAGAAGACTTTCAGGCACTTTCAAGTGCTGCATTATAAGCAAAAAGTGCTTCAGACAAGTATTATTTTAGGAGTGTTTTCGTGTGTCTTTCCCTAAATTGTTTCTATATGATTGGAGGTGGCATCTTTGTTTTTTATTTTTTAACTCAAAAGGCTTTGAAGTTGATTGTAAATTATAAATGTGTATGTCTGTGCATATACATGTCTGCCTAAGGTAAAGGGAAAGACAATATGGGTGTGTTAGCGCATGTGTGTGTCTCATTGCGTATGCATGGCACAAAAGACCACCCTGAGAGCATAAAAATTATAGAGCGACAGTGACTGTCATATGCACAGAAGAGACAGCAGTGAAGGAGATGCAAGAAGACAAGGGGGAAAGCTATAGAAAAGAAAGAAAAATCTATAGAAAAGAAGGAAGGAGAATGACAGAAAAAAAGTGAAGTGAGAAAGAGGAAAGAGATGGGTGTTTGGAATGCTGTCACATAAAACAAGAAAAGCCACGAAAAACCTGGCTGAGGGCCCGCTTTGAACACTGTCCAAAGTGTGTGAGCTGCTCTAAGTTTTACACAGTCATCGAATGTAAACTCAGGAGTCAATTTCAATTCAAGGGTAATGAAGCATAATGAGAGCTTTTCAAGCCTTTCAAAATGAACAGATTGATCCCTAGATCACAGGAGGGTGTGTGTTTGTGTGAATTAAGCCCTTAATCAGTAATCACTGCTATCACCAAACACACACCCCATCCTACAAACAAACATACACATTTGTCTTACCGTCCTTGTGAAAATCTTCCACTTACATCCTTATTTATGCAGCTAATTAATGTTAAGCCTATACAGCTAGGTCTAACGGAAAACTTTTAGTGCATTTTCTCTTAAATAAAAGCTGTAGGTTTTGCAATAAATAAATGATTTAAAGTTTTGGAAACCCATAGTACTTTTATCATTTCTGAGACATATGCATATTCCTTCTGTTTATGTGCAACAAAGGCAAAAACACACAGAAACTGAGCAGTAAATGAGTAGAAGAATGTTCTGTGGTCAGATGACACCAAATCTGACTTATGTAGAACTTATGTAAGACAGAGAACATGAGAGAAGATGTTAGCAGACTGCCTCACAGCCACAGTCAAACATTTAGTGAAAGTTTAATGGTTTGGGTTTTTTTTTTAGCAGGGAAGGTTTGATACATATTCCAGGTGAAAGGAAAACTGAACCAACATGGCTACAATACTATAAATCAGTGACAGTGAATTTATCTGTACTGCAGCTCATTGGAACTGGCTTTACTATACAACAAGACAATGACTCAACGTATACCACCAAGCTCTGTAAGCATTATTTAAAGACAAACAGTCAGCTGGAGTATTGACACACGTAAATCTTGATGAATTGCTCTGGTATAAAGTATATCGCAAGGTCAGAAAGAAATATCCATCTAGCAAAGAACACCAAGTTTCAGTGCCATATTTCAGCTGAATGTTTGAAGAAACGAACTGTCTTGATTCCAAAACTGTATAAAGCTGTTATTCACGCAAAGGGAGGATTTTTCAATGAAAATAAAGTTTAACATTTGTACATTTATATATTTGTTTAGTCAAAGTAAATTCTCAGACTGTTAATGTACAAACTACCTAGTTTGTTGTATATAAACGAAAGCAACATGCATATTTTTCTCATTAATGATTTTGGTGTTTCCAAAATTTTGACAGGAACTGTAGCTTTAGTTATTTGAATAAACATATATGTAAAAAGACACATTTAAAAAGACTGAGTCCATCTATGGCACAGTCAAGCTTGGTAGATATCTACAAGGACATTTAATCCTCACTACGATATGAAAACTTGCTCACACACAAACACTGTGAAACCTAAAGAAGAAATAAAGATACACAGTCTATGTTCATAAACTTTAATTTAGGAAACAGACAGACTATCAAATTAACAGCTATCTTAGGATTCTTGCTCAAATTCTCTTTGAAGTAAGTCTCAGATCACTAAAATATACATCAAGCTGCAGTATGCAGAGGAGAAATAGAAACTGCACATCAGGTTCTAGTGTGGATCTAATATAGCAAATATATAAATTAATTATAGATTCCTATAAATATTTTCTTTGAGTATTGAATTTCATATTTAAATTTATATTAATCCAGATCCCTCAAAAAGCTGTATAGATTTTATTCGTTACTATTAACTTACAGTGCTTATTAGTAACAGTGGTTATAGTCGTTAACTTGAATTATAGAAAATCTATATCTGCTGTAATGAACTTGGATAAAAGGTGTTAATGAAAGTAAAAATGCTTTTAAATTTGTACTTTACCATGATGTATATATAAATGTATGTATATGTAAATATAGGAAGGTACAGTATCTCACAAAAGTTAGTATGCCCTGACATTTCAGTATATATGGATATATTTTAGAGTAGTTAATGTGCAGCTTGTATAGCAGTATAGATTTACTGTCCTCTGAAAATAACTCAACATACAGCTATTAGTGGCAAAATTTCTGGCAACAAAAGTGAGTACACCCTAAGTGATAACAGCTGTGCGTCATGTAACCATGCAAAGCCATACGTCCTATTCATCATGTCTGCTGGACAGGACCATACAAACTTGTGTATCTTGTATTAGAGCAGCTAAAATGTTTTACTTTGGGAACAATTCTCTCATACTAACCACTGAATGTTCAACATGGCACCTCATGGCAAATAACTCTCTGAGTTTTGAGAATTTAGAATTGTTGCTAGAAAAAATGCGTAGGCTATAAGAAGATAACACCCTGAAACCGAGTTACAATACAGTGGCCAGGGTCATACAGAGGTTTTCCCAGACAGATTCTACTCAGAACAGACCTCGCAAGGGTCGAAGCTGAGTCCCCGTGCTATGCAACAAGTGCAGATGCTGGCTTTAAGTGCAGCCAGCATTGCTTCAGAGGTTACAGAAGTGAAAGGTCCGCTTGTCAGTGGCACACTGCATCAAGTCGGTTTGCATGGCCGTCGTTCCAGAAGAAAGCCTCTTTAGGCTTACAAGAAAGCCCATAAACAGTTTTGCTGAAGACAACCTGTCCAGGAGCATGAGTTACTGGAACCATGTCCTGTGGTCTGATGAGACTAAGATAAACTTGTTTGGCTCGGATGGTGTCCAGCATATGTGGTAACGCCCTGGTGAGGAGTACCAAGAAAATTGTGTATTGTCAAGCATGGTGGTGGTAGCATCGTGGTCTCGGACGACATGAGTGCTGCTGGTACTCAAAAGCTTGGTTCATTGAGAGAAACATGGATTACAACATGTACTGTGACATTTAGAAGCAGAACATTATGCCCTCCCTTCAGAAACTGGGCCAATGGCAGTTTTTACCATAAAAATGAACTCAAATATACCACCAAGATGACAACTGCCTTGCTGAGGAAGCTGAAGGTGAAGGTGATTGTGTGGCAATGTCTCTAGAACCATATTGAGCACCTGTGGGACATCCTCAAGCAGAAGTAACAAACAGCAGCTCCGTGATGTTATAATGCAGGAACCCAGCAACAACCTGTGCAGCTCTGGTGAATTCCATGCGAGAAGGATTAAGATGAAAAAAACGGTTGCTGAAATGTGAGGGGTGTAATCACGTTTATTAGATACTGTAAATCACAGATAAGAAACTATTAATATAAAAAATATATTTATCCAACAAACAATACCTTTTAGTATCTGAATAACATACATTTAGTAAATCTGGTCTGAGCTTAAAGCAAGTGGCCTTCAAATGTTTCTTAATTCTTTTCATTTTGTTTGTTTGGCTTTTTTATTTTACACTGAAGGACTAGGCAAATGACTTACACAACCGAAATGAATACATAATAGAGCTTAGCTTTTACAAAAAGAAATGAAAGAAGCTACAGTCCCTAGATGCCCAGCAGCATTGGAAAACCGTTTTTTTTTTTTCTATTGAAGTCATGTGTTACAGACAAGCCTTTAGAAACAGAACAACTTAACACTAATGCAAAAAAGAACTGCTGATTGTTAGCTCATGTATATACAGTGAGGAAAATAAGTATTTGAACACCCTGCTATTTTGCAAGTTCTCCCACTTAGAAATCATGGAGGGGTCTGAAATTGTCATCGTAGGTGCATGTCCACTGTGAGAGACATAATCTAAAAAAAAAAAAATCCAGAAATCACAATATATGATTTTTAAACTATTTATTTGTATGATACAGCTGCAAATAAGTATTTAAACACCTGTCTATCAGCTAGAATTCTGACCCTCAAAGAACTGTTAGTCTGCCTTTAAAATGTCAACCTCCACTACATTTATTATCCTAAATTAGATGCACCTGTTTGAGGTCGTTAGCTGCATAAAGACACCTGTCCACCCCATACAATTAGTAAGAATCCAACTACTAACATGGCCAAGACCAAAGAGCTGTCCAAAGACACTAGAGACAAAATTGTATACCTCCACAAGGCTGGAAAGGGCTACGGGGAAATTGCCAAGCAGCTTGGTGAAAAAAGGTCCACTGCTGGAGCAATCATTAGAAAATAGAAGAAGCTAAAAATGACTGTCAATCTCCCTCAGACTGGGGCTCCATGCAAGATCTCACCTCGTGGGGTCTCAATGATCCTAAGGAAGGTGAGAAATCAGCCCAGAACTACACGGGAGGAGCTGGTCAATGACCTGAAAAGAGCTGGGACCACCGTTTCCAAGGTTACTTTTGGTAATACACTAAGACGTCATGGTTTGAAATCATGCATGGCACGGAAGGTTCCCCTGCTTATACCAGCACATGTCCAGGCACGTCTTAAGTTTGCCAATGACCATTTGGATGATTCAGAGGAGTAATGGGAGAAAGTCATGTGGTCAGATGAGACCAAAATAGAACTTTTGGGTCATAATTCCACTAAACGTGTTTGGAGGAAGAAGAATGACGAGTAGAACAACATCCCAAGAACACCATCCCTACTGTAAAGCATGGGGGTGGTAGCATCAAGCTTTGGGGGGTGTTTTTCTGCACATGGGTCAGGGCAACTGCACTGTATTAAGGAGAGGATGACCGGGGCCATGTATTGCGAGATTTTGGGGAACAACCTCCTTCCCTCAGTTAGAGCATTGAAGATGGGTCGAGGCTGGGTCTTCCAACATGACAATGACCCGAAGCACACAGCCACGATAACCAAGGAGTGGCTCTGTAAGAAGCATATCAAGGTTCTGGTGTGGCCTAGCCAGTCTCCAGACCTAAACCCAATAGAGAATCTTTGGAGGGAGCTCAAACTCCGTGTTTCTCATCGTCAGGCCAGAAACCTGACTGATCTAGAGAAGATCTGTGTGGAGGAGTGGGCCAAAATCCCTCCTGCAGTGTGTGCAAACCTGGTGAAAAACTACAGGAAACATTTGACCTCTGTAATTGCAAACAAAGGCTACTGTACCAAATATTAACATTGACTTTCTCAGGTGTTCAAATACTTATTTGCAGCTGTATCATACAAATAAATAGTAAAAAAATCATACATTGTGATTTCTGGATTTTTTCTTTTTAGATTATGACTCTCACATGCACCTACGATGACAATTTCAGACCCCTTCATGATTTCTAAGTGGGAGAACTTGCAAAATAGCAGGGTGTTCAAATACTTATTTTCCTCACTGTATATATAAAAAAAATCTAAAGTACTTCCATATGTCCATCTCAAATTTAAACAGATAGAACATTAAGAAAGTGTTAGCCCCCGGCAGTCTGTGAGAAGTGATCTATATGAACTCTAGTAGAGTAATGAAGCAATGAAGGTTAATGCGCTGATGAGGCTTGCAGCAGTTTGGGCCAAACAATGTGAGTGAAATTTAGAGCAGGACTCCCGCCATGCAAGAGGAAAGCCAAAGGCGATGATGTCACGTTTTCAAAAACAATGCCTCATTCAGCCCGCACTTAGGGGACAGGAAGCTGCTAGTCGTTTAAAAAGAGGGGGGAAAGAATAAACAGCAACATCTGCTGCTTAGCATTCCAGACGGACGATGGGAGAAAAGGAAAAAGAAGATGTAAAGAAAGCGAGAGACAGAGAGAAAGAGAGAGAGAGAGAGAGAGAGAGAGAGAGAGAGAGAGAGAGAGAGAGAGAGAGAGAAAAGCAGGGAGTCCCCTTGAGAAACCAAGACAGATGCTTGACAAGAAAATCTTTTCGAGAAACATATCTACTGAAGCACAGGGCCCTGGCTTTAGCAGCTCTCTCTCCCTTTGCAGTCAAAATTCTTTCCACTCCTTCTTTCTGGCTCCTAGTCAAAATCAGGCAGAGAAAAGCAAGCTCAATCCTCCATTCCAAACTCAGCAGATCCAGAGCAGCAGGAGAGAACATTAAGTCCACTAATGTTGGACTACAATATGTATTCTAGTGCCGTTGGATTTCCTAAAGTGAAAATATCTACCATATGTTCTATCCATTCTGGGAGAGTAATTGTTATACAAAGCTCTGGGTGTCTGAGGAAAGTTGCATGGGTATATCTGTATGAATAGCTTAATCAAAGCCAGCTAATTCCCCACTTTGGTCAGCAAATAAAATGGCCCTGGTCTGTAACTGGACTCTGCATGCCATCTACTGGCCAGAGTTGGACAAATGTCAGCAATCCTGTAACAGTTAAAGTGTCAACATGAAACCAGGATGTTCGAGCACATAGATATACTTCTATTCTTTCTATTATTACATGTTCTGATTTTTGTTTATTCTAGGCATGTTCAGATAAATAAGAGTAAATGAAACCACTGTAACCAAAAATGTGACATCTAAATAATTACTTTGGTAAGTGGCAATGGAGTTGTAAAAGCGCAACTGTATATAGATACAAGAACAAGATTTTATTTATATGTATGTGGTAACTGAATGTCAAAATGGTGAATTGCTCTAGTCATCTTTTCCATCTGTGAACTCACGTATGGGATGGCCAGTTAGTGCTTTCCTCCAAACTTTTGAATTTTAACTATGCCGTCTTCTGTTCATCTTCGTTACCTATGGGGAAGGGGAATTGTGGTTTCTGTCCATGTTGGCTTCTATTTAAACTTGTTGTAATCTTTGACTACTAGCTGCAATATTAACTAAAGGGAGCTAACTTGGGCAGTGTGCTTGCTAGGCCCACAATATATGAAGCTGTGAATGAGGACATTATAACAATTAACACTATTTAATGGGAACAACTGGTTAAGATAGGGCTCTGTTCCAACACTCTGTCCAACAACAATTTGCCAGCCAATGACTAAAGCATGAAAAAATTGGAATTTCTTTTTTTTTATAAAAACAGAAAATATATTTATGTATAAATACAGAAAACATTAGCATATTTTAATGCTAACTTTTTTAGCCCTCTAAATATACTTCTGAATAATTTTATCGTTTATGTCAGCTTCTGGAGAAACTTGATGTGCGATTATTTCAACCACAAACATCTCTAACTCTTTGATGATCAATAATGATCTTTAATAGCTAAACAAGCGCCATCATATTTACAGGAATAGTAAGAAAAGGCTTCTGTGGTATTTAACTGAAAATAAAAATGGCCTTCTGCTCAACTCTGATAAGATGGAAGTACTTTTACTAGGAGCACATTCAGCTAGAAGTAGTTGCCGATTACATAGCATCTCTGGATGGTCTTTCCATCTCAATGTGTACAGCAGTCAAAGACCTTGCCTGTTATTATTGACCCTAGTCTGTCATTTGAGGCTCATGTTAATAACGTTAGCAGGATAGCCTTCATTCACCTTAGAAATATTGCAAAATTAGAACTATGAGGTTGTTACAGAATGCAGAAAAACTAGTTAATGTTTTTGTTACATCTAGATTAGACTACTGTAACGCTTTACTGCCTGGGTGTAAGCGCATAAATAAGCTTCAGTTTAGAATGCAGCAGCAAAAGTGCTTACTAGATCTAGAAAATATGACCACATCACCCCTGTTTTAATCCGTCTACACTGGCTCCAAATTAAATCTCGCATTGATAATAAAATACTACTACTGACGTATAAAGCTCTTTACATTAGAATCTGAGTGAACTTCTGTACGATTATGATCCCCAATGCCTATTTAGATCAAACGGTGCAGGCTATTTGTTGGAACTTCAAATAATGAAGACTACAGTAAAGCCCCACAGTTATGGAAAAAGACTTTCACTTATTGTTTGGGACTCAGAAACAGTCTCAGTGTTCAAGTCGAGGCTGAAAACATATTTATTTATTATAGTCTTTTATCGGTATGTTTTTCTATGGTAAAGGAGAAGATCTGGAGGGATCATGGATAGAGTGTTCGGTAAATTGGGATATTTGTATGCTGTCTTCCCCTCACTCTCATGCATTGTCCTTTATACAACAATAAGGATACTTAATAATTTGTATCTTTCTCTCCCTGTCACCTCACTTTTCTCTCTCTCTCTCTCTCTCTCTCTCTCTCTCTCTCTCTCTCTCTCTTGGTCAACAGTCACTCAACATGTCAACAATCTGCTACACTGACTTGAGACCACAGTTTTCATTTGATTACCGTCACTGCACACCTCAACATCGTTTAGCTGTAATAAATGGAAATCTGATGCCACCCAGATGAGGAAAGGTCCCTCTTGAATCTGGTTCCTCTCAAGGTTTCTTCCTTATGCCATCTCAGGGAGTTTTACCTTGCCACAGTCACCACCATCTTGCTCATTAGGGACAAACTTACACTTATAAAGAACAATCTTATAAATTATTTCTTACCACATTACTGTAAAGCTTCTATAAAAAGCTTCTTAAAGTGCTATACAGATAAAAATGAATTGAATTTAATTGTTGGTATTTATGTTGCATTTACCGAAATACTGAATCGATCATTACTATTCACAATCTATTTAATAATATATGTACTTTTGTGCAATACTGTAAATACCATAGGAGGTGACAGTAGGATAATATGGTCCCATTGTTATGCGAAGGTTTACTGAAAGAAAATGATGAAAGAGTGACTTGTGATTTTTCTGTATTTTCTGCATTTAAATACTTATTTGAAGAAATTCAGAACCTTGCTTATTGTAATTGCAAATGTGTGTCTGCCTTCAATTCACTGGCCACCAGGAAGTGATGTGTTTGGCCTTTACCTGCTGTCCTATTTCCTATTAATGGTCACAAGTGGACTCTAAATTAGCTCTCACACACACACACACACACACACACACACACACACACACACACACACACACACAACCACAAACTTACCTGACTGAGCTGGGAAGGATTGCTGTCTTTTGTATGTTCCCTGCCAGATCATTGTGGAATCCATTGGGAATGCTCCACTGCGCTGGCTGGCTCAGCACGTTTTCAGACCTGCTACCTGGAATGGAGGTGTGAAGGGGACTGTCTGATCCGGCTTCATCCCCCTCCTCCTCCTGTGTCTCAGCACTCTCCTGCACAGTCTCCAGCTCCAGTTCCGGGGGCTCAGGCCCAGCCAATGCCCTCTGCTGGATGAGTGGCGTGAGCGGTGCTTCAAAGCTCACGCAGCTGTCTGTCTCGTCCGTAAGAGACAGCACGTCCAGTGAGTCCAGGCTGCTGTAGCAGGTCCCGCCCCTCAGCAGCTCTGACTCCACTATGCGCTCGAATGTAGAGCTGAAGCCGTCCTGGCTCTCCTTAGTCCTGTCACGCTCGTCCTCGCCGTCCTCCTCCTCTTCCTCGACTGTTGTGGACTCGCCAACTTGCTCGACAATGCGTTCGAACGCTGAGCTGAAGCTGTCGTGGTTCAGCTGTCCTGGTTCATCTTCTCCTTCCACCTCTGCCTCCTCCACTGAAAACTCGAAGGTAGAACTAAATGTGTCTAGGTTCCCCTGCCCCGGCTCTTTTTTACAGTCTTGCTCTTCCTTCTGTCCTTCGCTGTCCTCTCCGGTACCGTTCTGCAAACTGCATTCATACACACAGTCAACATGCACATCAGCATATTTTAATCCACAACGTTTTCTAAAATTCCTTCTTGGAAATCCACTATGCTAGATAAAATTCGAGTTGCAAAGCATCTTATGCAAACGATGCAACGTCTGGCTGTCACACGGCAACAGCGGCGAAGCAGGATGGTGTGGATGTGTGTGTGTGTGTGTGTGTGTGTGTGTGTGTGTGTGTGTGTGTGTGTGTGTGTGTCTGTGTGTGTGTGTGTGTGTGTGTGTGTGTGTCTCCTATCTTTAGCTGTGCTACTGTCACACTCATGCATCAAGAGCAGCAGAATCCCAACAGAGAGGAGCCTCATTCAGGACAGCTCCCCTGCCACTCAGCCCTAAAATATCTTCTTCCGCCTTCCTCTCTCACACGTGTTACAGCCCACCTCTGACAACATCGCTTTGCTCTAACCGAAACACACGTAATAGCTACCTGCATTCTGTTCTACCCCCAAATATCTTCACAACCATAGTACTGTTTTATTGATGTTTGATGGTTTGGACAGTGCTGACATTCAAAGGTAATTTATTTTTTGTTCCACTTTGTCTGACCTCTTAGAAAAGCTACACTTTTGTACAGGTGTGTACATATCTAAGTGGACATCAGAGAAATTGTAGATATTCATTGAGGGAAAATAGGGATATATTCATTAAGGGAAAAAAAAATAGCTGCTAAACCCAACATCCAAAGCCACACCCCTAAGCATAGGCTAGACTAAACATAGGCTCCTAGCCTAGAACAGCTAAATACTAGTGCCAGAGGCATAACTTTCTGAACTGGAGAGCAAATAAAGACAGCATCCTGTACTTATTAGCTGGATGTTGCTGGTTGACATTATTTGGTTTGCATTCCTTTTCACTCATTGTATCTATAATGATATTGCATCTATATGATTAACTACTTCCTCAACATCCACTCCCTAAAGAATGCACACACCTGAGTCAAAAGTAGGTTGAAAGCATACCTTCCTTGTGCAGAAAGCATTCATAGTGATGCGCTCTCTCTCTCTCTCTCTCTCTCTCTCTCTCTCATGCACACTCTATATATAAAGCACGTTTGTTTGTCTGTACCGGAAACACGATTTGTAGTGCGCATGTATGAAAACTCAGATTTTGTTAATCACATGAGCAAAATCGCTGCCACTTCCTGCCATCTGCAAAGTTTTTATGTCAGTCTAGCGCTATAGGTTCTTTTGCATTTTATGTCCAGTTTCAAGAAATTCTCTTAAAAGGAGAAAATCCTGACAATTTCACATTTCAAGTGAGGGAATGAATGAATGAAGGGTGGAAGAAATAAAGACATTTGTTGAGGTATGTTGAAATAAGTAGAACAGTAAAATAGAACATGTCTTTAGAAAATTCAATATTAATAATTTAAAACACACACACACATATATACACAGCTGTATTACTGCATATACAGTACGTATATACAAAATAAATCTGTAAATAATTAGATTACTAACCTTACAGTGTACTGTGGTTTTGCTGATTCCTCTAACTGTGGCAGGGGCTCATCACAGCCCTCACTCTCAATAATATCTCCATTGCTATGTTCTGTCTCCCCGTTCTTTCCAGCATCGTCTTTGACCTGCTCTTCCTCTTTTCTTCTTCGAACTTCATCAGCTCCATTAATCAGTGCATCTCTATTTATCTCATTTGGCCTTGCTTCCTCGGACAATATCTCTCTCGCTACTGCATCCCTGCTCTCTGCAGCATCCCCTTGAGTTCCAATCTCGTCTGTCTCTTTTTCCACACTTACAATCTCAGGGCTGTCTGTATCCTGCTGTGACTCTGCCGGTGTGTTTGGAGGTGGGGTGTCTATGCGGAGGGGGTCATCCTGCCCCTCCTGGCTCATGGTGGCCTCTTTAGTTACGGTTAGCTGGCAGTCCAGGTATGAGTCAATGGTTACAGCTGAAAGATGGGAAATATTATTTAAATATAAAGTTACTAGTAAGCAATACAGGTAACATGGCTTTTTTTATATTGCTTTTTTTTTAAATGATGGACAAAAAATATGTGATTATTCGCTTCACAGCAAAAATATTCTTACCTATTGATAGACTGGGGTTGAAAGTATGAAGTGATTTGGGAATTCTTAAAACGTTTTAAGACATTTTTGACAAAGTCTGCTAATCAAATCATGGACTAGAGTAGGTATAATGTGATGCATCACACACAGTAGCTGAATTAAAATGTAAGCATTTTCATTTACATGGTACTGAATCTTTTCCATTCATCTCCACATATATTATATATTAAATTAAAAATAAACCTTGAGCATAACCTTCATTTGGCAAACTTCAAAAGTACAGTAAGTTCATGATACAGTTGATACAGAATGATATCAGATGACAGCATTCAGTGCTCTGTCTGCCAATTACAGTCACTGTGCCAAACAAATCAGGGACTAAATTTGACTGTGTGAACCTCACTATGCTTGACTAGTAGATTTAGTTGACAAAACAGAACTACTAGGAGTCTGTTATGAGTTAGAAGAAGAGAGAAGACTGTGTAAACACCATTCATGTTTAAGATCCTTTACTCTTTTGTATTAGTTGAAGGAGAAGCAGAAAATATTCTTTCCCTGCCCTTTCTTGCAGTTTGAGTAAGAAGGAAAGCTGCAGCTCTGACGCACATGCTGCAGTTTAAGAATATCTAAAGCCTAAGACCTAATTCGATCAAGCAGTCATAAAACCGCAGCTCGAGTTCAAACCAGGCCCTTTGTGGAAACTTCCATTGCATTAACAATGAAATAAAATATAATCTCAAATTTGAGCGATACCTTTCTGTTGGCACAAACGTGGCATGATTGAAGTTTTATGACGGGTAGATGAAATCAAGTGCACGATGCAAAAGTGGCGCGTTTGTCTAAGCTGGCAGGTTGTCTCTGTTGTATTGTAACTCCTTCCCTTTTGGTTTCCATAGTAAATATTACAGGATCACCATAGTCTCACCGGACAAGATGATTTCATATGACATTTAAGGTTTACGCTTAAGTGGTTGTTCCAGGCTCTCCCACACAAACACACACACACACACACACACACACACACACACACACACACACAAACATATTTCATAAGCAACCTCCAATATAATAGCAAATGCACTTTTGGCATCGAATGCACAAATGCATGCCCACACACACACACACACACACCAAAAACACACGCAGGCTAATTTTCCGCAGCATGGAGGCCTGTTATTTAGAGCATTACTAAAGGTCCCAGTGCTGAGCCACTGGCAGATGTTCATGGAGTCAGAATCCAGCTTCCGTTTCTACACAAACCACAAAGCAGCCCTCAGATCAATGACACAAACTATCCATTACTCTGAGAGAGGAAAAAGAGAGACTGAATGAGTATTCTGGCACAACATTTAAACAAGAACAAAAGGATAAATGAGTGAAAAAGCTATTTTGTGTTATATAAAGGGAACGGTTCTGTAGGCTGTGTCAGGACCCCATGGTGGTCTAGTGGCACTACCCTATTTGACTCAAATTGGTTTTCCCTTTATTATGAGCATTGCACATGATGAACCTGCTTCCATGTAAATGTATAGGTATGAGCTTGAGCGCCTGTGCTGTCAGAACAGCATGTTCTTCAGAACACTGTATTACCTTTAATTACTTACTGTCAACTTACCACCCACTACACTTGCTCAGTCTGTACTGTTGACATACCAGCAATGAAACACACACACACACACACACACACACACACACACACACTGCCCACTAACATAATAACCTAAGGTTTTGTACACATTCTCAAACAATCCTAATGATTGACTACATTTCAACAGCTTTGTCAAAATCATTGCGAGTATATAAGTCTAATAAGGCTGTTAATCCACTTTTATTGCTTCATTATGAGCACCTTATACTGAAGAGAAGACAATAAATTGTTAGTGAGTCTGCACAGCTGAAGATTCATTAAAAAGACTACGCAATGTTTTTTTTCTTATCAGAACCAGATGTGGTCTTCTGCTGGTGCAGGCCGTCTGCTTTAAAGTTCTACATGTAATGTGTTTTGAGATGCTTTTCTGCTCTCCTTTGTCTTTAAGAGTTGTTATTTGAGGAACCATAGACTTTCTGTCAGCGCAAACCAATATACCAGTTTTCTTCTGAATTGTCTCACAACAAGGTGCTTCTGCCACTAGACCTTGTGCTCGCTAGATATTTTTTGTTTTACCTGCAAACTCTAGAGGATGCTGAGCATAAAAATGACCAGATAACCGGTTTCTGAAATACTCTAAAAACCAGCTCAAATGACCATGCCATGGCCACTAAGGTTACATTTTTACACATTCTGATGTAAACAAAGCACTTGACCTTATGTGTATGTTTATATTTGCTGCATTACTGCCATGTGATTAGCTGATTGGCATGAATAAGCAGATCCAATGATATTTCTAATAATTAAACGGTTGATAAATGTGTATTTATTTGCTGTATATTTCAGCTGTGTATATGCCTGTGATCAGGGATCGCCCAAGTTGCATGAAATGACAAACTCATGAAACAGTAAATATCTCATACTGTTATGACTCTCAGACTTATATGACATCTTGTTTAGGTGTATATGAGTTCTAAATGGACATTTTCTTTGCAACAATTAAATGGAAAGAGTGCCATGTGATGCATATTTTACTCCTGGTTTCATCAAAGCCTCCTTAATATTGCGCACTTATGTTTGTTTTGGACTCTTTATTAATTGTGTAATAGCTACGGTTAGGGATAGTAATGCTGTGTAATGACATATAACGACACAAATAACGACGTAAAGTGCAGCAAAAAAAGTCCAAGAACAGGGACTGATTTAAAAACCACTCTGGATCAAATAATTAAAAAGGTGACAACAATAGCAAGTAAGTAGTTTGGGGTGAATTTCCAAAGCTGAAACACTCACTCAGCATTCTGCATCTCACCATCAATGACAAAGGAATAATCTACAGTATACAGTACACAGAAATCCATAATCAGTGAGTTTGTTATCCAGACTATCCACTTCCACAACAATTTGCTGGCTAAATGGAAGTTTGACAGTGTAAGCAAAAGCCCCTTTTAGCAAATGCCTAGTTTTACTAATCTGACCCAAAGAACGGCAATTCTCTAAAGCCTAAGTCTCCCTGGACATCTGATAGTGTATACCAAAAGATGTGGGCTGAACTATGGGATGCTCAGGATGCTCACAATCCGTATGCACAGCTCACCCTCCCTCTCCATCTTCTCTGTATGTAGTGCGTGTAATCTCAAGTCTCATAGACTGTCATGACCCACTAACCTCTTTCAGTCTAAAGTCAAGGATGCCAGCAGCCAGACACGCACAGACACGCACAAACACGCAAGGCCAGTTGTTTACATTAAGAACAAATATCGGTTGTCTGCATTAGATCATTTACAACATCTATTAAATACATTTACAGTGTATATTTCCCCCATGTGTGGTTTCAGGATGCAAAGAGCAATTCGTATTTTTGTGATTCATTTCTGACATGTCTGGAGACAAACGAGGTAGTGGGAATCACCGGGCCGTGGAACCCGGCCTTAAATCACCTCGTGTCTGTCACTTCCGCCGATTTCAAGGTCAAACCTCGTGTTGTAGCGGCGTCGTCTAACATTCAGCGTCTTCCCCTTAATCATTACAGTGGAAAGATCTTATTGTTAAGGTTTTCCCTTAGTCAAACCACGGGGTGGGGGGCGGGGAGAGAGAGTGGCTTGATGGTGGGCCGGTGTCTCGTCTGGCGCTGCGCTGTCTGTCTCACGCCTTCATTTCGGTGAATTAACCGACAGAGACGCAACAATGGTGCGCAAAATACACGTTGAACAATGGGGACTTTTAAGGATACGCGCTGCTGTTTTTTTTCGTGTGTGTGTGTGTGTGTGTGTGTGTGTGTGTGTGTGTGTGTAACCCGCTCAGACCCTGATATTAGTCTAAAGACTGTTTAGGGATCTTGACTGATCATTTGAGGTCTGCTGGAAGCTGTGACTATAGAGTAAGTCTACCTTACAATTACAGAGAAATGGTGTCTGCTGCGCACCTGTGCAGACCCGCTCACCTCACCTCAGGGCTCTGCCTGGAACAATGCAAGCATCAGTGTGTGTGTGTATGTTTGTGTGTGTGTGTGTGTGTGTGTGTGTTTGTGTGTGAGAAAGAGAGAGAGAGAGAGTGTGTGTGGGTGAGCGAGAGTAAGAAAGAGAAAGTGAACGCATACTGAACTCCAGCGCCAAGCATCAGTGGAGTAAAATGCGCTCCCAGTGCGCAGGTTGTCCGCGGCTGAGACGCAGCCATGTTCTCCCAGCCTCCCGGCGCAGTAACCATGACAACAGCATGGCTGGGGGACACTGGGCTCTCACTGCGGCCGCCGCTTTATTCCTCTCCAAAAAAGAACCGGAGAGAGGCTTTTATTCCTGGAGCCTCGTCCCCCATCCTAATCAGTCAATGCTTTCTTACCCGTTACCAAGAGTGAAAACGACCCGAGCCGACCGGAGAGCGCATTGCATATTGATGCAGCGCAGTGATACACGAGGGGAGTCTAACAAACTGCCAGTGCAAGCAAATAGGCAATAGCACAGGGTAATATAGGCGACCATAAAGCACGAGCTGAAGATGCATCTTATACAAAACACAACAAATCTATTTATTCTGAAACGCAATTCAACGCTCCCATGCACTACGATTCACTACAATTCCTCCTTCCTTTCTTTACATTGGCATTTGTGAGAAAAGCGAGCTCTCTTTAACCAGAACTAATCATTGTTGCTCACCGGCAAAAATGCGACCAGATGAAACGTGGCTCCTTTTCCTGCAGCGAATATTCCTTCTACAACCATGTAAGATGCACGATAGATGCTCTCTCTGTCTCAGATCTTCGGTCCAGAGCTGCCCAACTGTCTCCGTGTGAGAGACGCGCTAGGATAATACGGAGCGCTCACCCACGCGCACAGTTACAACACACAACACGCGCGCGCACGCGCGCACACACTACACAGGAGCAAGACTGAGATCGGCTGATTGGGATCTGTGTGTATATGTGTGTGTGTGTGTGTGTGTGTGTGTGTGTGTGTGTGTGTGTGTGTGTGTGTGTGTGTGTCTCGCAGTCTTGCCATCCACTGCGCTGCATGGGAAGCTGATAAGCGACTGATGTCCTGTTGCTGCAAACAAACACACACTCACACACACACACACACACACACACACACACACACACACACACACACACACACATATATATATATATATATATATATATATATATATATATATATATATATATATATATATATATATATGGGTTTAACGGTACACAAATTCGTACCGTTATTTTTCGGTACAGGGCTTTCGGTTCTGTATATGTAACAAATGCAATGCAAAAATCCTTTTTACGTGCGGAACATAGGTACAATCAGAGTTTTCTTAGGAACATATTAAGTGGCGGACCGCAAGTTTGTTTAGTCTCGGCCTCACACTATTATTAAACTACAAAACACATGCCAGGGGTATAAAAAAAGTAAAAAGTGTAACTGTGGCTACTCATTGAATTAAGAAAATTGAATATTACACACACACACACACACACACACACACACACACACACAGTTATATACACAACTGTATTGACCAAATTAGCTCTAACAAATGTAAACTATTGAGTTTTTTTTATTCAATTTTATGTGTGCAATGCAAGTATTTAATTTAATTAATCACTCATTTTAATCAATATCCACACGTTTATTGCAGTGATGTATTCTATGTGAAATGACACAGGGAGAAAATATTAAACATGCTGAACATGCTTAAATTAAATTTATTTAATACTTTGTACAAAAGCCTTTGTTGGTAATGACGGCTTCAGGTGGGATTTTTGCCCATTCTTCCACACAAACATTCTTCAAATCCTGAAGATTCAGTGGGTCTCTTCTGTGAATTCTGATCTTCAGTTTTTTTCTATAGAGTTTCAGTTGGATTGAAGTCAGGTGATTGGCTAGGCCATTCTATTATCTTTAATTTCTTTTTCTGAAACCAATTGAGAGTTTCCTGGGCTACGTGTTGGGGATCATTGTGTTGCTGAAATGTACACCCTCATTTCATCTTCATCAACCTGGTAGATGGCAGCAGGTTTTGATCAAGAATGTCTAAGTGAATTTTTTTATTCATCCTTCTTTCAATTATGTGAAGTTTGTCAGTATCATATGCTGAAAAACTGCCCAACACCATGATGTTCCCACCTCCAAATTTCACTGTTGGTAAGGTGTTTTTGGGGTGATGTGCAGTGCCATTTGTCCTCCAAACATGGTGTGTAATATGGCATCCAAAGTGTTACATTTTGGTCTCATCTGACCAGACTATTTTCTCCCAGTATTCTGCCATTTCCCAGTCCAAATGTTGTGCAGCAAACTTTAAACAAGCTTGAACATGCCTTTTTCTTCAGAAATGGAGTCTTGCGTGGTGAGGGTGCACACAGGTAATGGCGGTTAAATGCTGAACGTTTTCTTTTAAACAATTGTACGTGCTAATTACAGGTCTTTCTAAATCTTTCCACAAGTGTTTTTTGGCTCTTGGATAACTCTTCTGATATTCTTTTTACTCTTTTGTCAGAAATTTTGCGAGGAGCACCTGGGCATGGTCGGTTTATGGTGAAATGTTCTTCTCACTTCCGGATTATGGCCATAACAGTGCTCAGTGGAACATTCAGAAGTTTTGAAATGCATCTGTAACCAATGCCATCAGTATGTTTTGCAACAACAAGGTTTGTGCAGAGGTCTTGAGAGATCTATTTGCTTTTACCCATCATAAAATGTTTCTTGTGTGACACCTTGGTAATGGGACACCTTATAGGCTATTAGTTGGGACTGAACCAGCTGATATTAATTTACATTGACAAGGGGCAGGATTGCTTTCTAATTACTGACTGATTTCAGCTGGTGTCTTGGCTTTCCATGCCTTTTTTTACCTCTCTTTCTTCATGTATTCAATACTTTTTCCCTGTTTCATTTCACATTATTACACAAAACTTAATTTATAGACATATGGTTTAATGTGTGGATTGCATGGGTTGTTACCAACATCTGGTAAAGGTTTAATGTCAATAGCACCTTAAGGAATACGTTTACTGAGAAAAATGGTGACGTGTTCAATACAGTGGTCCCCCGGAACTCGCAGGGGTTACGTTCCCCTAAGAGCGAGTTCCGAAAGTCCACAAATATTGGATGCACCCGCAGCCCCTATGGTACCTTAGTGAATTCATCTAAACATTTACTTTAGTCACTTTAATACAATGATGTGTTTAAAAAAATATATGTAATTTGTTAGTGAAAACAATCATTTTAAATGTTATTCCTAACGTTCCTGAACATCCGGTCTCGCTGTGGATTCCCGCCAATTTTAAGATAATCCGCAACTTGCTGTTAGTCAGGTTCCAAATGAGAACCCCTGAATTTTCTGAGCCACGAGTTTCAAACCGTGAATTATCGGGGTTGACTGTACTTATTTTATCCGCTGTATTTGTGTATACTTGACCATGCATTTCAGAGAAGTAAGAATCTCTGAAGTGAAAAAACCTAAATCTCTGAAACCAGACATCACTTTACTTGTGGAAAGTTTACGGTTTCTTCAGAACCCCAGGACAGATTTGTTTATATACAGTAATCTCCCATTTATCACGGTGGTGACGTTCCAAAAACGCCCACGATAAACTAAAAAAAACACGATAAACGGACGCCACCCCAAAAATACTATTTACTGTATTAACATTTTACTTCACTTTATAATTATTATATTTGTATTAATACATTTCTTTATTTCAACATAAAATTCCATAAAAACAGTTTTTTTTATTCGCAAACATTTACTCCCAATTCCACATTGAACCCACATTTATCAGAAACTCCCATTAGATTCCAGCTGATATTAATTATAAGCCACTTACTCTTTTTAATTTTATGATTAAACCTATTTTAAATGAGCTGGCACTTAAACTAACAACTATAACAACTAAAAAAATATATTATATTTTTCATCAAACATTATCCCAGAACACCACTCTGGGAACCATAACTGAACATGTTTATTAATGGGCTAGCCTGTACTGACCATTCCAGTGGTATGCTAGTCATATTTTTAGTACAGATGGTCCCAGAGTTATGGTGGTTCGACTTACGATTTTTTGATCTTACGATGACAATAGCGATACGACAAAATTGTAAAAATATAAAACATTTTGTGCAACAGGCACAGCAGCATATGTAGGATGTAGGATGTACAATACATTGGACATGCAGCTGGGATGAGCGTATCTCTCGCCCTGTGAGATGCCCCACACTCGCTAGCGGTCGACGGAGTAAAGTTGTCTCAGTGTGTATTTTTTTCTGTTTCAAACAGCAATTTTGGTAAAATAAAAGCGTGTTTTTCCAGCACCTCCTACTTCACTATTCCTTTTTGTAGAAAAAAGAAGAGGAAAGCCATCAGTTTAGAGACGAAAAAAAAAAATTATAAATCAGCATGAAGCAGGAAAGGCTGTCAGTGATAGCACCATCTTCGGCTTATGATATTTTTTACTTATGATGGGGTTGTCTTAACGTATCTCCATCGTAATTAGAGGACTACCTGTATTACTAAAATAGCCAAGTTAAAAAACATCAGCCAACCGCTAAATGTGCTTACAATTGTTTTGAATCTGTAGTAATGCACCACTTGAATCTTTTTTTAATCTGATTTGTTTTTTATTCACACTTTAACATTTTTTAAAGATTTATCACTACATTCATTTAAGCCATATGGTGACTTTTCAGCATCAAATTACTATTTTTAGCATCAAATTGCTATCAAAATGCAATTTTTGGCATCATATCACTACCAAAATGTAAACGTTTTATTGTATGTGAGAATGAATCCTAAAATGAAACCACAACATACACACCTTACATTTATTGCTATACACACTTTGCATTTATTAATGTAGTTTATGCAGTGACAGGTAGCATTCTGCTAGTTTGCATAGTCAGCATGGTCATGCTAGCTAACATATGCGAGATTTGAAATAAAGCTGCTTTGTTTAGCTTTAGTTATTGTTTTTAAAGTAAATTTTATGGTAACTAAAATTTCACGTTGTACTTTTATTATTTTTACTTGATCGAAGGGTCTGAATCTGTACTCCACTGTGTAGCAGAGTATTTATTTAGACAAATAATTGCTCCTTTGTGTTTGGTGTGAGGGTTTCTGTGTGAGTTTGTGTGCGTGTGTGTGTGTGTGTGTGTGTTTGGGTGTGTGTGTGTGCATCTTTATCACTATCTCTGTGTAAGACTCATGAACATAAGTATCACAGTAAATCTATGGTAATGCAGTACTTATTTTGTTTGCGTCTTGGAAAACAGCCCCATTCACAATTCCATTCTAAAATTGTTTATTATCCAATGAACATAGTTACACAAAAGTGCCGAGCTAAAATTATAGTAACAGTATGCTTCAACATACAATATGCAAACCAGATTTCTATCAATAATCAATAGGATCCATTATCAGACTCCAGCATAGTTTGGTGAATTTGCTGCTCAGAAACACTTGATTCAACTCTTCAGTTCACCAGGTTTAGTATGTGTGTTACAACAAGAAAAATCAAGCTATAATTACTTATTTGTACTTATTGTCTTGTAGTGTTAAGAAAAGGGTGTATTCACTCCAAAAATAGATTTAGTCTGCCCCATGTCTGCATGGGTTCCTTCTGGTTCTCTGGTATCCTCACTTGCACAGATATGCTAGTTTTAGATTGGCCTTGTATATAAAATAAGTACTTTATTTTATTAAAATCAGACTCATTTTGTGTCCTACTTTGGCCACACTAAGATAGAATACAACTTAAACATAAAATAAGGTTTCTGGGTGTTAAATGTGCTTTGACCCCAAGCTTAAGAAATAACTATATATATCAGTAAGGACTGAAACCCTATGTTCCTAATAATGATGCCTCAGGGACTTGAGGTTGAAACAATAGGCAGCAATGTTGTTGTGTGAAAAAGGAAAGGGAGAGTAAAGGGGATCAGAGGCCAAGAACTAAAAAAAAAAAAGACAGCAAGGCCAAAGCAGACCCCCAGATGCTGAATGCAGCCATGTCAATTGCAATCACTTATTCATTAAGCATCCTTTTTCCCCATTATCTGTGTATCCTATCCCATGGGAGAAGGATAGGGGGTAGGGAAAGCTAAGGGAAACCCTGGTTTACTATTTGATAGACGTTGGGTGTGTTGGAGAGAGGAGGAATTTCGGAATAGATCATAAGAGGGGGAGGGTGGAGAGGAGAGGTGTGATTGGGGGTGGGCAGCTTTCTGATGGGCTGGATGGTATCAGAGAAGAGAAAATATAATCATGCAAAATAAATGCAAGCATGTTATAGTGGAACATGCAAGTACAGAAAGGATCAAGAAGTGAAAATATGGAGGCATCTTTAGAACCGATAAATGGTTGGACTAATGAATTGATTGATAAGTAGATGTGAGCATGATGGATGCATGTTCACTTAAAGAAGCTAAGAGATGTATTGGAAAAGGAGATGGATGGGTGCATGTGTGGGTGATGAATGGACAGTGGGTGGATTAGTATAAACAATTGATAGATAGATAGATGGGTGTGCTGAGGAGTAGAAGATGTAACTGAGATAGCATTGAAGGCTTTAGGGCAAAAGCCTGAGAGAATGAAAACATTGGGACATGAGCTAAATGGACTTGTTAATCAAACAGCAAAAAATGGAACTTGATTGTCTATGTGCATTCAGTCTATGAGAAAGAGAAAGCTGGTATATCCGTAATAACGTTGAGTATCCCAAATGTAATACAATTGTATTAAAGAAATACTCCACAGAATTTTGTTTTGTTTATGTCTGTTATTTCCGTTTATCCAGTATAGCCTATGTAATAAACACCTCATAAAAAATATATGTATATCCATTTTCCAGCACAAGAGCAACACTTACAAAATACTTATACTTTCCTGAAAATGTTGTTATATTCTTGTATCATCAGGAGGCAAATCTATGTTTTCTTTAAACTACCACAACTTCTTTCTTTTTATAAGTAGCTTGAATTTAGTACAATTTTAAACTGAATTTCTCTGCAGTGAACTGGCATCCTAATCAGTGTGTATTCCCAGAGTACCAAGGTTCACTGGGTTCAACACATCAACAAGGATAAAGCAGTTACTAAGACTGGATGTACAAATGGACTATAAATACCTTTGTTTGAAGTATTCATTCACATTTTACAAAAAATACAATATAATTTATCAAACTGTTTGACTGCATCACCAACTGCTCTTTGATATGATATCGAATGTAATTGTATTTTGAGGTTTAATTTTTGATTGCAGGAAAATGTCAAAATTCTCATACTTGGGAGTCACACTGAGTTAGATTTAAACCAATTAAATATTCTTTGAATTAGGATTCAAACAAGTAAAAATAATTACTTTGGTAACTTAGATATGTTATGCCAATAGCTAGGACTGTCAGTCTTTGTGTCATTTGAATGAAGGCTTAATGAAATCACACTCGATGAACAATTAGTAGGAAGTGATGGTGGTCAGAGTGCTGGATTTCAGCTGTTATCCTAGTGGCTGTGAATTAGGGATGGAAAGAGTCACGTTAATGCATTGGCATAAAAGTTATGATTTGTATTACAATACATTGTTTTTGGCATATTTGCATTTGTAAAAATAATTTATTTAGATCTACATTTTTTGTAGATGGACTATATTTTATTTAAAATGTGACCAACACATTGTGACCAACATTTTATATGGAGATTGATTTCTTCTAGCTAAACTGTTTCTCAAGCGCGTTCTCCCAGCACCACTGCTGCTACGTAAACGAAATATCACAACACTATGGAGACCGAGGCGTGTCCTGAAAGTCACATTGAATACAGATTAACATGACAGAGGTAGAGCTGCATCTTCCTGGAGACACTACACAGGCCTGTTTGTGAAAGGGTCATGCTTTAGAAGTGAGAAGGCACTTAAGTACATTTATGATTTGCTGTCTGTCTGAACCAAAAAATAAAAACAGACTGTACCATAGTGAATTGCATAGCATCATATCTTTTCCAAAGCATTGTATTGCATTAAATTGCAATTCAGATCGTACTGCATCATAATAGGGGTGAATCATATAACATCACATCGGAAGCTGCTTCATATGTATCTTTAATGTATCGTATTATTGGCTATGCATCGAGATGTGAATCACATCAGCCTTAGTTATGGAGATGAACATCCCTACAGTGATTGGCAGCGGGTGAGACAGTCCTGCTTGTTGTATTCAAATTGGTTCTGAATTTAAAGTGTGGAAACCCAGTGCATGTGATGGGAATTGGTTCTGAGAGGGACAACTCCAGTAACAGTGATGATGAGAGCAGTACAGTTGCTCCATTATGCCCTCAGGCCAATATGGCATTAGAGGAAAAAAAGGTAGGGTAGCACATTGCAGTAAACAAGCAGGATTGGGGACCAGGGGAGCTCTGGGGTGTACTGGTTTGGCTGGATGGATAATATGGCTGGCTGGTATTCATGTTTACATAGGGAGGAGAGACAGAAAAGGCTGAATGATGGGGGAAGGGAGATGCTGAGCACTCTTCACTCATAGCTCAGAAACCTGTCACACACACTAACCTTTGACTGTCTCGTGACAGGAGGATAATGTCTTCAGTGCAAGTATTTTTTTTATATGTGTAGGTACTTACTCTATTGCAAATGGCACACAATAATCTTTCAAATTCAAGATTATAAATAGGTTTCGATTGTAACGGTCCATACGTAAGGTCTAATCTAATCACTCATACAGAAATTAAAACCCTGGCTGGAATATTTACCATTTAGCAGTAATAATGACAGCAATGTCACATCTAAAGGTCAGACAAGTTCAGTAGCACTATAAGAGAGAATCCAGACAAACATTTAGAGAGGCTGCATGCATCACCACATAAATGACCTATTCAAAGATATTGCAATTCAAATTTCCTTTTTAATTTATATCTTATATTGTGGTGCTTTATCTGTTTATCTCTCACACTGTGAGAAGGAGAAGAACCTTTTCTGTGTGCACTACATATATGTGTGTGTGTGTGTGTGTGTGTGTGTGTGTGTGTGTGTGTGTGTGTGTGTGTGTGTGTGTGTGTGTGCTGGAGTCACCTAGACTGCTGACATAGCTGGAATAAGAAAAGGAAAATTCAAGCAATGCTAATTGGTCTGCTTCACCCTCTTACCTTTGACTCTACTTAAAATATCTCCTGCCTTTATAGAAACATAAAAGCACATGTATTTTCCTACGAAGCTCCCAGTGCATGTACATAATATTTAGACAGATAAATAGGAAAATAAAAGAGTTTTTTTAAGTGAGAGAGAAAGTGTGGGAGGCAGGGAAAGATTTGAAAACAGCCAGACAGCCTGAAGGACATTGCTAGTGTGTTCGGTTTCCAAGCTGTGACATTTACGCGAAAACCCGTCAGCAGGATTCCATCCTCTTGCCTAATATTGGGGCGCATAATAATAAAGATGTCACACTCCACCTGAAATGATGAAATTGAGAAGCAAAAACAGAAGTGCTCGACTGAGTGGAGCAGGAACAACAATACCCGGTCAAGTGCCTGCACTGGGAAAGACAGCACAGACTCTCAGTGCGTGTCCAACAATTAGCCAGTCAGCAATAGTTATTATCAAGAGTAAGAATAAGTATGTCTGACACATAGACCTATCTATGTAATTAAATCGTGCCTGAAAGAAAGAGATGGGGGGCACGAATCACAGGTTCTTATATCATTTAACAGACTTATTATCAACCCTCCTTGTCACCCTCTTCTGCTGACTGTTCTGGTAGGTGAGTTATTATACTCTACACTGAGACATACAGGTACGTTTTTGGTTTGTGTGTGTGTGTGTGTGTGTGTGTGTATGTGTGTAAAATACTGGTCATGCCTGGCCGCAGTTACAGTTAATGGGATTTCCCTTTTGTAGAGCATATATTCTTGTTCATCTTAACATTTGTGCCTTATACAATTGTTAGACAGCTACAAAACCTCTAAACAATTATATGTATGGTTTACACTGATCGCAATGCTTACTTTGATTAGGTTTGCACAGCATTTTTTTATTTTACACACACCGATCAGGCATAACATTATGACTTAATAACTTGCCTAATATTGTGTTGGTCCCCTTTTTGCTGCCCACACCGTTCTGACCTGTTGAACATTAACAGCATTTACTTCTTCAGTAATTTTAGCTTCAGAAGCTCGTCTGTTGGATCGGACCACACGGACCAGCCTTCACTCCCCACGTGCATCAATGATCCTTGGCCACCCATGACCCTAACGCTGATTCACCACTGTTCCTTCTTTAGACCACTTTTAATACATACTGACCAATGTAACCAGGAAAATCCCACAAGAGCTGCAGTTTTGAAGATGCAGTTGTCTAGCCATCACAATTTGGCTCTCGTCAAACTCAAATCCTTTCACATTTTTCCTGCTTCTAACACATCAATTTTAAAGGACAAAATGCTACCCCACCCACAAACAAGTACCATGATGAAGAAATAATTACTGTTATTCAGTTTTGGCTGTAAGTTTGTAGTAGTTGTCCCGCTGCAGAATAATTTTGAGGCCAATTAGACACCTCCCTGATAGTATTGTATGATGGATAATTATCTGCCTATATTTCTTAGCATTCAGGACACCATTAATCCTAACCAAACTTACAAAGAACATCCACCATGCTTCAGTCTTGCCTGTACTTATTACTGTACACATCCACAGCCCTTTAACAAACAGACTGCCTCTTGCTACAGCCAAATAAACACTTAGAAATTTGAATTATCAATCCGGCGCACCTACTGCCTTTTGTTTGCACCCCAGTTCCTATATTTTTGTGCATAGTTGATTCGCTAAGCCTTGTTTTTACATCAGATGTATGGATTTTTGGTCACAATTCTTGAATGAAAAACACATCTGGACAGACTTCTCCAGGGTCTCACAGTTTTCCCCCAGTTCTTTGCTGATGGCACTGCAGGACATCTTCCAATGTCAAATGAAAGCAAGCATGATGTGTCTTTAATCTACTGCATTAATTTTCCTTGGCCAACCACTGCATCTATGGTCTTCGATAGGCTTAAAAATCACATCTTTAATCCCAGGCTGCTTTAGAAGTCTTTGCCTGGGAGAGACCGTGCTGATGCAATAGAATTACATGTGTTTTGAATTGAGATCTATTTATATTCTTAATGAATGAACAAACCCTTAAAATAGTTACATGGTTGACTCAATAGGATTAAACTAAGCACAGCATTGAAAAAGTAAAAAAAAAACCTTTCCAACTCCCGTTTGATTGTTACTAATTAATGAAATGTTTTTTAAAAGTTTGTACTGTTCGTAAGTTTGCAGGATGACCCCACCCCTATCTAGAGGGCACAAGGGTTTGATATGATGATGATAAAAAAAATACTGTATATTGCCTTTCCATTCACCACTGTATCTCAAGTCTAACTAAATGCTAATGGAAATTTTCGGAGCAACATAAGACTATCATCCTAACAGCAATTAATGCAATGTATTTTACATTTATAGCATTAGGCAGATGCTCTTATCCAGAGCAACTTACAACTGAGCATTTGATTGTTGAGGCTCAAGGGCCCAGCAGTGGTAGTTTAGTGGTGCTGGGATGTGAACTTGTGACCTTCCAATCTAATCTTCTAGTCTCTTACAGAATTACATCAGTATTCAGGGACAGGCATTAAGCTGGTTTAAATCCTACCTGTCTGATTGTTACCATTTTGTAGATTTAAATGGAGAACTATTCAGGTTAATGCAAGTAAATTATGGGGTGCCACAAGGTTCAGTTCTAGGACCCCTGCTTTTCACAATATACATGCTCCCCTTGGGAAATAATATAGAAGGCATGAGATTAGCTTCTAATGTTATGCTGATGATACCCAGCTATATATCTCATAAAAACCAGACGAAACATCTAATTTGGCTTGGTTAACTGAGTTTGCTAAAGAATTAAAAGATTGGATGACACATAACTTTCTATTATTAAATTTTAAAAAGACAAAGATTTTGCTCATTGGCCCAAAAACCAGTACACAGGAGCAACAGCATTTCAACTTGCATTTACAAGCATGTACTGTAAATACTGTACTAGGTTAACAATAAAACTTGGGAGTTATTTTAGACATCAACTTGTCTTTTGAAAATCATGTTACCCATATTACAAAAACGCCCTTCTTACACCTTAGAAAAATTGCTAAGCTAAGAAACATGTCTATATCTGATGCAGAGAAGCTTGTCCATGCGTTCATGACATCCAGACTGGACTATTGTAATGCATTACTAGGTGGTTGTCCTGCATAATTCATAAACAAGCTACAGTAGGTCCAGAATGCAGCAGCCGGAGTTCTCAAAAGTTAGAGAAAATATGACCATATAACCCCAATCTTATCATCAATACACTGGCGACCTGTTAAGTCAGGGCATTCTCACCCCACATCGTCACATATCGACGCTGTGGATGTTGCGTCCGCCGGCGTCCACATCCGACGCCGAGGGTACCCTCTTCGCGTCGATTTTCGACGACAGGACGGAAACCCTTCGCCGCCGACGAGATGGATGGGAGCCCCTGTGCTTCGCTTTTCAATGCAGATCGCTGTCCTATACACTTAATAATTTATTATCTATCATAATAAGTGTATAGGACTAATTTTAAAATTTCATAAAATTCTGAAGATGACCGTAACCCTAACCCTAACCCTAACCCTAACCCTAACCCAAACCCTAACCCTGACCCTAACTCGAACCCTAACCCTAACCCAAACCCTAACCGTAACCCGCAAATGGGGTCCCGTCCATCTGCGTCGAAAAGCAACGCGAAGGGTTTCCCGTCCCGGTACGTTGAAAAGCGACGCGAAGGGGGTACCCTCGGCGTCGGATGTGGACGCCGTCGGACGCAACATCCACAGCGTCGATATGTGACGATGTGGGGTGCGAATGTGTTGGTTAAGTTTCGAATCAACTACAAATTGTTGCTACTTGCCTACAAAGTCCTAAGTGGTTTAGCTCCCATGTATCTATCCAGTCTTCTCACACACTACAATCCATCATGCTCCTTGAGATCTCGAAACTCTGGACTTCTAGTAGTTCCTAGAATAGCAAAGTCCACTAAAGATGGAAGAGCATTCTCACATTTAGCTCCTAAACTTTGGAATAGTCTTCCTGACAGTGTTTGGGGCTCAGACACACTCTCCCAGTTTAAGTGCAGATTAAAGACATATCTTTTTAGCAAGGCCTACACATAACACATATCATATATCATAAGCTTGTGCTCCGGTACATTGAAATTAAATTCACATTATAAACTTGTTAATATTATGAACAGCAGCTATACTAATTCCTCTTGAATACCTCTTGAAGATTATAGACTTTTAAAAAGTAGATGCTGAGCCTGCAAACATCCCGAACCATCTAGAATTGTACCAGCACTATTTGACTGTATAAGACTGTAGAATGGACATTACTCATAATCTTACATTCTGGTGCTAATGGTAGTTTTCACTCTTCAGTGTTTTGTATTGTTTTAAGATCTTCTTTAAGAAGTTCTAATCACACTATTGATATCACCCAAATGAGGATGGGTGCCCCTTTTGAGTCTGGTTCCTCTCAAGGTTTCTTCCTCATAGCATCTTAAGGAAGTTTTTCCTTGCCCCATTTGCCCAGGCTGCTTATCAGGGATAAACACACATCATTCACTTTAATTATTAAATTCTGTAAAGCTGCTTTGAGACAATGTCCATTGTAAAACGCGCTATAGAAATAAACTTGACTTGACCTTCCAATCTAGATTCCAATGCCTTAACCACTGAGCTGCTACCTCTCAGTATTTGAATGGGCAGTGTTTCTACGTTTAGGAGACTGCACCATCAATGGCACTGTGTATTAAAGCTGGTACTATAGCCTATGGTGACCCAGCACCTCACTGAAATGTAAATGTAAATGAAAGTAGACACACTGAAATTCAGGAGACTCAAGGAAATTTGAGAAGGTGTGGGAGAGAAAGCACTAAACACAGACAGGGACAGAGAGAGAGAGATTAACTGCTAAATGTTGACCCTGCCAGCTGGTAGCTGGAGAAGCTGCATGCAAGCACACACACAAACACACACATGCACGCATATCTGGACGTAGCTCCCACTGGAGTTTACAGGCTGTCAAGTTGGCACAGAATGCACAGAGGGGGAGGGGGATGTGGAGACCTCATTAACCATCAATGACACGCAAAACTGAACACCATAGAACTATCATAGCACCGATCATAACACTCAGAAGTGTATAGTTGGGGAAAAGCTGCTTACTCCAGCATGCGCCATTACAGCAATAGTCATGTTAGGCTTTTACACCACCCTTGGAAAATGTTCTTTGAAAGGTCAAAGAGAACATCCTACAACCCTCTTTCCCCACTTACTCAGTTCTGCTTGAGAATTACAGGTATAGTCAGAGACTTTCACTGTAATCATCTATAGTTCATTTTCTCATATGCACAATATTCAAAGGTATCGCACCTTCAATTAATATTTAGAAAGAACGAAAAGAAAGGTGCTTTATAGGTGTCACATGTACTTTACAGCATTCTTTCTTCACATATTCCAGCAACTTTAGGCAGCTGGATTTAGAACACAGGGTCAGACATGTTACAGCACCCCTGGAGCATAGAGGGTTAAGGGCCTTGATCAAGGGCCCCAAGAGTAGCAGCTGAGCAATATCAGGGCTTGAACCCCCCAACCTTCCAATCAGTAACCCAAAGGCATTTTTATGATTGTTTATTTATTTATTTATAATTTTTTTCTGAACTATGATCTCCATATGAAAGGAACGGGATAAACCATGTCAAACAATATAAGCATTTGACACCTGATCCGTCTGGTCAGAATTCCACCTCTGCAGTTAGGCTAATTTAATGTGTATATATTACAAGGAGATATGATAAATATACAGTGTCATTGGTACACAAGGCCAACAATACAGTACTTCATTAGTAATATTTCCAGTTAACTGAATAGTGACTGACTTTTATGAATAGTGAGCATATAAGAACACAAAAGGAACAGAATGTGACAAAGAAACTACAATAAAATTCCCATAGAGGGCAGTAGAGTCGCCCTTTTAAACTACAATCTCCAAAAAAAGAGAAATTTTAAAATCAAATATTAAATTTGAATTTTTGAGAATTAGAACGAAAAATTATTTAATCTTTGAAAAATGTTAGGGTTTTATGTGAAGCGTATTGTGTGTAAACAAGATATTCTTGCATGTTTTCCAGTGGACTATGTTTTTTGATGAATACTAGACTCTACTAGCTAGGGACCTACTTTATAAGACTAGGAAGCAAATTGTATTATATATAAAGTTCGCACACATCTTTAACTTCTTTTTTGTTGATGATTTAACTTTTGAACTGCTCATCAATAGTTCTGTTTTGTAGGGTTTGTATTTTCCACTACGTAGAGATTTTTTTGGAATATTTGGCTTTGCAGATACACTGATCCTTTGACCTACTGCTTAACGTGTTTACTTGTAATGCACTTAGACATGCATGTAGTATGCAGTGACCCATGATCAATTAGATTATTTTATAAAATATATCAAGTGAGAATTTACCTTGTGGAAGAAAAAATTTAATTCAAATTGAATTCATATTCTGCATAAACAGCATGTCCAATTTATCTTGAATATTTTATTTTATAGCAGAAAACTGAGCCACATATACTGTATGTGCTCTATGTGCATGAATCATTGATCACTTTGTGACCTTCAACCCAAATTCTCTTAAATGCTCTTCTGTCCAAACGCATTGAGTAAAGACGGAAAATATTGCTTCTATTTATTTGTTCGAATGTCCTCAGACATGCAATTAATCATAAAATAACACTCAGGAGATGAATATGCATAGATCTATGAATATGCATAGATCCATAAATTTAGGAACATTACTGACAAACTATGCCAGTAAACTACGTTTCATTAATCATGGGTTGATATGAGTGGGATTTCAGTGTCTAGTATGCATTATCATGTATTCCTATTGATTCATTTAACAGTCACCAAAACCATCAAATAATACCACACAATCATGTTTTTAAAGGTAACATCAACCATGTTAACCACAGACTGCAGTGTCAGTGTCATAACAATTATACAGAATAAATCACCTCCCAAATCGTATTGTCTCAGCAGTGGCCTCTTTTCAGTAAAGAAAGAAAGGTGGCAGGGTAAAACACAGTCAAAATATTTGATAATTTAAATGAAAGTTTGCTGATTTAATATACTGTATGTAAATGTATAATAGTTATGCATTGAATGTATTACTTTTTATGACCATTCAAAATATTGGTATCTTCTTTAAAATCATTTAAAAAGGTACACTGCTCATAGCAACATATGTGACAGTCTGCGATGGCTTGTACTGTATGTAAAGTACATAAGATATGTTCCTAACCAACAAATAGCTACACTCACTGGCACACCCATATACCTGCATATTCTTGCACATATCCATTCAGCCAACCTTGTGGAAACAGAAACATCGTGTACAAACATGTCAAGAGTTAATGTTAATGTTCACATCACACATAAGACTGAAGAAAGAATGAATGAGTTTGACTGTAGTATTAATCAGACAGACTGTCTGTTTAGAGAACTTTAAGAATCTCTTGTCATTTTTATGTACAAAAGTCTTTATATATTTAGCATTGCGTCCTTGTAGCTCCAGGTTGTCTGGTTTGAATCTGGAATTAGGTTAATGTCTATGTGGACATTTGAATGCTATTCCCATGTATCAGTTTTTTCTATCACCCAAAACAAAATGGCCCCTATGTATTAGAGAGTGTATGAATAGACCCTATATAGAGAAAATAGAGATACCTGACTTCTCCACCCATATGTGGTTCCTCCCTTTTAGCACGAAGTTGACGACACAAGGAACTGCAAAGGTCACCTAAGAACCTGCAATTTTCTCTTTTGCAGCTAATGAAGGTTTACTCAGTTCAGAGATGGCAAAAGTACAAACATCCTTCACTCAAGTAGAAGTACAGATACTTATGTTTGAAAAGACTGGTAAAAGTTGAAGTACTGAATATAATGTTTCACTTAAGTTAAAGTAAAGAAGTTTGGGCTCTGACATGTACTTAATTAAAAAGTAGCTATTACTATTATGTTCACACTGGTAACGGGACCTCACAATATATTAATATATTAATACAAAATAATAAAAAAAAAACTATTGAATGTATCCAGGCTGAACAACCACCATATAGAACACAAGCAGAGAAAAAATTATGATGATCAGGTGATCAGGAATGTCTCTGTTCTCAGTCATGTTTACATCACTGACTTCGTCTGTCTCATCCACGTTAGCTATACTTCTTGTTTCCTTCTCCCTTGCTTCTTGTTAGCTTTGTAGTCTAGCCTACATCTGTGGTGTGTGAGAGCCAGGAAATAATACACCAGTGGTAGATTAAAAAAGCCGTGCAATTACATCAAATAGGTTGATAGGCCAAAAACGGCGTACAATGAGAAGAAAGAATATTGATCATGTCACCAAATAGGTTAAAACTAAAGAAACAGGCCTGGTTTAAAAATGTAAGGAGTAGAAAGTACAGATATTTGTGAAAAAAGTTTATGAGTGAAAGTAAAAAGTTGACTAAAAAATAAATAGTGAAGTAAAGTACTGATACCAGAAAAATCTACTACATCTACTACAAAATCTACCTACAGTTGCAAAATATTTATTCTTCATTACTTCCCATTTCTGATCTATGTGCTGTCAAGTATTTTTGGCTGATATTAGTGAAAATTTCCTCCGAGAATTTCTGACAGTCTGCTATGTTTATTTGTACCTTTCTGTGTTACGTTTTAAGCAAATATCCAGTATCTCCAAACTGTAAAGATCCACTTCCATATCACCTGGTTGAGGTGGTTTGGTTGTTCATATACCTTATTGACTTCTTATTTTTGTGACTATAAAGCATTTTTTTTTATCTCATCCCTCTGTATATACCCTGAACATCTTGAGATTTATTTTAGAAGCTTTATTATGTGTTGCTTTTTTTCCGGTGTAGGCATACAAAATGTTAACTATGTACCATGCAGTCCAGTTTGTTTAAGAACAATGTGAAACCTCATGTCACTGTTTACAAGAAGCCTACATTTGTGCAGAAGATGCTTGTTGGTTTTTGTCTGCATCCTGGATATTGCTGATAATTATCTTGGTCATACTGATAAATATCTAACTAATCTTGGCTTGCATCCAAAGGAAACACTTCCTTTTCTGTATTGGAACAGCACTGTTTGATCAGTTCTGATTGACATTTTTTAAAAACTGGGTGTCTTTTTCTAATATTTTCCTTTTGCATTAAATTTTTTCTGTTTAACTGATACGAAAATAATAATAATAAAAAAATAAAAAAATGGTAAGAAGGGGGTTTGAAACTGTACCGGCATAACTGTATATAAATGTGAGTTTAGTGAAAATGAAGTGTAAGATAAGTAGCACACTGCGTCTTTTTTTAGAGGAGCAGGATGTGTCATATAAAGTTCCTTTATCCACTGTGCAAGCAAAGATGTACACAAAGATTCTGGAGAAACAGGATGCCCTACAGGAGTCATTATATCCTGTAATAATATTTAAATACTGCAAAAGTCATTGGATTGTGCAATATTGATCTGGCACAGATTCAGCACTTGAAGCACTCCTGAAGGAATGCTCAGTAATGTGCAGGACTTTAAGGGCAACCAATGTCACAATCCTGCACATTGTAACATTTGCACAATTTACTATTTCTTCACAAATGCTTGAATTCCTGCAGGACCTTTTCATAAGGGAATGCAATGAGTCTGCATAAGTTATAGTCTCTGTTAAATATTTTAAACAAAGATACTCTAAAAGATAAATATAGGCTTGTTACATTAACTTTACAAGCAAGCCGTTTTGCTGAATTCTGCCAGCCATCCAAAGGGGATTTATTTTACAAAATTAAAAAAGAAAAAAAGGAAAGGTTCACACACATTAATCCCCATGCAGAGGAAATAACGTTAACACTGGTTACCAGAACATTCTGGGTTTTTTTTGTTTGTTTCTGAAACTTTTGTAATTAATTTGAGATAACATTGAAGTAATGTTTCAGTGATTTGGGTTATTCCCCTAATACCCTGTGTGATCAATAAAGTATTCTGATTCTGATGATTGATTCTGATTTATACTTTAAAGAATTTAGACCTCTCTGGAGGCATGGAAGTATACCAGCTATAAAACATCTAAGAGGCCTTCAAGATATCCTGCTATACATAATTAATTGTGTAAATAAACCATTACTAAAAATACTGGCACCTTTAAAACCACACCTTGTCCCCTCCCTTTTTAAAAGTGCAAATAGTTGAGTTCGTCCTGCATTTTAAACAGTTTAATAGGGGCAGATTTAGGAGCAATCAGGCCTCTGACCCCCCAAAAATAAAGGGGTAGGGAAAAGAACAAAGAAAACAAAGAGTAAGAAACTGAAATGGGTGCAACAGCTGTTAACTACTTTCAGAGGGTTAAATCCCCCACTCTGACCTCGGAGTTTGAAGAAAGAGTACACACATTTCATACATAACAACAAAGAGACAGAGAGAGAGAAAGAGATTCACACCATCTGCCTGTTTCACCACAGCACTGCGTTTGTCCTCAGGGATGATAGCTAGCTAGCTAGCTAGATAGATGGATGGATGGATGGATGGATGGATGGATGGATGGATGGATGGATGGATTTTAGTTTATTTTAGTTTCATCTCCACAATTTCACCAACATAATCGTGCGACGTTTCTGGGTTCAGCTGTTACATGACAATTCCTGATTCTAATGTTATCTATTGGTTATATTTTATCTTTTACTTGTCACATACCTTACAGCACAGTAAAATTCTTTCTTCACATATCCCAGCCTTGTTAGGAAGCTGGAGTAAGCCATGATACAGTGCCCCTGAAGCACAGAGGGTTAAGGATCTTAATCAAGGGCCAAACAGTGGGAGCTTGGCAATACTGGGACTTAAACTTCCAACCAGTAATCCAGAGCTTTAACCACTAAGCTACCACCTCCCCAGTAGGACAGGACATTGTATTTTTAAAAAAAAAAATTTTATATAAATAAATAGGTTGGGAATATACATTTCACATTTATAAACTAGACCCTATAAGTTTATCCATAATGAGCATTGCAAGGAAAAACTCCCTAACATGGTATGATGAAACCTTGAGTGGAACCAGGCATCCTTACCTAGGATAGGATAAGTCTTCACTTCAGACTTGCTATGATTATCATTAAATTGTTTTGACGGAATGCATATTTAAGCAAAATAATCATGTAGTGAATTTTATTTATGAAATCACACGTTTCTGGTATTTCTTATATTTAATAGGCTTTACACAGTGTAGGCTATGGTCCTGAGCTATACACTTGAGCTTCTGCTTATTTTGTGATTGTTAAGGATTGACGTAGATTGTATTTGTCCAAACTGTATGTCAATATTTTGTGTAGTGAGGTGGTGGTCAAACATGCCAGGTTAAAATGTAACAGAGAATGTTTTGGTTTCAAACCCATTGTTATTGTTACTGAAAAGAGTTAAAGTAACTAATATTTATATAGTGACATCACACACTTGCACTTATACTTCTCTTTCTTTTAGGTGATGGGAAGATTTAGTTATAGTAATTCCCACAGCAGGATGCATGATGTCCAGTATCACATCAAATATTACAATAAAACTGTGGTGTAACACTGACAAGGTAGGCTTTGTTTTTTATATTCCTTTAGCCTAGCAGTTATACAAATACATGTAGTGTTTAATCAGATATGACTTTCCAGAAAGTTCATCTATTGAGCATAGTTGATTAATTGCACTCAACATTTGGAGCAATTTTTCTAACACATCATGAATTTTTAACAAAAACTTAGATGTAGGATTTGCTATCTGATTATGACAAAGGAATGCTTCTTCCATTCTAATTCCTTTCCTGTTTATTGGGTTATGCAGATTAATTGTAATACCAAGTACCAAAGATCCATTATAATACATTTAATTATAAACTTATCTGAAGGTAGAATTTTCATAAATACATGGTGCCTTTACCCATTTGCATCATTTGTCTTTTCTCAAGTGTTCCAGAGATCCACTGCAATGTTGACCATAATAAAGCTGCTGAAAATTAATCAATTAATTCATCACTCACTGATCATATCTAAAATATCAAAAGTAATCATCTGCTTTACCGCGGATTTATCTTGTGACACCAATTTTTTATTTTTATTTTTTTTTTGTGGAATTGCATTTGCCACATAAATAATTAGTTTAGCTGATTTTTTTTTTTAACTCATAGGGAATTGTTTTTATGGAGTTTTACGTTGAAATATTGAAATTTATTAATAGAAATATAATTAATGTTAATACAATACAGTACTGTTTACATCAATTTTTTTCGGTTTATCACGGTTTATGTTTGGGGTGGCGTCTGTTTATTGCGGTTTTCCGTTTATCGTGGGCGGTTTTAGATCGTAACCATCGCGATAAAAGGGGGATTAGTGTACATGTTTTTGGGATCATTTTATCCAAAACAAATTCTAAGTAAAACACAATACAAATAAGCAGTTGACAGTGAAGGTGAAGAAAAAATTAAAACCAAGTGTGTTGTTAATATAAAATATCAATGATGATATGAAGTGTTAACTGGTGTAGAACTGCCCCAAGCTTTATTATTTTACAGTAACATCACACCCTACTGTGCCTCATATCACACTGTATATGCAGCAACAATTTCCCAGCTAATACAATTTTACTTCTGTGTAGAGTGTTTTTATCTGTTAATGATTCCATTTATTAAATGCAATCTTTCTGGTTTCTTTTCTAACTTTGCCACAGTATGGCTAAAAATAAGTGAACGTGAAATGTTTTGAAATCTTAGAATTCGCAATCCTAGACGACTGATTGTATGAAAGGAAAAGCTGTACAAGTAACATGGCCTACACTGACCCTGTTTGTTCCCTGACGTTCTGTTTGTTCCCAAATGTTCTAGTTTGCTGTAAAGGGTGGAGCAAGTGGCTGGTGTTTCTAAATGATAACTGTTAATGACGAAGCACCCTTCTAAAGATTTAACTAGTCATTGCTGGAAAAGGATCTGCATCCGTGGGAAAAGAGGTAGGAGCTTATGGAGTCTTTTGTCCTTCATGTTCCTCAGATTTGTTCGAAACTTTGAGAATAGTGTAGCTGAATCAAGGGTTAATGAACTGTTCGGTTTTGCAGCTAGGTTTATACAAAGTTTTATGTAAAACTTTGACGTGAATCTTTTCAATAGCATTACCAGTTACAAAAGAATGTAATGACATGTGTGGGGAGCTGATTAGGATATAGGGTTTGTTAAATTTTCAATGCAATGTATTTACAGCATAGATTTGGCAACAATACTTCTAAAAAGATATTTGAAATCGCTCTCGATTTGATATGTGCTAATTAATTGTAGAAAACAAGCCATAACAACATAACAACACTTAGGTGTATAATGCAGCTCTACAATGGTACACCACATTAAGTGACTAGAAATGTTTAATCATAAAGTACACTACTAGGTGATTAGATAAGCGTTTAGATAAAAGTAAAAGTATTTGCTGTGTCCATTTCACCTTGCTACTATTGGACTACATTTATGTTTGAATAATTCTGTGTCTTACCCCTTTGTCTGGCACTGATTTACTACTTATTTCTCCTAATAGGTTGCAACATGGCTATAAGACAATTATCAAAGTGGGCGCATGCGTGGCAGTGAAAGCCATGTAATGACCAGCAAATCAAGACAGTCATCTGGGAAATCGTTATGATGAACCTTACGACAGCCACATTTACTCTGACCTGTTCATCCAATGTTACAGTGGCACCTATTGGGGGGTATATTATCACCTGGAGAATGTTGATGGTTACACTTATTACAGTCCCACTCTCAGTCATCACCATCATTGGCAACATCCTGGTCATTGTTGCGTTCCGGGTCAACCCACTGCTCAGGACGGTCAGTAACTACTTCCTGTTGAGCTTGGCTGTGGCTGACCTTATACTGGGCACCATTTCAATGAACCTCTACACCACTTACATTCTAATTGGACGCTGGACGTTAGGCAATCTGGCCTGTGATGTGTGGCTGGCTGTGGATTATGTAGCAAGCAACGCCTCTGTTATGAACTTGCTGGCTATTAGCTTCGACCGTTACTTATCTGTCACGCGACCTTTGACCTATCGAGTCAGCCGCACAAACACAAGGGCAGCACTGTTGATCGCTCTGGCATGGGGGGTATCTTTCCTGCTTTGGGCACCAGCCATTTTGTTCTGGCAGCACATAGTTGGTGAAAGGACAGTGCCTGAAGATCAGTGTTCAGTTCAGTTCCTGTCTCAGCCTGTGATCACTTTTGGCACTGCTATTGCAGCGTTCTACTTGCCTGTCAGTGTGATGGTGGGTCTGTACTGGAGGGTGTACCAAGAGACAGAGAGACGTTCACGGCAATTGGCTGGGTTAATAGCATCCCATGGGGGCGACTCCAACAAGTCATCACAGGTGAGTTACAAATGTTTCTCTCTTTGGATGCAATAAAGACCATCATGTAGATTGTATGACCTGTATAATAAAAAGTTTAAATAAACTTTCTTTATTTCATGCACATTTTTTGTCATTATCAGTCCCAGTCTAGTAGCAGCTATTTAAGTGACAGTGAAGAAGCCAGAATCCAGACAACTATTCAGCCAAAGTTGGAAGAGAGCACTAAGACCCTTTGTCCCTCCTTTACCTGGTGGACAGCAACATGGTGGAAAAAGAGTAGGATACATTACACTGGAGCTTCATCACACACCATCAACAACCACACACACAATGGCACAGACTGCTTCCTCAGCAATGAGGATATCCAGAAAAATGCTGCATATATTCCTCTTGCTCAGGTCAATAACAGGCTGGACTTACAAAACAATGTTGATTCTGATGATCTACAAGTGGCGAACTGCCAATCAGACAGTCAACAGTCCCCTGAAGAGAGTCTCAATGTTACTACAGGAGTGTCACCTCTTACGCAGGCCAGGGCACAGAAAAACCGTAAGCCACGCAGCTGGTCACTGATCAGAGAGAAGAAAGCGGCACGGACCCTGAGTGCCATCCTATTGGCCTTCATTGTGACGTGGACACCCTACAACATCATGGTGCTGGTGTCCACGTTCTGTGAACACTGTGTTCCTGAGAGGCTCTGGCAGCTGGGGTACTGGCTTTGCTACGTCAACAGCACAGTAAACCCAGTTTGCTACGCATTATGCAACAAGCACTTTCAAGTTACTTTCAGGGCTCTGTTACTCTGCAGGTGGAGGGAGCAGAGAAAGGGGAAAAGACGGACTTTTTCACAGGACAGCTAGTCAACTCACTGGAGACTCTTTTCCTCTCATTTATTAATTGCGATTCATCGTTTCCTTTCCTTGCATCCTCTGAGAGAGGAGCTAATGACATGAAGGTACAAGGGAATTTGCCCATTGGGACATCCTTGCTCTTTGAAGTTAAGTTATTGAGACATGCACAATTTGCATGAAAAGCATTACATGCACATTGTACACAGTGCAATTGCCAACAAAAATAAAAAAACTTTTTTTATAGGTACATTGCATTCTAAATGTTGATGTTCAAGCCTTCAAGATTGTACATCGTCAACTTATGGGAATATCCTGAGGAAATTCATCCATGTAAACCATTAATTTTTCAGTAGTATTCTCCTGTTTTTTTCGGGATGTGCACAATTTACCAGTATGGATTACAAAATAAAAAGACAAAAGAGGCAACTGACATCCCCACATTTACATCCCTCTAAACAAAATTAAAGATACAGCCATGACAAAAGTGATGGATCAATGCTCAGGTCTATAGGAGGTATAACAGAATATTAAAAAAAACCCTTTTTATAACATTGTGGAGACTTTTTTTATTATTATTATAATGCTGTGTGGATTTTTTAAACAATTTACTATTAGCTTTGATTTTGGTCACATGCCCACTTACGAACAACTTGGACTGAAAAATGAAGTGGACATTAATGGGAACACACTGCGACTCTTTCTGAACACTATACTGGGTTAGATAATTAATGTTACTTTGTGTTAAGTCAGATGTTTCTGTGCAGATATATGGTGGAGCAATGTTTAACCATGAACACTTGTGTTACATGTATGTTTATTGAAGAAAGGGCAATATAAAAGGGACATAAGACAGCATTACATTCATTACCAAATACTAACAGACACAAAACTCCACAGTTTGTCAAATACTTAAATGAATGAAGGAAAAAATGCTGTTGAGAATGTGGACCTTGGCACCATTCATCCCTGCAAGAAAAAAAAAACACCAATAAAAGTATACTTTGTTACATATAGATATTAAAATACACCATAATCCTGTCAGAATAAGGCCATGTGATTTCTTCTGACATGCGCCGTAAACAAGCAAGGAAAAAAAACAACAACGTAAACAACAATCTGGCAACAGATAGAATATGAACCAGTTCTTCATATCCATTAGTGAGCAATAGTTATGGAAATAATCACTTTCTAGATTTACCTTAGAGCTCAAATCATTTAAAAACACTTAATATCTGTAGTAATGTGTCAGACTAGAACGTTGCAACCGTGGCGTGAAAGTGAAGTGCATGCGAAAGTGAAGTCTCTGCGCATGTGCTGCCAAATAAAAGTCTCCTTCTCGTTCGATCTTCTCCGCTCCTCAGCTATGCCATACCACGATGTTGTGAAGACATCAAAGTGTAGCTTATGTAGTGTAAAAAGGATTTTTTTTTTTTGGTGTATATGAGCTGGATCAAAGGGGTGTGTGTGATCACGTGTTGTTTCACGAGCAGTCCTTGCGATGTGATTACTCTACTGTAGGATTCTGGCTTTGGTAGATGGAAGCCTTGTCCTTCAGAAGATCCAGACACAAACGACAACTCCAACTTCCTGTGCATGCAAGACATGAAATACAGGTTAATGATTATCACAATACGATCACAGTGCTGATTCGAACACTGACCACCACTAATCTAAAACAATTTGGCAAATTTACCTCGACTTTAGAATATAGACATTAAATTATAAGCTATTGTGAGAATCACCGTTAGACAAAAAAGGACACTTGTGAAAACTGTGTCTGTTAGTAAAGTTACATCATTAAAAAAAAAAGCACACGTTATCATAGGCTGCTGCATTACAATGAATTAAATACCAAAAACTAAAAAACATCTTTTTGAAAAAAGTCCATGTCCCTATTGGTCACTACAATTTCCCCCCACCTAATACTCCAGAACCAAACTACAGAAAAACAGGTCATTTTCAATTTCTATGTGGATGCATGGAAAAGAAAACCAAACTAAAACAGAAAAAGGATAGATTTTCTTTATTGTCTACAAATATGACAGCAGGTTTAAATCAGAAGTGGGCAGAGATAATATAGTCTATAGAGGTTGTTGTGCTACCAAATTTGCACATATTTATTTTTCATTTACTATGGGTGAGCTATATTAGATGGATTTTTATTGTATCAATATTTACGATATTTAATGAAATTCTTTTTTAATAAAGTCACTTATATATGACCTAGTGGTGCAGACTAAATACAAACGTGCAAATGGGCCATCAACATTCGGAATCCACTCAATGACATAACAAAGCCTATTTACACCCAATCTGCACTTTAACTTCTCCTCCCATAGAAAACAATTATAAAGATTAGGCCACACTCACTGATACTCGACCAAATTCACCACCCTGCTTATTAATAGAAGGTACTACAAACAGGCAAGCAGATGATGAGGCTAGAACGTGAAAACAGCAAGCAAGATTCATGTTAAGCATTTTCCTCTTCTCTCTCTCTCTCTCTCAATATCTCTATCTATCCATCTATCCAGCAATGTTTTGAAACATTGCTTGTTGTGCATCTTTTGCATGTGCGAATTGAAAAGTGACATTTAAAACTATTTTTTTTTTAAATATCATAGATATTGATACAATAAAAATCTATGTAAAATAGCTCATACCTAATAAAAGAAAATTATGCATATTAGGTAGTGCAACAACCCCGCCCACTTCTGATCTGAAACTGCTGTGACATTGATTCTGTAGTTCTGCATTTAGACATAATAAAAAGATCACGCCCTTTTATGTTTTCCATGCATCCATGGGGGGAAAAATAAAAAAAATGGTAAATTGAAACAACAGTCCTTTTTAGTTTTTCACTTTCTAATTGAAAATTAAATGACCAGAAAGTACAGGGACTAGGGCAGAGACTATTTTGTAAATTTCCCCTTATGCTACATGTAACATATAAGCACAGCCATAATAATATGGCTCTTATATAAAAAACACCATCACCCAGATTTAAAATAAAGACTGCAAACATGTACTAGTACTATTTAGACACACATGGAAACAGAAACTACATTTATTCAGGACAGATTTTCTCCAATATATATATAGGAGGGCAGAAGAGAAAAATTGCAATGTTCATTAGACAGTTAGTGACACCATGTGGTTTGAGACCAAATTGAAGCCATTTTTGGGGCAGGGAAAAAAATATACATGTTCGATTTGCTTGTATTATAGTTATTTTAATGTCTTTCCTTGACCTTAAAAACTAGTCATTGCCATAGTTACTGTCCACAGTGTTGAGCATCCTTCCTTTCTTGTAATATTGTACAGTACTTTATTGAAGGATTCATTGTTAATTTACCTTCTGGTGGGTCAGACATTGGAGGAGTGAGGCAGTACATGTGATATCCTCTGTCGCAGTCATCACAGAAGAGAAGCTGGTCCTGAATCAGCACGAACACAAGAGGAAACAGTCGAGCGGGAAAATGAATGTGTGTAAATAGGCCTATTGCATGACATTAACATCTGAATGCAAGACATGCAGGGATTGACACGTGAGAGTGTGCGAGTGTAAGTGTGAGAGTGTGCGAATGTCTAAAGAGGTCACTGAACTCACATCATTCTCAGATGTGCCACAAACATTGCAGCACTTGCATTCAATGCACTGCCAGCGGTATGTTTTGACGGCTGCCATCATCACTGCTGTGAACTGCAGGCAAGAAGGATGACCTGAGGAAAAATTAAAAAGGACATTGATCATCATGCGAAAATATTACAAGCTACAGACATCATTGGCCGTAGTTTTTATAAAATAAAAAAAAAAAGGGGTAATCAATAAAAAGTGACAATAACTACCCAATAACCTGAGTGTTACCATTACTGTCCTGTTATAAGCGATTTCAGTGTTGTTCCTGTAGATCTTACACTGGATTATATAGAAGTGAAACACCATACCTGAGCGTCCACAGTCAGAGCAGGACACCAGCTCCTCAGACTGGCCCGTCTTCTGGTTCATGTTGGAGTCGCCCAGGCAGAAATCACAGTAATCATTTGGCGGTGCCAAGCCATTCGGACCTTTTTTAGGAGCTACGAATAAACCGAGCATTGAGTTTTTGTGTGTGTGTAATACAACAATTTACATTACAACACATTTTATATAAATGTAAATAAATGGCAATAACTCATGAAATCACAGTCAAAAGTTTCAATGTGCTCACCAAATACTGACTACTCTTAAGTAGTCAGTAATATAATTGAATATGGCACTACTTTGTTAGATATGTGCATTAATGTCGACTAAGGAAAATAAACAAGTCATAAGTTGTGTTTACAAGAATTCAACAAGTTGTTGACCAGTATTTCAGCTAATACACTTACTTAATATCCACAGTGAATTACACATGGAACAAGATGCAACTGAGCACCGAGTGTTCAGTGGCCTAAAAGTGGCAGCTTTGTCATGCTGGGATATGAACTGAAGAGCTCAATGAGGGGTCTCATTTGTTTGGTTTGGCTAGTGTAATAATTTTCTGTTTATATCTTCAACTACAGCGTGTCTTTATGCAGTAGGGGAGATACAGAGCTTCTTTTTTTTTTATGAAATTTATTGCACTTAGTTCCATATAATACCTTTCCCTGGGTTATGGATTTGTCCACCAAAATGTAGAATAATGCACATAATTTAAGCAGAGGAGAACTTACTCTTGGTTTCCTCCTGTGGTGCAGGAGTGTGGATCTCAACTTCTTCTTTATCCTCTCCCTCTTCTTCAGCCAGGTGAGAGTGGGTGTAGTGGTAGCTCAAGCCTGGTCTATTCTTATAGCGTTTTCCACAGACTAAACACAATGAATCAACGGTCAAATAAACATGGCTCAGCATGCACAAACACGTACAGCACACCAGACTAATGTAACTTACTATCACAGGCATATGGTTTATCACGATCTTCCAGTGCTGCTGCAGCGGCTTCTGCTTTCTTCTTCCCATTTCCAACTCCACGACCCTAGAAGACAGAGAACATCAGCTACTTCTGACAAATGTGTTCTATTAGAAAATTGTTATGAGGCTGCAGTGTGTCAAGTGTCAGCCACCTTGGATTTTCCTTTCCGTCTTTTCGGGGTCTCCTCCTCAAAGTCTTCATCGTCTAGGTCGTCCAGATAGTCTTCGGGTTCAAGGATTCTCTGAGAAAACATCAAATGTGGTCAAATGTGCTTGAGGCCACAGCTAAGATTGATTCTATGCTGGCTTATATAATAAGGGATATGAATGACATCTGATCCAAGAATTCACTCTACGATTTTAGATTTCTGCTGTGTGACTTGCAAAGGGCATACTTTTTGAACTCCCTGAACCAAAATCAAAAATGTGGATGTCACATCAACTAGATACCTTTCTGACACGTGTGGATCCACTGTGGCTACTGGCACCAGCAGTGCCTGTGATGTCGGCCAGACTCTGGTCTTCCTCTGGACCCCTGAGCTCTGGAGCAGCTCTCTTATCCAGGGGTTCTCCTTTTAGCAAAGCCTCCAGGCTGCTTCCATCCAAAGGTCCCAAGCCATCTTTTTTCAATCCCAATTCAATGTCGGCTTTTAAGAAAGGCATATGGTTGATGACGGAAAAAGAGCTACGTTTTAAAATTCTTATTAAGATTAAATACCAAGATGGATTACCTGCTTTGAGTGGGGGGAAAACCAAAGCAGGGTCCTCTGGTGGATGTGCCCTTCTCTTCTTTCTCCAGCGGCGGGCAGGGTATGTGTACAGCTGTCCTGGTGCTACGCCTTGTTGGGGAAAAAGAAGGCAATAAATAAACAAGAAATGGGAATTCTGTGGAATTCTGATCGGAAAAATCACGAGATCGGATCCCAGCAATGTCAAGCCACCGCTGAAGCGCCCTTAATCAAGACCTAAGTCATGGAGATGGTGCAATATGTAAATGAATAAAAAACATCACCAAACCTGCACTCCTGTGCCTTTTCTCCATCCAGATATAGCAGTTGCTCTGAGCCACTCCAGTCTGAGAGTCGAGAAAAGGCATGAGGATGCTTCTCTCTGCACACAGCCGGGCATTGTAGCTGTGGCACTGCTCCATGGCATCTTTGTAATACTGCTCTCCCATCCTAACGTCCGGAAAACACACAAAAGTTCGTGAGTCATTTCAAGATAGAAAGGAATAAGAGCATGAAGTACAATTCAGGTGTTTCGGTATACAGCCAATTAAACCGAATAATCGATTAAACACATCATTCACAAACAATAGCTGCAGCTGCGGCTCTTCTATCCAAACAAGAAAGCGTTCAATACAAACATATTCTACAATAACCACATGCTTTAGAAATGTTTTTGACGCACAGTGAATTAATACAACGTGTAAAGTAATAATCTTGAGTAACTATTGAGCTAATAAGCTAATGTTGTTTTCTTGGAAAACAATGAATGGAAGCGGTTAGCGAGCCACTGCATAAATCGAGTAAAGTGGATTCGCTTTCACGAACACTTTCACTTCGTTCAAGAGATAACTTGTTCGATTCGGAGAGAAGAAAAAAAACCAACAAGCGAATATTCGTTATCATGTAAAGGGAAAAAAAATCTGTAAAAATCAACTCACACTTTAACAACATTCTCAACGGCCGCCGCCATTTTTTGATGTAATGGTCGTAATGTTTTAGTGCGCATGCGCACCACTACAACGCTGCCAGATGTTCGCACCTCCATGAGCGCGATTAGTGTCCGATTTCTGTCCTTTTGTCTTCAAACCAAATCCCCCGCTTCACAACCAAATGTTCATATGAAGAGCAGTGTTTTCCTGAATTCTACAATATAAAATGATACAAGGAAAACAAACAAGTAAACAATCAGTCTATTAGATAGGCAAGATAATTCCTGATTTAATTAGGTAAAGCATTGTAAGTAGAAAACAAGCGATTCGCGATTTATTTGCGTATGTTCAGCATCAATTGCTTCTATTAGAACGAACTGGTTTGCTATACCCCCAAAAGACAATAAAGAGCAATCTGTCCTTGATTTTAGTACTATATCTTATTCGGAAAAACAAATGTATGTATAACAACTCATTCATTATTTAAAGCTCTCTTTGTCAGAATGAAACGTTTTAATGAAAGAAAAAAATTACAGGCGCATATAAAATGTTAACAGAATGCATTTATTTGCAAATCACGTATAAGAATGTTATATTCTAAGCGGTGTCTAATCTTAAATCGTATCCAATTGATTCAGATGATACTATGTAAGGCTCAGAAGGATGAAACAATGATCTTGATCTAGTCTTTGCTTTATTTTGCAAAAGCAGACTTAAGCGATTTACATTAGTCGGCGCTTTCACATTTCATTTTTATTGGCAGTCAAAAAATAATTCAATAAAACGTACACTTTTTCTGCGACGCAATAAATATAATAAGGACATTTTTATTGTTGCCAGATTCTGGATGCAACGACATGCTGCGTGCACGCGCGTCCGCCATTTTCTCAAACCTGCCCGTGCGCGCCTTTGTCAAAACTGGCATCATGGGATTTTTCGGATATGAGACTTTTGGGTTATGTGTTTTTTTTTTTGTATATAGCAGAGCGGTCTTGTTTGCATATAAATATATCATAATATGATGTATGCATTTATTTGAACATTACAATATCCCTGCTTAGAACACCAATTTGTGTTCATAATTCGGGGAGGTTTAGCGCAGTCTGTGACGTCACAGCGGTCACCCCGCCCACACGACCAGCCGCCATTTATTAAGGGGTACAAACCGCCATTTTAGATCAGTTGCTCACGCACATCAGGAAAAGCATCGTCGAAATGGAGAGCCAACTTTGCAAGCTTTTTGTCGGTGGACTCAACGTCCAGACAACCGACGAAGGACTTCGAAAGCATTTTGAGCAGTTTGGCGGTCTGACCGACTGCGTAGTGGTACAAAACCAGCAGTTGAAGCGTTCGCGCTGTTTCGGCTTCGTGACCTACTCCTCGCCGGAGGAGGCGGACGCCGCCATGAGCGCCAGGCCTCATGTACTAGACGGCAACAACGTGGAACTGAAAAGAGCGGTGGCCCGGGAAGACGCCGGGAAACCCGAAGCTCTTGCAAAGGTCAAGAAAATCTTTGTCGGTGGCCTTAAAGACGACATCGAGGACCAGCATTTGGTTGACTGCTTCTCACAGTTCGGAGCCGTCGAGAAGGCCGAGGTGATCACAGACAAAGAGACCGGCAAGAAGCGCGGCTTCGGCTTCGTGTACTTCGAGGACAACGACTCGGCCGATAAAGCCGTAGTGCTGAAGTTTCACAACATCAACGGCCACAAGGTGGAGGTGAAGAAAGCCCTGACCAAGCAGGAAATGCAGACCGCTGGGGGTCGCGGCGGCGGCGGACGCGGAGGAAGAGGAGGACGCGGCATGGGAAGGCCTCAAAATGGCTACGGTGGCGGAAGAGGCGGCGGCTACGGGGGCAACTACGGCGGCGGCTACGGCGGAGGAAATGATGGCGGGTATGGCGGTGGTTACGGAGGCGGCTACGGCGGCGGTTATGGGGGCGGCTACAGCGACCAAATGGGAGGCTATGGCGGCGGCAACGGCTACAATGACTTTGGCAGCGGCTACGGCCAGCAGGCCTCGGGCTACGGCCCCATGAAAGGTAATTACTCGGGCAGAAACAGCGCTCCTTACTCCCGAGGTGGCGGCGGCGGTGGTGGTGGTGGTTACGGAGCCAGGGGGGGATATGGAGGCTCGTATTAAACAGAGCGGGTTTTATATATAGCGTACAGTTCCTCCTCACCACAGGACTCGTGAATTTAGCACATCCACATACAAGATTCTTCGATCTAATCCAGCCTAGGAAAACGTGTAGGGAGTAACGGCGTTTACAATTACACCCCAAGTGATCAAGTCCAGACCGCCATCTTTATTCTCCTCCCTAATACACACTAGGCGGATATTCAACATAGGACTCTTACTCCGGATCTTTTACTTTAGGACTCTCCAATGGTGACAGGGGTCAGGTTACCTGTTTGTAAAACTATTTTTTTTATTATTTTTTTAAACGGACGTTTTTGTCTTGAATTAAGTTAAGATTAGTACACTTGCTTTGTTAGTCTAGGCTTGTTTTTCCCCCTTTTTAGAATATGTATTGTATCTTGTGTATCTTTTTTTACTACTTTGTGTTAAATATGGGACATTTATTTTTGATCAACTAGCCATGTTAATTGTGGTGAACTCGATCTGCTTTAACCAGGCCTGTTGGTCAATAGATTTGAGCAGGCTGGGTGCGACTCCCGCCTGAGAGCTCACGTGTTCTTTGGCCGCTCATCGCACACAGACGCGCAGCTTCCAATAAACTCCATATTGAAATAGTTGAGTGGTTGTTAAAACATTTGTGAACTTGTTCTATAGGTTTGGTCTAGTTATATTCCCTGTTCCAGTGCAACTAATTAAGAGAACTTTCAATGCTGTCTCATTGTATTACTGCTTAAAGTTCTTGCCCTATTACATATGTTTATTTCAGTTCCAAGAACGCTGTATGTATTTCTATGAATAAAAGAAACAGTTCTTACTCCATTAGCTATTGTCTTTCACTAGATGAACTAGTTGGTAGACTAAACCAGAGAGTTCAGCTTGCACCTCAGTAACTAGGTGCTTCCATGACATGGTCATGAGCCCCAAGTTATTTTTTTTTATTTTTTTGCACATACAATGTGCATATTTACACATGCATACATGACCATATTTACACAACTAAAGGGGAATGTAAAATCTCCCCAACTATATTAAAATAAGGATATGTTGTCTTTACTGTAAAATATGTTTAGAGCTTTGTTCCAGTACTTTTAGTCTTCATATAAGGCGGATGTTTACCTTAGCTGTGTCCACTACAACACTGGATTCTCCAGAGGTACGCCAGAGCTGTAGAAACCCAGCTGAAAGCCCATAGGATATTCACTCCAGGTTTCAGGTTTGTAGAAATACTTTATACATAAGACATCACATCGTATGGATCCACCTGGAATGACTGACCTCTTTACATCGGGTATTTGTTAGATTATTGAGCGTGCATGCAATTTAACTTGCAACATTTCTTTTAGTACTCAGACTTAACGTTTATCATGTGAATGCCCAAGGTGGTAATTAGAATATTGTTTGGTTCTGTGTGTGTGACGCTGTGGATATATATATTCGTCTCTAGTTTGTCTTGATCCAACATTTTTAGGCAATTTTCAGTTTAAGGCCATACCGGAGTGTGGGGCTTAGTTCCTGTATACTTGATGCATTAGTTCCAGATATTAATGACACCAAATGCAAGGAGATCAGCATTATTAAGCAAGGTTTGTGGCTTCAGTTATTTACCTTACATCTTACATCAATTCCCCTTCCCTCATCATCTCGGTGTTATGCTTGTGTGTGTCCCTATACATTTAAGGTATACTGTGAGGACTTGGATATTTATTACACAATCATAGCGTTTAAGTATTTCTGACAAGTCCTGGTCTGGCCTGTTGAATTGTGTGGGTGAACAAGAAACCAAACTTGCATTATATCTCCCATGACTTAATGGCAGTTATAATGCCCTGAAGGGATGGTGGTGATTTCATCAGTGAATGGGTTGGGAAGCTTATTTGGCGTGTTATTTAAGAAACTACTTATCATTAAGCAAAGTAATAACTTGTTTATTTTCCCCTTCTGCAGAACTGCCAAAACTGATGGGGTTTGGTAATTCCTCAGTTTTGAGCCTGGCTGGTTGAAGCTCTGAAAAAGTGAGCACTGGAAACCTTTTGGGTGAGTACCATGTGCTTAAAAAATCCAATCATAAGCCAGTTTGATTGAATCAATGTGGCTCTCTAAATCAATTATTGTTTGGGATTTAAATATCCCATTTTCTCCTTTCTTTAAGCAAGGGCAGGCGGACTGCGGTTGCTCGTACCTGCATGCAGGACATAATAAAGAATACTGCCGCAGTGGTAAGTTTATTTTGAACATGGAACCTGTATTTACTTTTCCTATTGCTGTCCTGGATATTCCAGAAATTCAGGAACTGTTCTCTACCTGGTAGGACAAAACATGTTTGTGTTTTTTTTTTTCTGAATATACACCGGTTAAATTTGATTTTGTATTGTGACAGGCAAAACCGAACCTGGTATGCAGTGGTGCATATGTTGCTGCCATAGAGCTGGATGATGATAAAGTATGTGATGCAGGCTCATCACACTGATCTGCAGTGTTGGTCACTAGTTTACATTGTTGTAAAATTTTTATTTTTTGTAAAATGTATTTCAGCTAATAAAAGACATTAACAAATTTTGGATTCTTTTCATTTATTAGAATTTACCTGCTGTTACTATATTTTATTTTTAGGATTGCTTTAGTTTAAAATAGCTGCCAAGGTTGCTTTACCCTAAAGTACACCACCTACTGAAAATAGAAGCAGTATTGTTCAAGTAGCCTTAAACAGGATTACTGTGCATGATGCTCTGGTGTTTATTTATATATAATATATATTATAGCTGCACAGAGTACCGTTCATGATTGCCCATATTTTCCCGAAATGCATTTAAATTTTGTTCTTAATTTGGGTTTGCCAAACCAATTATTTACTTTGTCAAGATGCTATTGTGATTCAGTTTTGTGACTCAATATGGATCGATATGCAAGTAACCATATCTAAAATGTATAATCCTCATTGTATTATAGTAGAGCAGTTCTGAATTTTATTTTAATTTTTTTTATATATATATATATATATATATACTTATTAGTGATGCAAATACATTATGCACCAAGATATTAGGGTATGTGCCATATCCAGTAGGACACAACTTGGGCAAAATACTGTTTATACTTTTAGTGCAACACTACTAAATCATTTGGGTTCAACAAGAAGCCTAGCTGAGTTTCTGGGCCATGTTGACATGACTGCTTCACAATTCCTGTACATTTTAGGTGTGTGTTATTTTATCATACATTTTGTGTAAATCATTCTACCTCATCCCAAATGTGTTCTTTTAGGATTCAGAGCAGGTGATGGTCACAGAGAAATATACTTTTTCATGTTCATGAAACCAGTTTGAGACAACATACTGGAACTAGCTTTAGCGGTTTTATTAGATCGGTAAATTGTGGTCACGCTATGGCATTTAATCGATGATTGGTATTAATTTGGACCCAATGTGTGCTGAGAAACCATTCCCGCAACGCAAGCCAGGTTGAATCCATTACGTCATTAAATTAGTGCCGAATTCTGACTACTACCTGTATAGGAGGAAAGGAAATTTTCGAGGACCCTTTTTTTGCATTAAATCTTGCAATGCTGAGATCATACGATAACTAATCTCTAAATCCGACTGATTGGTAGAGAGAATGGTTTATTGGTGATTAGAGAACGCTGATATGAATCGCATATTAATACGAGTGTGCAATGCGGTGTGAATAGAGGTGTAGTAGGAAGCGCGCACTATCACAGAGCCGCCATTTTGGACAAAGTCAGGGTCACGTGCGTATGTTACCTAGCAACGGATCTCTGCGCTGATTGGACGACGTTGAGCCTGATCTCACTCGAGGCAGAAGGAGTGAGAGGGTCCTGAGGCTTGACTTTCAGCATGTAAACAGTATACAGCTGACATTCAGACTCCCAGAGGAAGTCAAGCACGTTAGTTCGCGTGTAATTCTGTGTTTGAGTGGAATATAGGAATATTATATATATACAACTCAACGCCAAGAGCGAGACGAAGGGCGCGCGGTTATGAGGCGCAGCCGCAACCGGTTGGTCGGGAGAGCTAGCTAGCTAGCATTAGCAGCGCCGCCACCGTTAGCCGCAGTGTTCCAGAAATAATGGAGATGGTCGGGTGAGTGTTCATGCAACCTAATTTCTGAGTGAATTATATTTAGATGAAAGAAAACAAAAAGCAAAAATAAATCGTGAAAAACGAGACAAAGTTGCAGTATGTAGTGCAATGCAGTGCTAGCCGATCTAGCTAGTAGTGTTCATAGTATGGACCGATCACTCAGCATTTTCGAGATGGAATTAAACTCAATGTCCACTTTTATTCGTCAACATTAATTTTTTTCTGGAAAATATGAAAGATTTTAGAGTTAAAAGTTTCATTCTAATGACATTAAATATTTAATCAGATGTTCACATTGAATGGAATGAAGTAACATGCAAACCCCTGGGAAACCCTTCAGCTGATCTTTGATCACATTTTATGGTCATCTCTGCAGTGACACCAGGATCACATGCACTGCATATATATTTCTATTATCTTTAACATTTACTTTTTAATCTGAATGTTTTAATGGTTACTTGGTGGGTCAGGTAGGGTCAAGAGTGCAAAACAGGACATCATGTCTATTACTGAGGACCTCAGGATGTGTGATGGGTTCATCCTGATCCTGGGAGATTTCTGAACACACATTCTATTGCTGTTAATGGCCCCATGAAGATACCCTAAAGCTGAGAGTTACGAAACTCGCTGCGCTTTTGGGCTGTGGTAACCATTGGTTTGTTCCACACAATGCCATATATTAGAAGAGGTTTAAAAAAAAAAAAAAAAAGTAATGAATTTCAATGAACTAGAAAACTACATAATCAGGTTACACAGTAATGGTATTTAATTATTTATTTGTTTGTTAATTAATTCATTTGTTTATATTTTATGAAATCATAATTGAGGGGAACCAGTACATCTTTATTTTTAATATCATTTTATTATACATACATACATACATACATACATACATCATGATATTTGATATCATTTGTAAAATGCAACATTTATAGTTACACACTAAATCTATTTGCCCTAACGAGTCACACTTCCCCCAGAAGGTCCCTTAGTTGGTTCATTTGCTTTCACTTGGATACTGTAGATTTTTACCACGAGGGCTGATACAAAATCATACAGATCATGCTGCTCACACTTATGTTATACAAATCTTTACAAGCAATGAATTATTATTAGAGTGAAGAGAATGAGCTCTCTTTTGAAACTGTTTCCTCTGAAGGTTTCTTCATCAGGTTATATCGGAGAGCTTTTGACCTTCACCTCTGGCTTTATCATCAGGAATCTAAATCTATTACACATCCAGATTCTATTCAGAATCTACAAATAAATAATTAAATAAACAGATGCACAATGTTGTCATTCCCAGGAGCCAAGCTCCATCCGTGACTGTGTTGGAATTGGACGAGGATGGAAAGGAGCCAGGGATGCACAGCTTCAATCACCTGCACATGAGGAAAGCATTTAGGATCATGAATGACTTGAGAAGGTGAGAACATTGAATTCAGTTATTTAATGTTTCCATTTATGTGAAAGATGTCTGGCAGACTACACAAACCCCTCCACATGATCACACTTGAGTCTACAGTGATGTCAAAATATCTATGATTTCTTAAAATATCTATGTTTTATCACATGTATTCATTTTCATCAACATGTAATTCTAAAACATGCTGAACTAAACGTTCGAGCGTTTTAAATTCTACTTCTTTTTAACCATAAAAAGAGGGAAAGAATTGAAAGATTTAATCTCATCTCCACAAAAAAAGATCTTCTCATGGACAAACACTTACTAGCAAAATTCTTGTTAAATTTACAATCTCTCACTTTAATTAACATAATAATCCAACCTTTTCTCTCGACATAAGGCAAAATATTCTTTGGCATTTGATACAAATTTCAACTTTGTCTCTCAATTTAACTGATTTCTTCTCACACTTACATCAGCAAAGAAATGAATGAAGTCAGTTTTGTTTAGTTGGCTGAATTTCTTGTTATAAATGCCTTTTTTTATTAGTTCAGATAACATTCAGTTTGTGGTTATGTGTGCAACGTGTTACACAATGATGAGCCTGACGTGTCAATAAACCGATTTTATTAAACTTGTATTTGTTTGATTTAAGGTTTAAAGGATTTAGAGATGTTTAAAGAAACTGAATGCATTTGTTAAACTGGCTCTTTATTTGATATGATCTTTGTAGGCAGAGTCTTAGGTAAAGTTAGAAATTAGCTTAAAAATATTCATTTGTTTATTAGCTTTTTAAAAGTAGATATTCATCATTTTTTCAGAATTTATTCACAGCTAATATGATGTGGTATATCACATTTATATGCAGAGCTTTTGGAAAAATGCCATTCATTTTCTTTGTTTTGGATCATGAGCACAGCAGGAAGATGCTTTGTGATGTGCTGCTGATAGCCGGTGAAGAGGAGATTCCTGCCCATAAAGTGGTGCTGGCTTCCTGTAGCCCCTACTTCTGCGCTATGTTTACAGGTTCTTTCTGGCATTACTCATATATATACCACAATTTACATTTACAGAGATTACTAAGAACAAAGAATTTGTTCTATGATTTATTAAATCTGCATCCTATTTGTGAAGGATCTGGAATAATTCCAGGATGTTTTTATTTGATACTGTGTTCAGGAGAAATGAGTGAAAGTAAGGCCACATGTGTTGAAATAAGGGATGTGGACGGACTGACTCTCAGGAAATTGGTGGATTATATTTACACAGCAGAGATCGAAGTAACAGAGGACAATGTGCAGGTTGGTTGAAACACCAGTAGCTTTTCATAAGAGTGTGAATAAATACAATTTCTGGTCAGACAAAAAAAATAATTGTTTGTCCAGTCTTTTGTTTTGATTACAGCACACCTTCCATTGTAATCTTGAAATATGCCTGTGCCATTAGGAAAGGGAAAAAAAATCCTTTAATGGAAAAATTAGGTTATTTATTTGCTGAACGTAGTTAAATCTGACCAACAGAAACATCCCCAGATCATAATACTGCCCCCACAGACTTGTCCAGTGGGCACTAGGCATGGTAGATGCATTACTTCATCCGCTTCTCTTTCTACCCTGTTGCACCCATTATTCTGAAACAGGGTACATCTGGATTCATCAGACCTAATGACCTCGTTTTTCTTAAGGCTACTGTGAGTGAAAGTGGTTTTCTTCTTTTCTCTTAGTGTTGTACATGTTGAAATGCTACTTTCACCATTAAACATTGTGAGTTTGGTTGTAGTTTTATCTACGATTTCTTTCTCAAGTGGTTCACCACTACGAACTTTTAGGTTTTAATAATGCATTGGACAGTTCTCAACCAGGTTTAGTACTTTCAATGTGACATTTTTGAAACATGGAATCTTACATATTTGCTTAGTTAAATCCAGGTGGTTACGTTTTTTTGGCCCGGCAGCATATGTATCTCTATATGTGTTGAGCCAAATTGTTCCTTTTCTAAAACTTGCCTATTTCTTTAGTTATTGGTGTTGCCTGTGCCTCCTTTGCCTGGCTTTTCCAGCTGGATTTCTCAGAGGCATGTGTTTCCTCTCATTTTTAACAAGGGAAATGTGTAAAGAGTAGGGAAAGTCCTGCCTTTGTTTACTTCTATTATCTTTTAAGGTGATGGTTCTGGGAAATGAGAGAAATATTGAATTGTGTTGTGGGTTTTTAGGAATTTTGTTAGTTTAGTTACAGATATTTTCGCAGTGTTTTTGGCAGACCAAAAACATTTCTAGGGCATTATCTTGAGCTGATAAACAATGTGCAATGTGTTTGGGCAGGTGCTGCTGCCAGCAGCCAGTTTACTGCAGCTTTTGGAGGTGAGACAGGTGTGTTGTGAGTTCCTGCAGGCCCAGCTCCATCCCACCAACTGCCTGGGTATCCGCGCCTTTGCCGACCTTCACACGTGCACAGAGTTGTTCAGTCAGTCTCATGCCTACGCTGGTGAGTTGGAGTTGAACTGTGCATCCTGCTCAAGAATGTTCTAATAGAGCAATAAATAGTAATTGTGTAACTTGTGTATATGTGGTGTGTTTTTGTGCTGTTCAGAGCAGCATTTTAGTGACGTCATGCTGGGAGAAGAGTTCAGGGGTCTTTCCCTGCAGCAGGTGTGCAGTCTCATCTCCAGTGACAAGCTGACTGTGTCCACTGAAGAGAAGGTAACTGTTATTTTTTGGGTTTCCACTCAAAACAGAGTATAACAGATCTCTGCATCACAGACAGATATATAATACAGTGAGAATGAATTGCATTACTAAAGCAAGAAGCCCAATGAACACAATTCAACAAATCTTTCACTGCAGGCACAGCTGTACTGCCTGCAAACATCATCTCTAGCAGAAGCATCAATATTAACCTCATAAAAAACTTTTGTGTATTTTTTCCATGCATTACGCTGTTCTTGGGTGTTTAAAACGAAGGCAAATTGTGTATTTTTGTGTAAATTCTACAGGAAAGAAAATAAAAGTATAAAAAAGCTTTTCAACTCTTTTGTCTGACATTTTCTCACAATGTCCAGCTTTTCTTTAAAAGTCCATCTTATAAATGTCCTTGTACATTTATCTGTGACTAAATAAATTTCTTCACCTCTATAAAACCAGCTATTAAATCCCCACAAATCTATTAAAGCTTGCACACTTTGCAGCAGATGCGATTTGATCGCCCTGACTAGCGCACGCTCTGACCATCCAATCTAAAGACGTGAAAATATGGACAGTTTTAATCTTGCATAATGTCAAAATGTTAAAATATTAAATGATTTCTTTTATTTTAATTATTACTGATTGCACTAATATAGAGCATGTGCTAGTTTCGGTACCAGACCCCTTCTGAGTGTAGGGACACTTAAGCTGTTCAGTAACTAGATGCATGAAAGCTGTCAGTTCAGCAGGCTCCTGTCAGGATAAAGTAGATGAGCCGTGTGTCAGCTGGAGGCCTCACACACCATTAGCTGCTCTCTACTTTACTTCTCACATTAGCATTCACACATTGAACTGTTGTCAGCTGCTGTTAGATCCAATGCAACGGCCATGTGAACAGGTGATTCCGGAGGCATTCTGTTTGCTTATGCTTTAACAGTCGAATCAGCTAAAAGGTTTTTCGTTTGACTTTTCCCTCAGGTGTTCGAAGCCATGATTGCATGGATAAAGCACGACAAGGAAGCACGCTTGGTGCACATGCCGAAACTCATGGAGCATGTTCGCCTGCCACTGTTACCTAGAGATTATTTGGTTCAGGTGGGCCAGTGTACAACCTGCTCAACTGTATACATGTCAATTATTTTATTTACTTTTTATGATTCTTTTTACAAGTTTATCGTTTAAAGTTTCCCTGTTTGCTTTACTGTGTTTTTGTGTATGTGATCAGATTGTTGAAGAGGAGGCTTTGATAAAAAACAACACCACATGCAAGGATTTTCTAATTGAAGCCATGAAGTACCACCTGTTACCTGCAGACCAGCGGCACCTCATAAAGACAGACAGGACTCGGCCTCGCACACCTGTTAGCATGCCTAAGGTGTGAAATAATGTGTGTGGTCCTCCTGTTCTCAAGACATGCTTTATTTACCTGCGTAATCAGAGATTTTCTGTAGCTTAAATGTAAATACAAATCATTTCACTCACAGCCCAGGTACTTTTATATTCACCAATTTCATTACTAGGGCATCCCCTAAAAAAATATTAAGACACATTTACTTATAAAATGCATATAATGGAAATATGATTAAACTGCTGGCCTTCCATTTAAATACAATTTCCATCTTTTTGAGAGAAATTATTTTTAAAATGATGCAGTGCATGGATCTGAAAATCTTTTTTTTTTTTCTCCCCCCAGGTGATGATTGTGGTAGGGGGTCAGGCCCCTAAAGCCATACGCAGTGTTGAGTGCTACGATTTCCAGGAGGATCGCTGGTACCAGTTGGCTGATCTGCCTTCGAGACGCTGTCGAGCAGGCATGTCTTCTCTTAGCGCCCATGTCCTTTTAACTACTCGTATTCGGAAATCCTTAACTCTTTAACCCTGTGTATATGTGTGTGTGGTATAGGAGTGGTGTTTATGGCAGGAAAGGTTTATGCAGTTGGGGGCTTTAACGGTTCTCTACGTGTGAGGACCGTGGACGTGTATGATGGTGTGAGGGATCAGTGGAGTGCTGTTCCCAGCATGCAAGAGCGTCGCAGCACATTGGGAGCTGCTGTGCTGGGGGACCTGTTGTATGCTGTTGGGGGCTTTGATGGCAGTACAGGTACGGCTAGATTTTTTTTTTTTTTTAAATAGTTGTTTTTAAATAGTAGTGTAAAACACCTTTTAATCAATTAATTTTGAATATAATTTTTTTTCCATGCTCCTCATGAATGAAATAATAGAAAAATATATTTTCATCCATTATCTCCGATGTTTTTCTCATACTTTTACTGTCTTGTATTTACTTATTAACTTTTTACACTGGAATTACAAGACCGTTATAATTGACAAGTCAAAGAAGGACATTTGAGAGAGGTGGAACTGGCAATTACTTTGGTTGAATTAGTAGTGGGGTGTAGCAAGAAAAAAAACTAAATGGTTATTGTGTTGTTTCTGAAAGATGCGTGAGGCTGTGCTTTATGTGATGCCTGTATTTGTGCAGTTTCTTTTTTACACTATCATTGTGGAGCTTTAAATATCCCTTTTTCCTGACTTGGTAGCTACATTAGCATTGTCAGGTACCTGACATTTAGCATGTCTCAGATAAACAAGTGCATCTGGAGTAAAAGGAAAATTATTCCTTTTTAACTCTTACTTTGATGTGTACTGCAGCATGCTACACAATAATAGAAGGCTGTGTTTGGGGCAGAGTGGATTATTAGCAGCAGGCTAAGGCACAGCCCTGATGCAACTTTTGAGTAAGACAGAATACCATATGTGGCAGTCTGCTGTCTTTGTGAATTTGATGTTTTCCAGGTGGTTGCTTGTGCACATGTAGGTCTTGCTGCACACTCTGTCTCACTCTTTTCTTTTTCAGGTTTGTCCTCTGTGGAAGTGTACAACCCCAAGAATAATGACTGGGTTTTTGTGGCTCCTATGAACACTAGGAGAAGCAGTGTGGGGGTTGGAGTGGTGGACGGTAAACACTATTGCAATTTGCATTTTGTTAAATGCTAGATTCAGTTTCAGCTCTAGTTATGAAACTGTTTTGGTTCTTATCTTGCTTATCTACTGAACAGAGCTGCTCACAAAAGCTTGGTTACAGATGCAAACCTAGAACCTCCTCGTATGTCTTACCTGGCATATCAACACGGCATTTTCACCCACAGAACTGTCAATCATTCAGTGTTTTTTGTTTATCTGCCCATTCTATGAAATCCAAATACTGTAGTGTGTGAAATTCTCACCATATCAGCAGTTAACATGTAAAAGTCCTCCTCATAAAGTGGACAATGAGTGTAAGTCTTTAATTTTCTGGAAATGTGTGTTTTTAGGAAAACTGTATGCTGTAGGTGGATATGATGGCGCATCTCGCCAGTGTCTCAGCACCGTAGAAGAGTATGATCCAGTAACTAACAAATGGGACCATGTAGCCGACATGAGCACCAGACGCAGTGGAGCAGGTACTGAACTGAAGATGTGCACCAGCTATGTTAATTTGTGCTCTCTGCTGCCATCTGCTGACTCTCTTTAACTTGTGCCAAAGTGCACTGGATATACATTTTATATTTAATTAATAACATTAGAATTAATAAAAAAAAAAATTTTTTTGTGTGTGCGCACAGGTGTAGGTGTACTGAATGGGCAGTTGTATGCAGCAGGGGGACATGATGGTCCACTTGTGAGGAAGAGCGTAGAGGTGTTTGACCCGAACACTAACGCCTGGAGGCAGGTGTGTGATATGAACATGTGCAGAAGGAATGCAGGTGAGCAGCTTTAGTTGAGTGTTATAAGAATAAATCACAACAATGGCTAGAAAGAATTTAGATAATATTTAATAACTAAATTAGACAGATAATCTAGTGTACAGAATTGTATATCCTGTGTGGCCATTTGTACCTTTTTACCACACCATTCCAGATTAAATGCACTTTTAGCATTTTTTACTTTGTTCTAGTTCCGTGTTGTTGTACCTGTTTGTTAATCGCCCCGCAAAAAGACATTGGGTCTGTGTTTGCTTATGGTTAATTGTAATGATTTTGTGTAATACACCGTGTACACCGATCAGGCATAACATTACCACCTGCCTTATACTGTGTTGGTCCCATACGCAACAGCCCCATAAGGAACAAACTGTGATGCACTGTGTTCTAATACCTTTTGATCAGAACCAGCAGTAACTTCCTCAGCAGTTTAAGCTACAGTAGATCGTCTGTTGGATCGGACCACACAGACCAGCCTTCACTCCCCACGGGCATCAGTGAGCCTTGGCCGCCCACAACCCTGTCGCCCATTCACCACTGTTCTTCCTTCGACCACTTTTGATAGATACTGACCACTGCAGACCGGGAACATCCCTTAAGAGCTGCAGTTTTGGAGATGCTCCGACCCAGTTGTCTAGACATCACAATTTGACCCTCTTCAAACTCGTTCAAATCCTTACTCTTGCCCATTTTTCCTGCTTCTAACACATCAACTTTAAGAAAAATTTTTTCGCTTGCTGCCTAAAAAAAATCCTATTTACTAACAGGTGCCCCAAGAGATAATCAGTGTGATTCACTTCACCTGTTAGTGGTCATAATGTTCTGCCTGATCGGTGTATGTTGGTGTTAATGGAGAAAGTGTAGAGTTTAAGATGGAGACTTTAACGTGTGCATTTTGTATCTGCACTTACGGTGATTTTCTGAAGTTAAGACAGATCCTTTATCTTTGTGTGATCTCATAAAACATATAAGTAAAGTTTGACCATCATTTGGGGGGTCTTTTGTCTTCAGGATATAATTTCAAAAGTGTAATCCAGGATTTTTTTTCCAGTTTACTTGTGTAATGTTGAATAGTCTTTTTCTATATGTCTTAAATATTACGTTGATTATTCTGTGATTGTTATTATGAAGGAAAAAAAACCCTGTTTTTACTTCATACACTGGGAAACTGATCACTGCCTGCTTTCCTGCATGCTTTGTATCTTTGTGTCTAGAACATTTTCAGAACACTTGACCTAGATGTGTGTAACTTAACTGTGCAGGAGTGTGTGCTATAAACGGCCTGCTGTATGTTATCGGTGGAGACGACGGCTCGTGTAATCTGTCCTCAGTGGAGTTCTACAACCCTGCTACTGACAAATGGAGTCTGATTCCCACAAACATGAGCAACGGACGCAGCTACGCAGGTGCACCTCTTGCTGACTGCTGATTCTGTCGTTTGTTTATTCTTACACTCTGCGCTCACTGGTTTTACTTTCATTTCAGGGGTGTCTGTTATCGACAAGACGGTATGACTAAGAGCTGTGGTGAGCAGGAGCTCGCTGACTGAAATGAAGGGCCGATCTAAACACACCGTCATTTAACGCTTCCCTGTGAGCGGAGTTTCTCTCTGCCCTGGTCACGCTGAGCCTGCACTCACCACCACGGTGCGTAAATCATGCCAGATCGACCGCTAAAATGCCCTCACACGTGCTCGAAATGTGTCATCTGCTTCTGCTGATTATCAGAGGCTGCAAATCGTCAGCAACAATGGCCTGGCTGGAGCGAGCAAGGTTTCAAGATGGGGCAGAATAAAGTAAAGCGGTCATTGAGTCTGGCATACAGATCTGAACGGCAGCGTTTTAAACTGCAGGTACAGAATGTACCATTTTTCTGTCCACTACTACTGATTTATAACACACTGTAAAGCCATTTCTGTCATCCAGGCACCATGGAAATTCCAGGCTGAATCGGGTCTGCGCTCTAGCAGCCTTGCCATGATATCCATTCTCCATCACAGCCGTCTGCCTCAACACCAATCGTGCGAGCTGAAACAGCTAAATATCGTCAGTGACAACCGGAGCAGGACAAGGTGTTGCTCATGTTCTCAGTGTCATTTTAATATCGCTTTTTTGCAACTTTACAGGGTTTATCATGGAATAGATGTACTGTACAAGCAACTCTGCGAAGCAACTAATCCGAGTGTGGTCATAGCCAGCTGCTTTTTCTGCCATCTAATATTTTGCACATCTGTGTCAGGACACAGAGAAACAGGTCATTAACACTATATGGAAATGTGTCAAATGAATGTCAATTCTCTGCAAATACGCACTTTTATCAGGCAGCCCTGTTTATTAATACACAGAGGAGCCAGTTTATTAGGTGCACCAGACTTTCCTTATTTTCTAAGCTGAACTGAGATGAGTATCAGGTCACCAGCTATGATCTAAAAAGACCTTCAGGAGAATGTTGTAGGCAAATACAGTATTTTTCACTTGATAAAAGATGAAACCATACCCAGCATGTACAGGTTGTCCAAATATACATGAAGGAGCTGAGCTGTGATCATCAATACTGAGCTGCCAGAGGTGCCAACATGTACAGGATATGCAGTTAGAGGAGATGGCAAAAATGTCACCTTTCTGCTTTCTTAGCTGAAGCAGCAACTCAATAAAATCAACCTGTTGAAAAATAAATGGGAAAAGGTTGAAACCATACATATTTATGTAAGTGAACTATGACTTGAACAACCCCAGTCTTGTGAGCCAAAAAGAAAACAAGAAGGCAGGGTCAGTTTAGTGTTTAAAAAAAAAAAAGGAATTTGCTGTTATTTGTCATATATTTGGGGATACAATTGTTACAAAAAAAAAAAGACACCTCTGGCTGCCCAGAGTTTCTTAGTGGCAGTGTTGGCACGTTTTGCATCTTCCAGACACTTCACCAGCACAGTTACAGACAGCACAATTTGTCAGTTGTTCTCAGCACGGACTTCGTAGTGTGCGCTTTGTTGCTATTACGGCATCAGTAACAGCATCAGCATATCACTGCTTCATGCCGCTGTCCAGCCCAAAGTGGTGCTGAGGTTAGAAACTGACCCAGATGAAAGCGCTGAACAGTGTGATCATGTGACCCTATAAAATGGCTCAGAAGTGTAACTAAAACTGGTGTACCTTTTATATAGAAAGTGCCAACTCTCGCGTGTACCTATCTCGGGTATTTGTTTCTCTCTGATGGACCACTACTTTGTAAACACATCGACTGAACAGCATTGACTCATTAATATCATGATTATTGTGTTCTAAATAGGTTTAACAGCCAGCACACATTATAATGGCAATAAATTGTTTGTGAAATATTTATGACTGCGATCTTGCAAGCACAATTTGCAATAGTGCATAGTATTATTTTGACTCATGATGCAGTTTAGCTCGCTATTTCACATTTTTCTAACAGATGTATTTTCTATAAGAAGAGGACAGTTAGGAGTTTAAACGCAAACAAGCAGCAGCTCGGCTTTTCAAATCGCATTTTTACTAATAAGCTCTGCAGTATTATAGTTAAAATAGGTTTAGAGTCAATTTTCTGGTGTGATTCCACAAGCAATAGGTCATTATATTTATCATGAACGATAAATATTGAAAGTGACCGATTCATTAGCAGTATTGTTTACTATAAACTCAGTAGGTCGAAGAAAGACAGTGTTCATATGTCCTGTGTTGTTATGCAGTTAAAGGTGCAGTTTGTATTTTTTTTTTTTTACAAATAATTTATTCAAACTATAGTAATAAAAATACAGTTTCTAAGTTAGCTATGAAGATATAAAAGTTAGCTATGAATATGAAACACAATATGGCCACACAGTGGATCTCTGGACTTTCATAATTTTAGGTTTCAGTTGGTCATGTTAGAAAAGGTGTCATTTTTCACCACGATTGCAGTCTTTATTACAGGCAGCAGAGGGTGGTACAAGTTACAAGCTATTCCTTTTATTCTTTCATTCAGTCCAGGAAATGTTCTGCAAACACGTTCTGCTTGTGTCCGAAGTGACGGTAACACCGCAATCTATTAATGCAGATGTGTATTAGCTGAAGCTCTGCGGTTGTGTAACTGATGTTGCAGTGTGTAATCTGGTCTTTGATTATATATACACACACATCAGATGTTAATATATTTCTATATCTTAAACAATGTATCATGAAATGATATGAACATGTTCTTTTCACATATAATGATTTCAGTGACTTGTTTCCCTACAGTGAAATGTTTGTATATCAAAAGTGTTATGGCAGCGCTGTCCACTAGAGGGCTGCAGTCATCTTTTCATCATCAGCAGTCATCAGCCAAATAAAAAACAAGCAATATTACAGTATTACCTGTTCTGAAGGATTTTCTTTAACTGATTGAGTATGAGAGAATCAATTATATAGGTCGTCTTTGAATGCTGTAGCATTACATTTTTCTTTCACTTGAACTAGGAGACCCAAACCTGCCCTTTGCCCAAAACCAGCTCCATCAAGATGTGCTTTAAATGGGTTGAAGTGGGCTGCTATAGAGCTCGCACCTCAACCTTATTGAACACCTTTGGAATGAATCTGAAAGCTGACTGCACCCCAGGCCTCCTCACCTCACCTACATCAGCAAAATCAGCCCAATCCAAAATCTAGTGTAACCTCTTCCCAGAAGAGTGGAGGTTATTATCAAATGGGGACTAAATGTTCAAAAAGAACATAAGAAAACTTATCTGGTGTCCACAAACTTTTGTCCATACAGTGTGAATGTATATATGTATATAGTGGAGGCCCGAATTGAACTCAAACTGTTGATGGAGACGTGCATGTTAGCAAGTCAGGAAAAAGTCTGCAGTATAAAATGTAACTAAAAATGAATAATCTTTATTAATAATAATAATAATAATAATAATAAATTAGCTATTAACTGGGTTCAGAGGAATAAATCTCTTAGCCAATAACTCACATCTAAAGGAAAAGAAATGCCTTGGTGTTGTAACATCATAGAATAGATTTACCATTCAAATGACCTTAAAATCTGCATGCTGCCAGGAAAACGTTTTACACACTGAACACATCTCAGCCTGGACCAGTGTGTGAGATTTTCTCTTGGTTCTATTCATTTTGCTCTGGTCGCAGTGCTTCTGTTTACAGTAAATGCAATTATAATCAAATGCTAAAGCACTTGCTAGTGTGGCACAGACTGTTGTGTTAATTCAGATCTTTCTCAGCACTGTATAGAGTTTGAGGGGTATATTATTGCTTTTGACTCACTAATTAAGGCCAAGTCATTGCTAACTGTAATATAAAGTCTGTGAGCTGACTTTTGTCATTCCAAAATCGGTTCAGTACATGAACGTCAGGTAGAGACACTGTGAACGAGGAAAACGTGCAAAAAAAAATCTCAAGTCTCTAGTTCAGTCTGCATCGAAAGCCACTAGGTGGCATTGGATTAAGAGAGCAAAACCGTGGGCAATACCTACTGGGACACAGGCTGGACGTCTGATGCTGAAAGACCCGGAAATGCCCAATGACCCCAGGATACATCACTGATGATGTGTCCCAGTGCATCTGCATGATTAATCTTTCACTTTCACTGTCCTGCCAAAATCGGTTCATGAACACGTCAGGTAGAAAAATCTCATAAATATGTGTCTGTAGTTCAGTCTGTCCTGCAAGGCATCTCTCATGCTCACACCTGCACTAGTACAAAGTTTACAGTTCATTATTCTACAGTTAGTAAAACAAGTGTTTTGTGTAACACTGAAGTGCAGGAGCTGAATTACTGCACTGTATCAAAAAATACAGGTGAAGCGTCAGCGGGTAGCAGCGGAAGACTAACCACACACACACACACACTGGCTAGGCCTCTTTTAGTGACATGCACTCTGCTCCCTTTCTCTGTTACTGCGTTTCAGGTCCCTGTACACACCTTATTTCTATGATGATCGCAAATGTTGTGCTATTTTATGAGTTGCTCAGTAGCTTCTAGTTTTATTACCACAAATGACTGTAAAAGACTGTAGAAAGAACATTACTAATAATCTTACATTATAGTGCTCATGTTAGTTCTCTCTCTCCAGTGTTCTGTATTGTTTAAAGATTTATAATCACACTCTTGATATCACCCAAATGAGGATGGGTTCCCCTTTTGAGTCTGGTTCCTCTCAAGGTTTCTTCCCCATGACATCTAAGTGGAGTTTTTCCTTGCACAGTTGCCATGGCTGTTCATCAGGGATAAATGCACACCATTCACCTTAACTCTTAAAATCTGTAAAGCTGCTTTGAGACGATGTCTGTTGTGAAAAGCGCTATAGAAATAAAATTGACTTGACTTATTTATTCGGTTCAGGTTGATTTTTCTATGGAACTCACAGAATTTCTTCCAGGCACATAAAAAAGAAGAAAAAGCAAGTATCTCCTTTTTTAGGCATGATGTCTCACAAGCCATTTATTGGAAATGCACACACTGGATGCAGACGTCGTCCTCTCGTTCCACAAAGACCTCAATGCCTCGTTATTGCTTCTTTTTCATGGCACAAAAATAGAAATACAAACAGTTGCCATGCAAACTTTCTACTGACACGTGTGAGTGTGTATATATATATATATATATATATATATATATATATATATATATATATATATATATATATATATATATATATATATATATATTCTTTTTACAAAACAAGCAGACGTTTAGTTAATACAGAGTTCTACACGGTAAAGATGGATCGATGAAAGTGAAGGTTAAAAAATGAGTACAAAATAATGCAAAAAAAAAAAAGAGAGAATCAGCATGTAAATCACTGCAAAGAGACAGAGGGGTTTAACATGCATTAAAAAAGGAACAACCTTCAGATACAATTAGTGCTTCAATATATAAGCAAGTTTGTACAAGCAAGTTTGAACAAACAGTGGGCTGCATTCTCAGAATGCTGTGCAAATAACATTCACCAGCTCCTACACCCTTCAGAAAAAAACCTTTTTGTTTTTTTATTAACCTACTTTCACCAACGAGGAGCAACTCAAAACAAAGCCGAGTGCATCCACCGAGCTGTTTCGCATTTAGAGCTTCTCTGAAGCAAGTTCACTTCCTACGACTGCACGCACACACGCACACACACACACATTCACAGGCTCGACGTTCCAAGTGCTCACTGTTCCTGCACTTAATGCCCACAGTTGAATCCAACAACAGTTCCTTTTTTTTTCTTTTTTTACTTTTCGTGCTGCTTGATCAAGCATGAGAAGAAAATACAAGTTAGACGTTTATAAATGTGTGATCTATGATAATTGTCATGGTTTCAGTGCAGCAGTGGTTACTGCACTGAGCTACAGTGTTCTCCAGGAGGAACATCTCTTTTCAACGAGTCCACGATAACGCAGGAAATTACACACGTGTCCATGACGACACGCTACAGTCTTTTTTCCGTAGCATGTACAGCTTGACATATTCTGCAAGACAGAATGATGCCAGTGTTGAGCTGGTGATCGGTTCCAACTGTACTCGACCAATCAGGATTTCAGTAACGCTGCACTGCTCCAAAGGACACACACCACTGCTTCGTGGCGTGACCTTCCGCCGGCCAGGCTCATTAACTAACCTCGGGTTGAACGATAACGTCCCGAGTGTGAGACGCGAGTGAGCACGGAACGACCCTATGAGTGAGGAACTAATCTTTTTAACGTCGGCTTTAGATATTTTTGCCTCGTCGAGTCTGTGATCCATTATTTGTACGTGAATCCAAGAGGAAGAGTGAAGAAACGTTAGAAATAAATATACATCTAGTTCCATAGTACACAAACACGGAGCCAAAAAAAACCCGAGAAGGAACAACTACACAGTATCAATCTTCAGTTCATTGTTAAATTCTCTGATCAGTCTGATCTGCTCCGTCACTGAGAAGAAGTCATGTTTGTTAAAACAAACAAACAAAAAAAAAAAAAAAAAAAAGAGCACCAAGTTCCGTTTCTCTTGTTAGAGATTAGCTACGAAAAAAACACAGTAACATTTAGAGTATATCAGTAACTTCGCTTAGATGAAACCTACTGTAACACACACATCTTGTGGATACACAGAGTATGATTCTTGCACAGAATTCTGTCCGGAAAAAACAATATTAGTGTATCACGTCCCCGGGATTTCGGAGATGTTGCGTGAATAAATGGCGCAAGTCTGAGAAAGACGCTGACTGTGGATGTGGTTGGAAGTTCTGTTCTTGTTGTCCACACACACTTCTGATGAATCAGTTCCAACGCAGAGTGCGTCCCTCTTCATGCTGAGGGCTCCTGACTATGATCAAACAAAACCACGCAGGCAAAACGAAACAAAACCAAAAACGTTCGGGACAGAGAGAACATCCTTCTGTTGATTCTTTGAGAGCGTTCACTTGCTAGGTGATGGAATATAGACATGGATGTTGATGCTGCATGCTGGACTTTAGATGGACTTGGAAGAGTCCTGCTTGCTGATGAGGACCTCGAGCAGGCGCAGTTTGGCTTTGATGCGTTTGTACTCCTTGTACTCGTCCAGCATGGGCACGCGGTCCTCCTTCTGTACGTTCCTAGTGAAAGAGCAGCGACTTGGTCAGTGAAGCGGCCACATGCTCGTTTCCTAGCTGTTAAATGTAAAAAGTGTGCAGCAAAACATTTTCTCAAAGCAACATTAAGATCAGATCCCTCAGTCTCTTAATAATCTACTCCTGATGTCGGCCTGCACTGGAGCTCAGACCTCACAGCAGATTGTATTTTCCGTGTTTCTCTACAAATCTGTAAGTGTGAGAAACTAGAGCCGTAATTTAGTTCGGTACATGACAGAAGAGCATCTTACCTTCCATTCTGCTTGTAGAACTCCTCCTCAAAGTCACGAATGGTCCTCCTCAGCTTCTTCTTCTCTGCTCTGGCTTTCCACAGCTGCTCCAGGAGCTCAGGCCTGTGGGATGCAGGAGTGCTCGGTTTAGCTCTAATTTGATTAGACTAGCAGCTGTTTGTAAGAGGACCCAAAATGTTTTAACACAAACAATTCATCATGGAACCAGAGGTGCGTGAGGTGTTTTGAGTGGCACTGCAAAAGCGGAAGAACATCACTGGAAGACATCACTGGAAGACGATGAAACATCAGGAAGACCTTCAACAAGTGCAATCGTCGAAAACGTAGAAACCTCTGGTACAAATCGCAGAACACGACTTCCAGGACATATTCCAGAAGTGGATATTGCTGTGCAAGGGGACTATTTTGCAGGTGACTGTTTGTAAGCGTACATAAATAAAGTACTTTCTTGTAAACAGTGCCAGTCTCCAAACATTTCCATACCACTTCATATTTAGTATAACAGCACAGGTACATTTCACTGTTTTCACTCTGATTGTCTGTGTTCCTGACTTCCAGTTTGTTAATTCAAAATCTTGTTTTTACATAAATATCTACATACACGCCCTTAACATGAGAAGAAATCTCCACAAGCGAATCATCTTTCCAAAAAGATTGGAGGTTATTTTAACAACAGACCAAATGTGGAACAGTATATTCAGAATGCACATTACAGTCAGGTGTCCGGGATCTTTATGTCTGTCGGGAGTCTTGTGTATGTAGTACTTTTAATAGTAAATAAGAAGCACTGAATGTGGTGTGTGTGCTTTTTTTTTTTTCTTTCTTTCTTTTTTTTTTTTTAAACACCGAAAGCATGGGCAGAAGAGCTCAACATGCTGCTCATTCTTCTCTAAAAAGATTGCTGCCTTATATAGTTTGAGGTTTTGAGGTCAGTGACTCTAAAGACGCTGTAAATAGGTTCTCATGATGTGTGTGAGAGGCGTAAGAATGACAGCTTGAGCTACATGCATACAGAAGTGACTGTGCTGTTGTTGAACAGAGTGCAGGTGATTACACTTACATGGAGGAGGCGTTAGAGCTGGACAGACGCAGGTCAAGGTTCAACTTGCCCGAGCTTTCTCCCATCTTAGGCCTCAGAATGTTGTCAGGCACAGGCTGCAGGTTGGTGGGCTGGGCTGCAGGGTCCAATGCGATAATGACCGCTGACTCCTCACTCTCCATCTCTCCACTTTCCTGCTCATCCTCTTCCACCTCTTCCTCCTCTTCCTCTTTGATCTCATCACAGAAATGTGCAGTCTCGCCCTCGATGATGGGCTGCAGGGTCTGATTGCGTCTCTTGCTTGAGGGCGAGGCCTAAAGGAAAGAAAAAAAAGAAAAGGCAGATGTGATTGGGAAAAATATATGGAAGGATAGGGAACGAATGAAGGGTAGATAATAGCGTTCATATAATAATTAGATGTCGTATAAGTGTTAAATCACATAAATTGACTATATTGACTGGTACAGACCAGAATTTCATCACTTTTACCTCCTCACTCATTCAAACAACTCTAATGTACATACACACATGTCAAACAATACATGTGTTTTAGGATTAGAAATAAAGAAGTAAACCTTACAATAATGGGAGTGATGCTGGCACGGGTTAGCATCTGTTTCACCAGCCGGTATCGGTCATACAGTGGTTTTACAATCAATCGTTCTTCACGCGTGACCTAGGGGGAAAAAATATAAATAAATATAAATACATATATATACACACACATACACACATACTGTATACACACACACACATCAGCAGTAGTCTGGAGAGCACCTACTGCTTAAATACTAACGGAAATGTACATATGCAAATATCTTGAATAGCAATAAAAATGTCTTAATTAAATATTACAAATATTTATATCAAAATGTGCTCACATTTAAGTCACCGAAAGCGTTCTGTTGCTGAACGACAAACATTATTCTATTGATTATACAAAGCACTATATAATGGAAGTCCTAAGAGGCCATGCACTATGATACATTTTTTTGGATAATTTCTTTCTCGATCTTACGACTTCATTTTCTCTCCATAACAAAAGTTGTTTGCTCGATGTCACAAATTAATTTTCTCGTGATCTTGTCAACACGCCCACTGCCACAAATGGTCATTTCTTGTGATGCTGTGAGGATGCTGCCACTACAACATGCTCTTATGCCAAATACACAGGAAAATTAAGTCGTGATCGTGAGAAAACAAGACAGACAAAAAAATCATATAAACCATTGCCTCTTAAAACGTCCGTACTATACAGGCTCTAGTACCCCTCTATGTTATACACACATGTACTAAACATTTATGGAGAAGACATTCGAGATTTCCTGTTCAGGGAATTGCACATAACCCTGTATATAAGAGAATAAGTGTGATAGAGCTGAGACTTACAGGACGACCATGCAGTCCCTCGTAATACAATAAGTTCTTTTGCAGCACTGTCTTCTCACAGGCGAGCTGCTCCTTGGTCATTTTCTGTTTAAAGCAACAAATTTGTTTTAGCTTTCTACCCTGCATGCGTCGATAGAGATGCCAGATTTCTTAATGTTTTATATCTGTTTTGTACAAAATATTTTCTAAACAATATCAAGTGTTAGTCACTGCAGTATAAGAAATACAAGAGAGAAAAAGGCTGCTGCTGTCTGTATCTAGCAGAGGAACATTAGCAGTTGTAAAATATATGCTAAACTAACCTTTTAGAATTTATGAGCTCTTAACCTTACTGGTAAAAATGCAGTTAAAAGTGTTAGAGGACTGAGGGAAACAAAACATATAAGCAGAATCCCAAGAGCTGTACTGACTCTGATGTCCTCGGGCCAGCCGTCCTCCTCTCGCTTGGTTCGTAGATGTTGCTCAATGAGCTGCAGCGTCTCTTCATGGGTGGGCCGGCATCCCCGTCCCTCACCATCTCTCTCAGCAAGGCCTCTAGAACTTGAGTGTTCTAATGTAGAGCCAAAGCTCTTAGGCAGTGTGTTGCTGCGTGGGCGCGTCTGTGGGGTCAGTTCACTCTCTGCCTTGTGTTTGGCATCTGGGCAAACACACACACACAAAAAAGATATAGAAAGAGCTGAAATAGAAAGTCCACTTAAGATCAGCTCAGACTTTTTGATGTTAAACGTTTGCTTCTTTTGCTTGCATTGAATTTAATAGGCGAAAAGGCTGAAACTTTACTGGGAATATTTATTTACAAATATACATTTATAACCGCATCCTGTATGAATATTTGTCCAGGATTCACACATGTATTAAAGGAGATTTTGAGTAAAGATAGATTTTACACACTTTAATAAACTACATTATAGCTCCAACACAACAAAAAAAGAAGCAAAGCCAAATACTAAAACATGTCTTGGATGATAAACTACCTGGGGAGAAAGAAACTATCTGTGTAAAAAGGAAAGACTGTGTTTTTTTTTTTTTTTGCTATTTAACCTTTTAGAATGTCCACATAATGAGGTAAAATTTTATCCACCATAAACTAGAGGATCAGCACAGAGAAACAAGCTGCTTATAGAATATCACTGAGGTGAAGAGACAATAACCCCCATTAAAAAATAACAACAAAAACACACTGGACTAAAAACCTGACATATGGCTGAGAGTCCACCCTTGGGGAAAAGGCCGCAGTCAGACAAAAAACCAAGGAAAGAGGACAGGAGAGAGGACCACAAATAGCTCTTTTGTCTACTTACTGCTGTTTGAAAGTACTTACAGAAGTGGGGTGTCTGTCTAGAGACAGTGAGGGGGCGTGACTGTGTAAAATAAGGTGTGTTCAGAGCGGACGAGTGGCGTCTGTGAAAGTGAAGCACTGCCTGGTGCCTCAAGGAAGCTTTGGGTAAGAGGTGCTGTCGTCCTGCTGATCAGGCCATCCAGGGAAGTTTAATTAAAGAGAGAGAAAAACTTATTCGGCAATGCACCTCTGAGGGGGCGTCACATGGTAATGGAGAATGAAAAGGGTGGCGGCCAATCAGAATCGACCAACATGTGAGAGTGGGTGAGGGTACCGTGTGACATGGAGCAGTGATGGGGAGACCCCTCTGTATTGAGAGTCACACTGTCCATTACTAAACTACTGTTAATCACAGAGGACCAACTCAAGACCCAGGCACCCCCGCTGCTCACTCAATTAGGACTTACCTTTAAGCTGTTTACGGATCCTGGTGAGGTCGGTCATCCACTTCAGGACTTTGGGATTAGCTGCCTTGTCAGCATGAGATGGCTGAAAATGAAAGACAAAAGTTTTTAGTGATCCCTGAGCTTACAAAGAAATATGTACTCCATCTGTAGTTTATTTTTTTACCTTCCCATGATACAAAAAAATAAGGAGAAAAAAAAAGCTCACTGCTGAGGTAGTTAACATTTGTGTGAAAGACATTTTTAATTGCACTGTAAATTGTTTATCTAGAACTATATCAATCAACCTGCCTTTAAAAAAAAAAAAAAAAAAGAGGTTTAAAGGTTTATTAGTTAAAAGTATGGCTGCTTTATCAAAAGTGTCTCAGTGCCTTCTGACCAAATACACACAAGTAATCCAAATATCAACCTGCGTATTACGATTGCATTTTTAAAGTCGGACAGAGTTTTACATCTTAGTTTTCCACTGTAGGTTTCAAATGAACATACTGTATTTTTCGGACTATAAGCCGCTACTTTTTTCCGACGTTTTGAACCCCGTGGCTTAAACAAAGAAGCGGCTTATTTATGAATTTTTCCTGGGTTTTTCCCGGTTTCACAAACTTCAAGCCAAAAAACTGAACCCCATAACATTAGACCAATGAAATTTCCGAACGGAAAAGAAAAAAAAAAAAGCACTTCACCTATGTTCTGAGCTGCACGGCATTGGGAGAAAAAACGTTTTTTTTTTTTTTTTTTAAACGCACGACGATGCCAAAAGAAAAACTCCCGAGAGATATAGTTGTGAAAGGAAGGAGGAAGACAGTGAACAATGATTTTCTTGGTAGGCTACTGTTTAGATACAAGCCGGTGTAACGCGTTGAGTCTGAGTCATGGGACAGCTCGCTAACTCCAGTTGCAACAGAAATCATATAAGCACAGACAGCTTTCCAAAACTCGTGCTTCTTTATTTTTTTTGGCAACAGCGTTACGGGTTAGTCAAAGAAACTTAGAAATGAGCATCAGAAAATAATAAGGACATATTCCTCGCTCTTGCACACACGCAGTAATACCCAGAAAATGCTGTGCCGGTCTTTTCCCAAAATACCGCTATGCTCCTAAAGGAAGCGCAACATATTTCACCTGTTACACCGTGTGTAACGTGTCTTTCGTTAAAGCCTGTATAAAGTACATTAGTTTCAGTGTAGACAGGCTTATAGACAGGTGCGGCTTATTTATGTTCAAAATAAAAATATTTGTAAAATTCAGTGGGTGCGGCTTATATATGGGTGTGCTTAATAGTCCGGAAATTACGGCATGTTTCATTCTTTTACTAGTAAATTCTTTCTTTTACTGGGTCACAATTATCCAACCATGGTAATCGCAAACACGTACGCTTATATAGTTAAATAAACCATTAAGATTATATAGAATTTAAGATAGCAGTGCCAACCGTGTAGTTCTTGTCTTTTTCAAACTGTTCTTCAAACTGCTTAATTTTTTTCTTGATGTTCTGGAGTTTCTTGGTGAGCTGCTGACAGACACTGTCCCCCTTTGTACTTTCCTTGGAGCTGAAGGAGGCCCGGCGGGACCTAGAAAGAACGGACAAAGAGACAGATAAGCCACATTTGCAACAAATCTACACTTGTGTAAAAACAATGATTGTCATCCAAAGTTATTTTACCTTCCACAGGACAGTGCTTTATTTGAAGACGTGGCATCGGAATCCTGCTGCAGGAAGCGCTGACTGTGACCGAAATCCAGGAAGTGACGTGCCAGTAAGGGCTGTGCATCTTCCCCTAGAGGCAGTGGCAACATGCGTCCTGCCAGTGGAGACAACTGTGCTTCTCCAGATTCACTCTCCTCCTGCCATGACATGAACACTGGAATGGGATCTAAAACACACACACACACACACACACACATACACACACGGTCACCTAAAATGAAACAGCACGCTTAAAAACAATACAGAGGATATAGTATAGCATTTAAAATTAACACCCCCCAAACCCTGGGTCACGTGAGGGTTTGGGGATGTGCAGCAGGGCCATAATGAAGCATTTAGTAAAGCATAGGGACAGTGCAGCACGCTAAGGACCAGGGGGAATCAGCTGGAAAACTGATGACTCACTGATTGCACTGTGCACTGGATACCCAAAGACATTGAAAGACACAGTTTGGGGCAGGAGGGGCTTATAATACAAATTTTCACACTTTGAAAGACATTTGTTTGAATTGTGTATTTGCTGCATCCTGAGGTGCATGAAACCTTTGCAACAATAGAGAGGGGTACTACACTGTCACCTATTGCAACATACTTATTATTGTTATTATTGTCCGTTTATTTTTGCTCATTAGTTTAGCTTTTGTAAAGTTTTTGGTAAAGCTAAGTCTGTTAGTTTATTTACAAAAGTAACTGATTTTTATGAATAAACTTGGGTGGGTACATTCTCCATATATGCAGATGCAGCATTTTCAGTTGAAAGAAAACGCAATAAATCTATTACATCTTCTGTCACTTTGTTGGATTTAAAAGCACGAAAGTATGGCAACAAACTGAAATAACATGACTCATCGAGTTATTCAATACTTGCCCTCCACGGTGGATTACCTTCACACAGTGCACAATACACACAAGTTAATTACCCAAGTTTTAAGTGTTGGTTGAACAATGCCCAAGTACAAAAATAACTTTCACACTTGGATCTCGAACAAAATAAAAAATGAACAAATATGAAAATGCCTTTAAAAAGCACAAAAACTGAAGTCAGCCGAAGGACAATTTTGAGGCAGCTCAGTGCAACTTAACCAGTTGCAGTACGGGGCTTCACTACTGCTGGGTAGCACATAGGATGCAGCGAAGCATGTTAACACGGTCAAATTGGCCTGCAGGGTCTTGAGTGAGATTCCATCTCCTTGAGCCAATAAGGCCCCTAGCATTTATGAATAAAGAGAATGTACTGAAGCACGGCCCACTGCTATGGAAAATTAGCCAGTCCACACAACATTTTCCAAGTTTGAGTCAAATGATTCATTAGTTTGAACCTTGTGTTTGCGAAGGCTAGAACAGGACCAGCGGGAGATAGCATACTAATTGGGTGTGGGGACAGCAGAGGAGAGCGGGGTCACGTTCTCAAAAGGGGAGTTAGAAGAGATGCTGTTATAAAGTGACACACAAAAACCATCAAGCTGATACTTACCATGCCCTTCAGTCTGCAAGTGCATACATGTGAAGTCTATGCAGGGGAAATTGTAGGGGCATGAGGCTGAACATAGGCAGAGGCATGGGTGAAAGGCAGAGTAGAGAGAGAGAGAGAGAGAGAGAGAGAGAGAGAGAGAGTGAGAAAGAAAGAAACAGATAGCAAAGAAGATGGTAGTGAGCATTACGTCTTGCCATCCATCACCACTGGATCATACAATGAAATGGAACAATGGCTGAGGTAAAATAATCAGATTATGGCTTTGAAAATTTTCAGTAGAAGTACTCTATCCCTGAGCCCGACTAATACAGTAAAAAAAAGGGCTACTTTTGAAGGGTAGTTAATAATAAGGTGTCTAAAGGCAAACTGTTTTATGTGGCAGAAATGGGCTTCCATATGAATTTTCCCCTTGCTCCCCCCACCCCTCGCTGTGTCCTCCCCCTTCCTCCATTTTTTCCTTCTGCAGCATCTTCAGTGTTTACCTGTCAAGAGCGCTCCAGAGTTTAGCGGGTGGTGCGTCAGTAATAATAGACCGTATGTGGTTAAATGGACTAAACGAAGCAACAAAAATAAACTTACCTTCTTGTTCTCGGTCATGGAGGACAGAGTAGGCTTGAACTTGATGAGAATTCAGGTTGGGCTGCTCTCTGCTTTCTGTGTTGGCATTCAGATCACACACATCTGCAGCAGAATCCTAAAAAAAAAAAAAAAAAAAATTCAAATGTGTTAATGTGTTGCATCAGGTTAGCTTCTGGGCCAAGCATCAGCACTATTGGTAGTTTAAGCTCTCTCACTTTACTTACAGAGGTGGCAACATCAGTCTCTTCCATGAGCTCGCATTCAAGGTACATTTGTATCCTGTGGGAGGAAAGAAAACATGGTTGGAAACATATATTTTGTAGGCATTTATTAATAATATGCCAGCATTAAATATTTTCTAGTAAAAGTAAAAAGCCCGAGCATAATATATTTAACACTTTGAAACTAACCTTGGAGTTGTGTTAATATTGTTCTCGGCATCTACGAGAGCCTCGTTGTCAAGGTCCATTTTGAGATTCTGCTCTGGCACAAGGCCACTAAGTGGGGAACCTTGAAATGCCTGGAGGGAAAAGGAAATGTGATTCTGTTTTATGTATGAACATGAAAAAAAAAAAACATTAATGTGAAGACTTTAGTAGCTAAAGCAGGAACAGGATTGAAACTTTTGCTTGACTTTATGTGGGTGTACACAAACAGAAGTTGAAGCAAAGTGTTTAAGTACTTTAAACACAAAACTAGAGTGCAAAACTGAGCAAAAGAAAGGAAACCTCATAAAGACAACTAGTGATAAGAAAAAAAGCTTAATGGCATTTCTGTGTGTGTGTGTGTGTGTGTGTGTGTGTGTGTGTGTGTGTGTGTAGCTAGAGGAAGGCCAGTGTTTTGATGTGAATAAAGGAAGAAGAAACACAGAAAGAAGCTGTAGTGCTGACTGGGCCCTGGTGGGAACAGTACACACTTTGTTTATTCGACAAAATGGCTCATGTTCTCCGTACTGGAGGTCAGCATGTGAATCAACAACTTTGTTGTGTACAGAAAGAAATCAAACTTCTTAAAAACTAGGAGGACATTTTGTACTGGTGAGATCGAGGCCACAGTACTGAGTACACAGAGTAATATCTAGAGCTGTTATAACACAGACCCAGGTTCTCAACTATTGTGTTGCTGTAAGAAAGGCCTTTGGCTTGACAAAAGAGCAAAGAAAAGACACAAAATCTCACACACGCACAAAATAATGCTGACAAACCTCTTCATCTTCTGCATGTTGGTCGGGATCTGCACCAGAGGTCGATCCAGCATCAGCCCTCTCTTCTCTTCCACGAGACTCTGCACCTACAGTCTTCTCACTTGTATGGTCCCTGTGGGGGCCAAACACACATCAGAACCCAGATACACTCAAGAAAAAAACGTGTTTGCTAGAGTGTGTTATAATTGCACATGATGTATGCATTTACCCCAGGCCAGCTTGGCAGGATGACTCTTGGCTTTCATAGCTGCTGAGATCTTGGTCTATGGAGCTTTGTAGGTCCAGAAATTGCTGGATGGATCTCCGGAGGATACTACAGAGACACAAAAAAACATTTTATTCATGTAAAACATTTATTATTAAAATTTATATCACAGCATTATTTAATGCAAGAATCTGGTTGGTCAGAAGGTGTTGATTATATTCTATAAGACTTTAACAACTTGAAAAAAATAAAAATAAAAACTTCTGTTTAGCCAAAAGCCCACAACAACAAAATCTGAATATGAATTGAGGTTTCATTCTTTAATGAATTAAAAATCTAAGGTACATTTTTCAACTAGTAAACAAAGAAAACTCTAGCACCCTTTATTCTGAAAAAAGTTATGAAACTATTTTTACTCTTTATTGTGAAAAAGAGTAATGACAGCACACAATCTACTTGATTATATTTTGGATATAACACAGTGTTTCACTCATATCGTACCACAATAAATTCCCAAGGACGTATATCATATTTGTATAGTCTAAAGCACAGATATAAATCAGAAACCACAATAAGTAATAGCATGCACATATTTAACCCTCCTGACCTTTTGTGAAAACAGAAAATGTGTCTTTTAATAGACTAGCAGAATATGATGACAATTAAAACACAGTTCGTCTAGTGACACAGAGACTAGAAATTTACCATAACCCTAAGAAGCATAGCTTTAAATGTAGGCATGTACATTCAGTTTCTGAGCAGTCTGATCTCATGTGACTCATATTTAAGTTTCGGGATGATTCTCTCCGTGTAAGTCCTGAAAAATAACCGACCATCTTAAGCACCTCAACCCACTGAGGTCTATATTGAGGGTATTTTGGGCTCGGTACACTTTGGGTACAAAAGCTTTTTGGTTAAGTATCTGAAAGCCATGTTGCCATGTAGGGCTTTAGCTGGCACAGCTGTGGCACTAAGTTTGGAACGGGATGTTGAATGCTTATGATTCCCGTCTGTACAACTGGTCCACGTGCAGCTGCTGGGTCCCTCTTCCAAACACCACACACAATCAATCCTTACTCACTGTACACACTTAGTGCTTAGCAAGCACTAAGACCTGGGCTCTGGCTAATGCATCCTGAAATATGCGTTAAGGATGATATGCATCAAATTTAATAAGAGTATATAATAAGGCTATATCACCGAGCAATAGCCAATAAATTAACAGCACAGTTTAGTGCAATCCAGGGACATTTCCTGTTAATGCCAGATCTTTAAACTATTCTCTGTTGCAAGTCACACACACTACTAAGTTAGCTTACAAAAAAAAAACATCTCGACCGACAAAAAAAAATAAAAAAGCATCTGCGAGGTTGTACTCCTTAACTATTTTTCACCTCGCAGACCTAATACTACTGAAATGGACACATTGTTCTGACTTGCTGTGTTCTGACTTGAACCTGTTAATGGTAAGCAAGACTACTGTGAGACAATAAAACACCAGGCATAATCACTAAACAATGGTCATAATTTGGAAGTGTGGGGCTCCTGTTTTCCATCACTGATCTGACAGATTCTCTGTTCTCTTTCAAATTTTTTGAAGTCTGTTTGTAATCCTGAGCCTATAATCAGATTTGTTCAGCTTCATCTTGCTTCCCATCTACTTTGCAGGAATGATTATGACATCACTATGACAGTACAGTCAGGTTTACGCTATTACGTAAATAAAACCTGTGGTTAAAAAAGTGCAACGCTTATCGAATGCTTTTTGCTTCATGTTAATATGGAATTATATGAACAAGCAGATTCGCATGAGTAGCGGAAGTGGAAGTATGAGCACTTACCCTGCAGTTCTTGGAAGAATGCTGATAGAAGTGATATGCAAGCTGGAACAGAAAAATGGAAAGGTAACATTAGGACCTCTGACCTAATTGTAACACATTACAACTTTTGTCACAATTTTTGTCACCAGTCTCTTTGTTTAATCAACTCAATTTATGTGAAAAGACTCTAATGTTACTCTCAGCACACTGATCTATTAACAGAATTATATTTAGTCAAACACTGATATCTATTGAAATTATCATGAGCACAAAAACCTTCTTTTCAACTACTTCAAATGTTCTGCTTGCTGTTGAACTGATGCTAAACTGTATGTTGGTGCTACAGTGAGTAAATATCATCGAGCGGCAAACAAAACAAAGCGCACTCTTCCCTGTTTGGTGGCTGGCTGAGAGCTTGACCAGTTCCGTTTTTATCCACTCAAACATAAAAAAAGAATGACTGATTTTGTAAAATGTAGTTAAGTAAAAATATATTTGACTTTGAATTGTAGTGAATTATGATTAAGCAAAGTCTAATAATCAATTAAGGTAGATGTGTATCTATTGCTCCATTAGGTCCATCGGTGGTCACTCCATCAATAAAAAACAAAAACTTTCTTTCGGCTTCTCCCATTAGGGGTCGCCACAGCGGATCATCCGCATGTTTGATTTGGCACATGTTTTTACGCTGGATGCCCTTCCTAACGCAACCCTCTTCAATTATTAGGGCTTGGGACCGGCACAAAGAGTGGCTGGGGTTGGTTCCCTGACCGGGGATCGAACCCGGGCCGCAGCGGTGAGAGCGCCGCATCCTAACCACTAGACCACCAGGGGACTAGGTCACTCCATCAATAGTCAGGTTTTAATAAAAGTTTGCATTCATGCAAAATATTTCACAGTAACCATTGCAAATAAATATTGCAAATAAATATTCAATAAATACTTTAAACATTTGTAAAAAATGCCTTGGGTCTGGGTCTTGTGTTATAGCCTACCCATACACTATATCAATAAACACACTAAATACATGTATTTGCTATGATTTTTATTGATCACAATCTTACAATATTCGTCAACCATAACCCTGACACGCTGCACCAGACGCATCGACAACGGCCTGAACACCCTGTCCTTCCAATGCCACCAGGGGCAGGGTATGCAGTAAATTTTGTCCTTGCTTGGAAGTGACGGGTTTACACTGAACAGATCAAGAAGACAGTGTCTGACAGGAAGTGTGGGGGTGGGGGTTATTCAGCAGTCTGCTCAGTCCTATAAACAATCTTTGGCATGGAGGGAATGCTGCTTACATGACATACCGAGTGCCAGCTTTTGTTGAATGCCAGATTAATGACCTGAGCAGAGGAAAGCGTGACACTGACACAACAGGTGCTTGAAGAACCAGTCATGACATTGTGGTTCGGTGTAACGAGCAACGGAGACACAAATAAACATGTACACGCTCTGTATGTACAGAACGTAAATGTACATTCCATGTCGGTTAGCTATTCAGGGGCTATGGCGCAGTCTGAATCACTGGCAGCATCTACGCTGAACCCTGCTGCTGGGCAAACATTTTACAGAGCTGTGCTGTGCTCAGATTCCTAACCACAGACCAGAGAATGTGCCTTGAAAGTAAAAGTGCATGTTCTACTTCAGCGTATAGAAAGGGGAAAAATTCTAAATAAAAGAAACTAAACTAAAGATCATGTAACAAAATGTATAAAAAAAAAAAATAAATGAAGTATCTGGAATACTGTGACCCTGACTTCCTAAAACACGAGTATTGACAAATATAATTCAAACACTCAACTACTCAACAGCTCGAGAATTATTGTTATTCTGTACATGTGACAGATGAGACAAAGAGTAAGCACTCAGTGTGCTTCCTCTTCTGTTTTCACCCTGGATAAAGCAAATAACAAATGTATTCAAACAAATCAAACAAGAAGTTTACAAGAAATGACTTAAGAGTAAAAGCAAAGCTCATAAGGATTGGCCTAAACAAAATCTCTGATGAGCATACATCTGTTTGGAATCCTCAAGGATAAAATGATCTGATGTTACTTACGGTAATCTATTTGCATGTTGTTTTAGCCATGTACGGAAGGAGAAATGTGCTGTATAATTAGAAGTAAAAGCGGATCAACAACACCATCACACTTCCTCTGACTTAGCATTATAGCCTGCCAACAGCTCTCACACACATACTGTGTGTAAAGCAGAAAGCTGTCAAACACAGGAGCTGGTCATGATTCAGCAACTTTACAGTTTTGACAGAATTCGCTATAATATTTCAACTAAAAAATAAATAAATAAAAAAAGACCATGAACTCCCGAGATACACACAAAAAACAACACTGTCAAAAATAGGGTCTAGAATGGCATTTGCTGTGAAGCTAGACTACTTGGTAACTAGCATTTAATATGATCCAAATGTCATATGAAACCCTGTCCAGAGAAAAAACATCAGTAAGACCTGGCCTAGAGATCCAAAGGGATAAAAGTACTAAAAATCGTACTACAATGAACAGAGCTCTGAATTAGCAGCACACCTTCAATTTCCACAACCTTTCCAAAGTAATTCAGCCCCATTATAAAAGAAAGTATGTCCCTAGAGAGCCCCCCTCTCTCTCTCTTTCTCTCTCCATCACCTGTGCAGGAGGACTTCACAAGCCATTTTCGGCAGCCGGGGTTGCGTGAGTGAGCCGTTTTCCCTGCGTTTCCAGTTACTGTCACGTTGTTATCCGGACTGGGCGCTTTGAGGAGCTAAAGTCTGTATGAGCAGGTCAAAGAGCAAGCACAGGCTGCCGACGTTCATCATGCGGCCTATGGTCTGCGCTGTGTGTGTGAGTGTGTGTGCACGGCCTCGCCACTCTGCTGGAAAGTGCTGCAGTAAACAAGCTGGCCCCTCGCTCAAATACAGGGCTGTGTGATGCACTGTAAACAGCAGCCCTCTGAACCAATTAAAAACCTGCAGAGGAGGGACTTATCCCAACACTGTCCTATCAGCTCGGTGTATAAAGTCAGACACACAACCACCCCAACACTGCAGATCTCAGACAGACACACAGACAGTCCGGCACCTGTCATAATCCTTTTTCTATAACTTGCTCATTGGCTACGGTTCTCCTTGGCATCCTGGTTCACTCATCTTTACTCTCTTACTGGATTGTGCTTGTGTAGAGAGAATGATTCAACACCTGATCCTCTGAGGCAAACTCATGCAGATGTACCCACACACTGACAAGACAGTTCATTCCTTTCCCACCAGACATTTACTTCCTTATTCAGATTTTTCTAAACCTAAGCTTGTTCTGAGAATAGGATTTTGTATAATTGTAAAAACAAAAAAAAAAAACAAAAAAATACAAAACAAACAATTACAACATGTAGAAAGATAAAATAAACAGATATGGATGTAGTTTTTAAATAAAATCATTCACTCTCTAAAAGCATAAGCTGTTATGTCAAAATGATGATTTTTAGTGGTCTGGGAAAACCTTTTTAGATTTCCACAACGTCTGCGGAAGAATTCTGTCACTCGCACAAACCAAGACGTCGCTGTGCACGCAGAAGGTTGTTGAAGTGACTCGAACTTTTCTCTTAAAAAGACGAAAAGGATAAAAGACCAGGTTTTGATTAATAAAACACACGGTTTTGTGTTATTGCAGTATATTTGACCTATTTCAATTAATGTTTTTCACTGAAATTACATGTAAATCTTAAAGACCATGTTGGGTTAAGATCTAGCTTAACAAAAGCTTTGAGATGTCAGCAAGCTGCAAAGCCACATCAGATGTCACACTTTTAAGCGGAGGGACAGTTACATGGATGTAGCACAAATGATATAAAGCCAGATCAATTTAATTTGTATTCAGACACCACTGTCAAAATGTCATGTCTCTTGTAGCCACAGTGGGGGAAAAAACATTGTTTTACTTCTGGGCCTGTAGCTTTCACAACTATATTATGTAATGCAGAACATTTCCCCACGTGAAGGGAATTCACAGACCACCACACAAATACTATATTTTTGTACATTTAACATCCACACCCATATGTGCTGAACAGCGTGGGTGATCAGGTGACCACAGACTTTTCTTATATAGTGCTTATGATTTGATTGTGTCATGAAGCCTGACCATCCAAATTACACACCAATGAGCAGAAATGTAAGTACTTATCTTCTTAATGCTTATGCCAAGGTCAGAGACATAAATGATGAGTCATTTGCATTTGATTCATTAAGACATGATCATGTGGTTACACGGCGATGCACCAGGGCTGTGAAGAGGGGAGTAGGAAGGAAGTCAGGTGAAACTTTTTTGTGTTTTTATTTTATTAATTTTTTAAATGCCATGCCAGCTTCTATGTCTAGGTTCATGGCAAAAGCTAGGTTCAGTCAGGTTAGACTGACATGCTAGTTGATGAGATGTATTTATAATAGGTCTTTCTGTCCTCCAGTGTAGAGACGAATCTCTACACATAAAAGCTGAAAGAACAGCGCCAATGAATCCTTTCTGTTATCTCGAATTCTCCTCTGTAAAGATCAAGGTCGAAAACTAGAGGAGCTGTAGTGTTGTTAGAGGGTGAGGTGAGGATGACTTCTCCACCTCCCCCTGACTACAAGCTGTTCACACACTCAGTGCCTGAACACTGGCAACAAAGCTCAAGAACACCAGAGTATATCGCTCTGTTTATTTCAGGGGCAAATGAAAAATACTTTCCACAGCTGGCGAAAGGGATATATGTCGGGGTTTAAATTTAGCTTTTTGAAGTGTGTCGGCCTGTCAGAGTTAAAATGGAAGATCTGCTGGACTACAACACAAACAACTCGGGACTGCCCTGCTATTTATTTCCCAAAGCATGACGGTAACAAAGTTGTATTGGCTGCTTCATGAGTTTTTCTAAAGACCTTTAGTAATGCAAGTAACAAATCAGAGGACTTGTTTTTTTTATGCAAGCCAAATGAGCTCTGACTAATCATCTTCAGAATAACTAAACGAATTGACAAATATGAACTATACACAATACACATGCCTGCAATATGACGTGACCTGTTGGCTAGAGATGATAATGTAAACCATGGTGCTGGCACTAAAATGTTTAATTAGTAATGATTTTCTGTGAAAATGGGTTGTAATGAAAGTCCATGGGGTAAATAATGGACAAAATCAGTTATCTTAAAAATCCAAGCCATCCTAATTATAAATTAATATTTAAGCAAAGATTAAAATATAAAGACATTTTGATAAAACTTTTCTCCTCTCACTTGTGTATGTTAACAAATGCCAATCCCTTAAATTTTTGTGGACTTTCAAAGGGGGGGTGGATTTAATCAGTCATACAAGTATATTTGTTCAGATTGAGCTTTAATGCACTTAAAAATGTTCAGTTATTAAAAGTATTTGGAAATTTTGTTTACAACCGCGTGTCAATCAATATTTTCTAAACTTATAACAGTGTCCTGCACAGTTTTGTTTGTTGCTGTGTTTATATATTTTTTAATGTCTGGTAGAATGATTTTTTTTCTCTATGCATTTTTACTGCAGACAACTAAAGTGTGCACCATGTTGCCATCCAGTAAGTGAATATTCATTTCAAAGAGAGTTTTGTTCACACAGCGTAGCCACACTTATATCAAATATGACACCTGCTTACACTGTTTCATTTCAAAATTATTATTTTATCTTTAGGAGAAACTCTGCACTGTATTAGATATAACACAGCAACTGGTTGTATGTATCTGTACCGATGTTATGTGCTAAGCCACTTGTGATGCTAAGAATGCCATCTATTGATTGGAAATTCAGAAAAGAAGCTTATAAGCCAGTGAGCAAATGATAAGTTTTTCAGACCTGATTTGCTTTCTGATTTTAGTGGCAAAATTGTGGCTAAAATTGCATTTTTGTACTAAAATAGAGAGAGGGGAAAAAAGAATAAAAAAAATAATAAATGTCTGTAACAGAGACTACTCAGCTTTTTATCCAATAATATCCAATTTCCCTACTCCTGCCCACCCAACACTTTCTCTCACCTCAACCTGTGATTTGATATATTACATTATTGTGCAAGATGCTTTTGTTCATAGCAGCAGAAAAAATTCAGTCAGCCTTGGTTTTTTTATTTATTTTTATTTATTTCTTTTTTTTAAAGCACTAAATATGACAACAGCCTTGCACCTTGCTGTTTATCTGGATTAGCTACATTCATGCTGTCTGGTCTAGATTGAGATTTAGGACAGAGTGATATGAATAGAATGAGACATTCATTCCAATCATTTCTCCCATTTCACCAAGGATGCGTTCGGGTTATGTTACGATGATTGCTTCATCAAGTCAGGTTCATGAACATTTTCGAGTAATCATTAAGAAATAAAAAAGTACATTTTTTAAAGCCATGCTCAAATAGATAGAAAAAAACCCCCAAAATGTAGGTTTTTTAAAAGGCTAATAATGAGATGCTCCTACCTAGAAGAAGGGGTGACGTTTGAATGTTTGGCGGAAAGGGAAGAAGGACCGTCCTCGCCATCCTGCAGGAGCTCCTCACACGCTTCTATCTTCTCGTCCTCCAGGAGCTCAGTGATCTAAAGTTTGAAGTGAAACATTTCAGACATTTCATGTGCTATAGAGGACATCTCATAGCAATGTCAGTTTTTTTTGTTCTTCTGCGTTGATCATGTGAGACAAAGTCTCTAAATTTTTCGACCTTCGTTGTAGAACATGTTTATCATGCGTCTTTTTGCTTGCAGTACATTTTGATCTCCTTCATTCAACTGATAAACTATCTGAGATTAGAGTTACTCTCAAGGTAACACTAGGCCTTTGTTTGGACATGATATACAGAGTTACACAACATTTAAAAGCACAGTATTACTGATAAAGCCTTCAAGCTGAAAACAATGAGAAACTAATACAAAAAGCAGCCATGATAGTAATGTAAAAAGCCTTTTTGTACATTTAACCTAAAGCCTTGTGGCCTACACAATCGCCTGCAGCACTGCTTTGAATCCCGAACGTCCTCTACATCTGCTGCAGTGTTACTGCCATATTGCCATGGCAACCACACCGGCAGTGTCCGATTGGCTGCTTGCGGTTGCTACTCATCGTGTATGCAGATATGAGTCATATGCGGCGGGAGTAACGGCTGTGTTGCGAGCTCCGGATCTTCACACATCTCTATAGGCTTAGAGCCATTATTCCATCAGTGTAGTGGTGATAACGTTTAGCACTTGCAGTGTCTATTGTCTATGTGAAGACTCCATGTCCTAGAGATTCCTCACGTCACTCTCGTTTCGATTTAGCTCAACATGAAAATTGGTGCATTCTTGTCTGCCCATGGTGCACCGTCGTTTAGCAAATGTAAATGCTCCTGCAGTGTCACAATTAGATCATTTACACCCTCTAACACACGTCAACATGGTTATGGCGTAAATGCAAATGCACAGGCTACAAATGCAAATAGATGTTACAAGGGCTGCCACTGTGCTGTTCACAGGCTTTTATTAAATACCATGTATGGTAAGAAAGAAGCAGGCCTGTGCAAACTGTCTGACTTACTCCTTTTCATCGTAAATGATTATCAGTCTTCCCTATAGCGAACTTAGATGTATGTGGTGCAAGACTGGAAGACGCTGGATCTAAATAGTAAGTCAGGGCAAAATAGGCAGTCAGTGACTCTCAAAAGTACAGACAAATATCAACACAATACATTTTGCATATAGACGGACTATTTAAGACAATGCAGATTCAATAAGACCACAATATACAGAGTATAGAACAGATCAGTAAGGTACGTGAAGTGTAAGTGTGGCATGGAAGAAACTAGAGAAAGTGTTACTGAGAACCTTGACCTTATACCAGCCATGCTATCATTGACTAACACTTCTTGATTCTTTAACTGGCTTTCTTAGCTGATTACAATAATCTCCTATCCACCTTTACTAGACTTGAAGTCAGTGGTGTATCATCATGTGGATTGTTTCTCCCTGGAGGAACATCAGGATCAGGATCATGGGTCAACTGGCTTCATGGAAAGACTCTTTATTGGAGTCCCACAATCCCCAACACTTTTCCCTCTTGATTTGTACAGTCATATCCTTATATATCACTATTATACTAATAACACACATCTTATCTCCCTCCCATGATATGTGGACACTGGACAACCAGCTACCATTGTATCTATCCTATACAGCTCTATACGCTATACAGCTAACATCCATGCCATTCAGAATCCCCCAGCAACAAAACAGGATAACTTTGAAACAGTTCCAGGAAACAATTCCTGAGAATTTCCATGAGAATTAACAGGAATATATGGGAATAAACTGGGAAAAAAATTGCAGGCTATCCTATCACAGAGAACATAAATGAGGTTTCAAAATAAAATCTTGCAGGATAATCATTTCTTAAGTCCTGCACACAAATTATTGTGTACAAAATATTCACAGAATGTTAAATTAGATTTAAGTGTAAAACTTACTTGCGCTGTGTGAAAGATACTGTGCAACAAAATTATACTAACAATTAATATGATACTGTTTATATAAATGTCTAATTAATTACCATAAATTCCAGGTAATTTTCCAACTTGGAATATTTCTTAAATTCCCAAAATGAAGTTCCTATTTAAAGTTTCGGGGAAATTTACTCATATTGTCACAGACTTATGAGCTCAGCTTTCAGAAATGGGGTGAAATTAAGCCCCCCCCCAAAAACATCATTTAGCATAAAAAACAATCGTCTGTTTGTTCTTTATCAGAATAAAAATTAAAGACCCACTAAGACAATACCAAATGTCACTTCCATGGAAGTTTTAGCCAAGATAAACACTCTGCGGTGATATTTAGAAAAGTGTCAGTGCCTGTATGGTCCAGCAGCCCTGAGGGAAGAACGATGCTTCTGCCAAAATGCTGAAGAAAAGCATTCGGGAACATTTTGTTAAAGAAAACCACAGTACTACAACAGTCAGACAATACAAGTCTTCTAATACTGTTATAACCATGTGGCAACCATCAAAAACTATTATAGCACATAAATGAAACACCTTTAGACCTTCTATTTTCAGGCAACTAAAAGGCTGGTTTAATTAAAGGTGAAAAAATATCAAAGAAGGACACAAGGTAAAACAACCGTAGTAAGAAAAGAGCTTGAGAACAAAGCCTTAATCAACACAAATAGCATTACACACGTCTAATCACAGCCGCTTGAGTAACTTCAGCCAAATCACTTTTGTTAATCATTAGATAAGTTTCATTCTCATTGCTGCAGATCTCATAGGGTCAACATTCTCTATGCTTTGTGCCTTGCTGCCTGGCAACAGTAAGCACACTGCAGTCTTTGCTATCAGAATGGGGGTAGTGGATGATAAGGCATTAAAGGTTTTGATTGTTGTAGTTCAAAAAGCACATACAATTATTATATATATAATTTATTAAAATCACTGAAATGCAATCAGCGACTGCGGCTATACAAATTATGCCCCAAACTTAAAAGTATTTAATAATGAGAATTTATGTTCAAGTGGTCATTTTAATTACATATAATGACCGAGTCACTAATGTGTGTGATCTCTAAACCAAAGGCAAAAATAATAAATAAGTTTAGGATTGGTTTATCCATCCCTGTAACCGGGTGAGGTTCACGTGCAAGCAGCTGAAGTATGCAGAGATCACATTTTTGCTTTACCCCAGTAGGCGGTGTTGATATGCAGACCGTTCCGATTTTGCAACAGATGCATTAAAAAGTGCAGAGAATCTAATTACTGGTTGTGATGATTAATTAGAGGCTATTAAGTGTGCACGTGCAAAAAGACACACAAGAAACGTGTGCGTGCTCACACTAAGGAATAGATAAGCACACTCTGCTGTCTGTGCACATAGGTGGAAAGTTTTAGCTGCGCTGACAAATGAGCGCTCTGTGTGCTGGCACAGTTGGTTTGCCCACACTAGACAAGTGGGAAGTATTAGGAATGGGGGGGAACAAAAGGACTTGGCCTTTGGCAGTTCTTTCAGCTTGAAAGAGCACTTGGATGAGAAAAACACTGAGTAGGAATACTGGATACTTATCCTTAGAAACACTCAATACATCCATCCAAGTCCAGACATGAGATTAGAGCCTCAAAGAAGACAAGACACAACAAAGATATTCCTCCATTATTATAAGAAGAACCTTCTGAAGTTTTTTTTTTGTTTGTTTTTTTTTAAATAGAGTGACTATTCAGTCCTTTTAAAACATCAAAAACATGCAAGGCAACATCCAAAACAGCAATAGAGCCAATCACCTGCTCACAGTCTTATTTGCACAACAATCTTAACTCAGACCAACCCTAAAGCCCCAAAATACATTTATTTTACACAAGTATTCAACTGTTTTGTTATCTCAATAAAGGAGCTAGGGGCTAAACTGGTGAGACAGTTTTCTCCACTATCACACCTCTTTTCAAAACCACAGGAAGTGCAGGAATCAATTCTATTCTTTCAAACGAAGGCCATTTAAGCATGCATGCAGTAATGGCAAGGACTTGAATCGTGCTGCTCTTAAAAGCTTTTGTGAACCGAATTTTCATAATAAATGTAGTATCCAGGCAATTGGTTTCCCCAAACAGGAAGCGACAGAGCCGGCAGATTCATATCTATTTTAGTTTTCATTTGAAAACTGACGCAGCTCTGGCATCAAGCCACAAAGCTCAACCCACACTGTCTACATGTCTTCTCTATTTCCATGTGACATTTTCACAGGGTTAGGTCAAGTTCTGATAGAATGGTGTTCATGGCCTTGCTGAGGAGGAATCCCAGTTCACTGACTCACTCAGGCATTTGTGCTCTTCACACGCAGAGCAGTAAGCCTGTAAACTGATTTCCTTTTTGCCTCGACCAGGTTCCCAGAACGTCACAAGCAGTTTGCATGGGCATGGCATAAGTCAAGTCACTCAAATCAAGGTTCTTTATGAAAACAAGCCATGTTTGCATGTTTAGGTCTCAATGTATGAGAAGGTAATTGGCAGACTAAAAAAAGTTCCATTGGACATGTGAAAGAATGTGATGACTGCAGGATTTAGATATTTCAGACATCTATGGTTTACTTCATAAATAAGAAATAAGTGAAGTTTACATTCTAACATTGTGCTATTGTACCCAAGTGTGGACTGAACAAAAACTTTCATAAACCATTTAAACAAACACCAGCAATCAGCCCATAACTGCTTTTCAGCCTCAGCGATTCTCTTGAATCTAATAAACTCTTAAGCCCTATTTGGTTGGCATTATTGTTTTTGAATAAAGTCATCACTTTTACATGTCTACTCTGTTATAAATCTCTTGTATCTCTTGGTCTGCGATTAAAATAATGCAAGAAGAGCGAGTCTCTGGAGTTATTACTCCTTAAAGCCTGGATACAGCAGGGCATATATAGTTTTACATACATTTGAATATATGAAAAAAAAAAAAATTCCCAATTAAAGTTTTGTATACCTGCAGTCTTTAAAATTATATTATTATTCTCACAGTGATGTAGCTGCTCATTCTTTTATTTCTAGGAAATTAACATTACATGATATTGTGGTATATGTGTATGAATGTCTAAACTGGATTTATACCTGTAGCTATATTAGTAATCATATATTAGTAATCAGTCAAACAGTAAGAATATTGTAACGATCATTTAATAACATTGTCACTACAAAAAATTGGTGTGAATACCGATATGAAGATTAAACTGTCATTTAAAGTTAATTTGTTGATACAGTAGCTATGCATTTGTACCTGTTCGTTAATGGAGCTGTAGTCATTACTAGTGGAAAGATCATCCTCGGTGTCAAAAAAGTCCTCCCAGTTCTCAAGCAGCTCAGCCAGAATGCGGCTGACTGACTCCTGCTCCCTCAGCTCCTCCACATCTGTATCTAAGCTGCAGAGCAGAGAGAAGAAGCATTCGGGAAAACAGTAAACACGGAAATTAGAACAAGCAAAATACAAAGACTCAAAAACAACCCAGACTAATTATTGAAGGTAAGAACTCATTTTTATTGGACTATTAGGACCCATGCAGTGTCTTACTGAAAGATGTCGGGACCAAAGACGGCAGCGAGGGCGCCGATGCTCCAGCTCTCCACCTGAAGAGAAGCCACGTTAGCGAGGAAGCGGCAGAGAAAGCGCAGCAAGCTGTAGTTCACCTGGGGGAGCTGCTGCAAGACATATTTCATGTTTCCCACCAACTCGTTTTCGCCGCTGTCTTCTAAAAAAAAATAAGGGAAAACACAGTTTGTTCACTCAGGGTGAAAATATGCCAAATCAAACAGATATGAGATGTCAAAGGTGAATGAGATAAACAAGACTGCAGACGTGAGCGTATGAAGGAAAAGGGTGTTGCTTCTGCATGCAAGACTGGCACCACAAAAAGATATGGCAAACAAACACATATACAGATAGAAGGCGAGAATGTTCATAGATAAAGTTGACTTTTTACATTTGGAATGAAGGCCACATGATTGTGTAGAAGGTTAAGGTTTGGGAGGTCCCAGCCATGTTTAGACTAAAAATCTCATGACATCACTTGATTAATTTACCCTCCTTTTTTGCTAGTGTTTTTATTTTAAAGCTATAATCAAATATAAAGTTGGTCAACCGTATAAAGGCCACATAATTTTCAGTTAAAAACCAGACTTTTATATTGCCCCTTTATGTGCTGTGTAATAAATAAAATCTCATTATGACCATATATAATGCCATTATTTAAACAATACAACCCACACTAAACATATAAACACCACCCGATTGATTCATCAATGTAAAAAATTCAGCTATTCTGTAAAGAAGGTCTATTCCCAACAGGAAATTTTTTAAAAGTTAATTCATAAACTTAAAAATAAGTTTTTAAAAATAGTTTCCCACCCACTTCCTGTTATCAATAGTCACACAGTCATCCCTTCAGTCCATGTTAATATGCCTCGGCCGCCAAACAATTTTCAGATGCTTGCCACAAAACCGATCTGTTTTGAATTATCCGTTGAGAGAAACAATTGAGCAGAAGTGGAATATGCAATGCTTGTTCACTGAACATTCTAGCCCAAAATCACACCGGCAAACATCATGCTTTCTTAGTCCTAGGCAGCAGAAGTGGAAAGTAACCAAGTACATATATTTTGTTACAGTACTTAAGTAGATTTGTCTGGTATCAGTACTTTACTTCACTATTTATGTTTCAGACAACTTTTTACTTTCACTCATTACTTTTTGACACAAATATCTGTACTTTCTACTTCTTACATTTTCAAACCAGACTTCGGTTTTAATCTATATGGTGAAATGTCAATATTTTTTCTTCTCATTGAGCGCCGTTTTCAGCACATCAACCTGTTTCCTGCCATTGCGCGACTTTTCAATCTACCACTGGTGTATCATTTCCTGGCTCTCATACACCACAGACGTAGAATAATTTACGAAGATAATGAGCAGGGCAGAAGGCAACAAGAAGTATGGGGCTTACGTGGATGAGACAGAGGGAGTCAGTGATGTAAACAGAGACATTCCTGATCACATGATCATCATCATCATATTTTCTCTGTATGTGATCTATATAGTGGATTGATATTCAGCCTGGATACATTTATTGGATAACAACATTTGAAATTCATTTTTTGTATTATATATTAATTAGGGCTGTCAAAAATATCACGCTAATGCAAATGCACTAATTTTATCAATGCGCGATTAATGCAGTGCGCATTTCTGTTTGACCTTTTTTTTTTATTAAAACTATAAATAAATATAAAAGAGGCAAAATTAAAACCTTCAGTGCAGATAAGAGCAATTCACCATTCGAATCCATAAAAGGTCTAATTTTATTTGTATACACTCATAACAACAAAACGCTGTGCTTTTTTAAAATAAAGAAACCAAACATATATTAATATGATGTGACGTCCAGTTACCAGTGTGAAGCTAAAAGAGGTAGTAGTAATGGCAATTATTTATTTTATTTTATTATTTTTTTTTTTTTAACTTAAGAACATGTCAGAGCCCAAACTTCTTTACTTTAACTTGAGTAAAAAAGTATAGTCAGTACTTCAACTTTTACTGGAGTCTTTTGAAACATGAGAATCTTTACTTCTACTTAAGTGAAGGATGTGTGTGCTTTTGTCATGTCTGCTCGGCATTTCCACTACAATGTGCGGTGTTTAACAGAAACAAGGGAGCAAGTGTAAGGGGGCTGACACGATTATGCAGCAGGTATGATTATGGGTGTAATTATGCGTAATACACACCTGTCTCAATGGCAAAAGTATCATTTATCTGATTGTACAGAATAATCCAAGAATTGGAGTAATGAAAAGGGTTAGAAGACAATGTTAGCAAAAAGTTAATGTAAAAATGAATGAGAACAAGCATTCACCTTGATAAAGGTGCAGTATGTGTGTTTGTAGGTCTGCAGGAATGATGGGCTCTGGAAGCTCCTGCAGGAAGAGGCGCAGTAGGCTGACGGCTGAGGCCAGATCTGCCTCCTTTGCCAAATTCACCTCCTCACCACTGTCATAGCGCTGCCGCAGCCATTCAACATGCTCTGCATTTCCGTTCACCAGGAACAGACCTTCAAGTCCCAAGCCCCCTGTGAACACACGCACGTGAAAACACACTTTTATTTTGGTAGGGCTGTTTACAGCTTCTCTGCGATGTTGTAATGCTTGGAATTTTTAAACATGCAATCTAAAGCATGAAGAGTCTCAACTCATCATGTGACAAATAACATCATTCTCTTTAATGGAAATTCTCCACAGGCAAGCGCATACAATCCACACATAGAATACTGTTTTACTGTTTCTCTACATTTTGTGAATAATTGCAACTAATCTGCTTAATGTCATAATTTAAAATTAATTAACATTATTTTAAGAAATACAGTTTCACAACAGCCATGACTATGTCCTGATATTAGCAAAAATCTCAAGGCATAAAGTGATAAGTTTTTTTAGTTGGTTTATAAAAAACAAAAACAAACAAAAAGGCACAGGAAGTGCTCATGCCCCAGTTCATATTCCACTCCAGAGATTCTAAAATAAACTGTGGTTCATGACTGACAGCTCACAGCACATGATTGTTGCACTAAATACTGAACAGCTGAACAGTACATGTTTAAAAACAAAACCTGTCATACTTGTGCTGAAAATCAATATCAAATCAGCCCCTATTTTCAGACTTAGCTTTTGGCTTACACACTTGGCTGTCAAAAGTCTACAACTATTTGGATGTTGAACTAATTTGCAATTCTAGCTCGATAAATGTTGCTGGAAAATAACAAAAGCAGCTTTCACTGCTGAGTCCTTGGGGGTCTGGGCTGTGCTGGTTTATACATCACCAGAACTATAATTAGCATGCAGAAAGAGCTTTGCCAGGGCAAAAGCTGCTTCTATAAATCCAAGATGTCACTAGAAGATAAACACTTACTTGACGGGTGGTCTCACTAACTGCCTTATAAACATATAACTGAGCTGCTGCTGCCTGTTGCATTTAATTATGCTTCCTCCTACACTGTGTTCTAATGAACTGAAGGGAGATGCCAATGGGCTGAAATTACAGGGGTAGACTGCTAAGTGGGGAAAAAAATACACAGGTCACAACCAAACCCGCAATCCACCTTAACCGAAATTATTATTAGACTATTAAAAAAAGGCAACCGGAAAACACTGACCTGAAGTATAATTTGAGTAGAAAAGCCAGGATGTTACTGTCAAGTTTAAATTAGAATACTTCATAAGTATTATAATGATATATAAACACAATGTTTAATGTTCGCTCTATAAATGTTATGACCAAATTCAAGAGCTACAAGACCCTCACATATTTAGGTATTTGTAATGAGTATATAGTTGTGTACTCAAACTGTACTCATAAAGGAAGCCCAAAGAGCTGATGACTGTTGTTGCAGCAAGCTACGCCTTAACAGGAAGCCCAGTGAACAAGGGGCAATAACGCACACTGTCTTTTTTTAAGGATGCCTTGTGCTGTACTATTACACTTCAAAAAGTGACAAAGACATGACTTTAAGAAGAACATCAATGTAAAGAAAGCAAACAACCCTATTCACATAAATCCAATGAGTGTCAGGTTACCAATCACATGAAATATTTACAAATAAAGTAGGAAAACATTACACTAACTGCTACAACTGCAAAATGTACACTATATTCTGCAAAGGTTTGTGGACACCTGGTCATAGGTGTGGTATGTGCTTTTTTTAATCTGCTCTTATAATTCCCTTCACTCTTCTGGGAAGATGTTTAACTAGATGTTTGGAGTGTGCTTGTGGATATTTGTGTTCATCAGCCACAAAGGTGTTAGGTAAAGTCAGGTGGTGATGTAGGTGAGGAGGTATGGGGTGCAGTTAGTGTTCTGATTCATCCCAAAAGTGTTCAGTAGGGTTGAGATGAGAGCTCTATAGCAGGCCACTCAAGATTGTCTACTCCAAACCATATCGTCATGAAGCGCACTTTGTATACCACATCTAAGGATTTTCTATACAGTTGTGTGCCTCAAGCTTTGTGGTAACAGTTTGGAAAAGAACCACATATGGCAGGAAAGATCACGTGTCCCAATACTTTTGGCCATAGTGTACATCATTATTGATACACCTCCCAACATTGCGGTTTCTTTATTTAAGTCTATAGACTCAATGCAAGCAGCAGCAGCTTCAATTCAAACTTCTTGAGTTTGAGTCGATCCTGGTCCAATTTGCAAATGAAGACTGGTGGAAGGAACAAGGCAAATTGGGCTGGAGGTGCTTGTTTTTTGCATTTTCAGTGAACCTGGTATTATCTGCAGGCTTTTTGCAGGACCACATTTTTTTTCTGTGGAATTAAAACGAGATGCCGGCTTCCACTCACCATGCTCTTCAATGTATTCCACGATGGTCCTAACTAACAGGGGAACCTCCTGACCCGGCTGCCCGCTCTGCTGCACCTCCTCCAGAGGAATACCGAACACCCTGGCTGTGTTTAGGGACTCACTCAGGGTACGAGAGAGGCTCTTCCTCATCGCTTCCACAGCCGCACCACTTCAGTTGCTCTGCATGACCAAAGAACACAGAGCAGAGTCAATGGAAATGCTACAAATATAACAACAAAAACAAAACAGGCTGAGCAGAAAGGGGCCACTCCCAAACCAGAAGCTACGCTTATCTCGCTCAGACTTCTGAGCTGAGGAGCCGGGTTATGTAAGGGACATGACAAGGTCGTGTAAAACGATCTGACAAACTGCAAATGTGGTATGCAGACCACACTGATGGAAGCAGGTGGCTAAGCTGTAAGATCACATCATATAATTATCAATACACAGACACAGGCTAATTTTTATTTTTATTCCAAAATTGCTATGATTTCCAAGTATTTTAATTTATTTGTATTGAAAGCATTGTTTTTTATATTTAAAAAAATATATACAAAATATTGTTTATAGATAGACAGAAATATAGAAAGATAGAAAGATAGACAGACAGACAGACAGACAGACAGATAAGAATAATAAGCTGTATGGATATTACTCACCAGGTTTTAATTTTAAAATCCAGATGTTTATTGTATCCTCTGCTCTACTCACTAGCAGTAAATTGATAGACCATCTATGGCTGCTTCAGGTTATGGCAAAAGATGAGCCTGTAGTTCCTCATTGACGGACCGCAAATCCTGTTCAGGACGTCAGTAGTTAAACTAAAAAAAAGAGAGAGAACAGCAAAGATGCAATGAGAAAAACTAGTCCTCTATTAACTTGGGGAATAATGTATTAAAACACTGTGTGACACACGGTTATGTTATGAAGTTGTGTTAACTACAGCTGTGTTCCATCTCCATAAAACTGTTTTTGAGTTCAAAGCATTCGAATACAAAATTGATATTAAATGAATGTAATCTGTTTGCATGCATGACATAAGAAAGGTTGTTAATACATGCACCTGGAGAGAATATAACATTTAAAAACATTAAAAAAAATAAGAATACTTTCAAATAAAACAATGATTTTTCTGTACAGAAACTGTATGCAGAGCTGCGCATAAAAACCGAAACAAAAATGATCAAAAGAAAAATATCAAACTTATACTATATATGAACAAAAGTATTGGGACACATGACTGCAGCAAAAAGTAGCTCTTTACCAAATGATGGTGGAGGCACACAATTGTCTAAGATGTCTTTGGATGTGGGAGTTTCACTTCACTTGAGCTAGGAGACCCAAACCTGTTCCAGTATGACAATACCCCTGTGCACAAAGCCAACTCAATGAAGAAATCATTCACATGGGTTGAAGCGGAAGATCTTAAGCAGCCTTTATTTATAAAGATTGCCCTCTGGAATATTCCTCTTAATCTCCTTGTGAAACATGGCATCACTCTTTCAGTTACTGAACTACCTCAATCATCGCTCACACAAAGCTCTTTCGAGATGGGTGAAGCAGCCCACTTCAGATCATCTACCTAGCTGTGTAATTACACACCCTTGTGCACTTAGTGAATGATCTTTTATATGTTTATATATTTAGTATATAATAAGCGCTATCTTGTATCACCTGCATGAAATGGGGTCAAACTGCTAATCAAACTGAGTGCGAGGTGACACGCATGTACAAACATCTTGGCTTTTGCGCATCAGAGAAGAGTTCAGCTATTAATCCCACACATTCGAAAGCGATGACCTTTCAGCACACAAAGTCTGCCATTGTTGGAGAAGCTCATGAAACCGGCAGAGTGCCAGCAGTCCGGTGCATTCAATTTTTCTTTTTTGTCTGACGTACCACATGTTCCTCATTGTTTACCTTTCGATTGTTCTGTAACTGGTCCCATTTGAGTAGTAGTGCTAGAGTCAGAAACAACTTAAATCATCTAAGCCCACTAACTTGTGTACATGCTGGCTTCAGGGGCGAGCGCTCGCATGCAATTAATTAGTAATGATGGATCTATTTAGGAGGCAGCCGAACGACAGCCATGTTGATGACATGGGAGCGGGTCATACCGAGAGCAGCACTATGGCTACAGCAAAACAACCATTCTGTTGTAAATGCGGCGATCTCAGTGTATCTACCGGACGAAAAGAAAGCTTTCTTTGTGGCAAATGGAAATTTCCACTCTGACGCACACACGGTACGAAACACTTAGACTACTCTGCAAAGTGGCAACACAGAATTACGCGCTAATGATTAGCACCCATGGAAGAGAATCCAGCAAAATGTTCATGCCGTTCACAAAGGGACCACAAGGAGTAAAGAGACAGGACAACACCAAATCGCACATGCTCTTTGGGGAATTTTACTGCTCCATTTCTCTGAAGTGTACAGTGAACAACTTCTTAGGAAACATGAGCTCAATCAAAATTCCCCAAATACTCCGCAAAAAACAGTAGACTAATAAATAGAACAACAATAGACTAATAAATCAAGTACTGCAGATTGTTTCCTACAAATCACAGGGTTTTTTTGGCAAGTCAACAACCATCTGTTTATGTTACGTTGCATGTTCTTAGTCCCCCTCCACACACACACACACACACACACACACACTGATGGATGCTGAAAGGAACATGCTATAATTTTATAAAATAATATTTTCAAAAAATAAAAACAGATAGTCAATTGTGGAACATTAGTTTTATGTTTCTATAGATAAAAATATATTTAATAATAATAAAAAGGTAAAAGATTCAACTCACAAATAAATTGTACAATAGTAATAATACATTTACACAACTATTTATATTTTAGAATCTAAAAAAAAAAAAAAAAAAAAAAGGATCCTTCTCTTAGAAAAATTGTAAATATATTTTTACTCTGAAGTCAAATATTTGCATATATTAATATCAATGTGATAATTTTGGCTTTTGTCTGATTGCTTTCGGTTTATTCAGATCTGTTCTCTTGACCGGGCCTCTATGTTATGCCCTGAGATGACAAACCACACTCTCCTCGAGCATAACAGGAAGTATGATCGCATTTTAGTTTCATTACTGGGGAAAAAAAAGATTTCTACTAAATCTCATGTGACAGTTAACACCCTAAGCAATAAAAAAAAAAAAACATGGTTTATTGTTTTTGGCACTAACTGACCAAGAATACTATCACCGTCTAAATAGCATTATCCCAGATAACTGCTACTGCTTATCTAGTGCACACACATACACATACACGCATATGGTACTCCAACTGTTTTCCCGACTCGCTGCGGGATGAGTCTGAAAAGAAGCTGTCGCTTGGCACAGAGGCCTTCATCTGGGCCAAGTAAGAGAGGGAGAGAAATCTCCTGGAGGACAGCTGGCTTTAGCTGTAATCTGTATGACACACATTCAGCATGTTTTAAAGTGCAAGCCACCTTTGCGCAGCAATACAGCAAACAGATCCTGCAAGAAGTTTATCTAGCATCCGCTTTTCTGTTTTGGGAAGCGAGTCGGTTTCACGCTGGTGTGAACTTGTGGGTTTGTCTCGTTTTTCAGACATTCTGTCCTTGCCTCATCAGGGAACCTTGATTTTGTTTGGCCACAGAGTGTTAGAAAATAAATGACAAGCAGTGTGTGTGAGAATATGGATAAAGGGGAAAAAAAAGCACAAAATGTTGCAATGGTGTTTAACTATCACTTAATACCCTTGACTCATGTGTCAAAAGACGATAAAGGTGATAATTACTCAAAGACGGAAAAACTATCAACGAACAAATAATTAACTGCCACACGTCACTTCCTATTGTCCAGTGATATGTGAATGAGGTGGATGACAAGCTCCACAAATATCCTGTTACAATACCTAAAGGCATTTAGGTATGTTGGTCTACAACATAGAGCCTTTTGACTTATATAGAACCACCAGTTTATAAACATTTTTAAAAAAGCTTGTTTTTATGTAATACGATGTTTAAGAGGTGTTCAACATGGTCACTGCATAAACTGATCATATATTCGACATCTTATTAAAGCAAATAGTGATTTAGGGCTGTATGATACGGCAATACATATCGCAGGACAATAGAAAAAAATTTATTAGCAATATCGCCAATATGGCCAATCGTTGACTATACTGCCAACGCGTCCAGAAAGTGTGCTGTAAGACAAACAGGCATGGACAAGTTTGAGACGTAGTGAAACTCCCCACGACACTCCGACACAAAACAGACATTGACCTGACTAAAACATGCACCTAAAAAAGGAAGAAAATTCTGTTGTTTTGAAGTGTGGTTTGAAAGTCAGACACTGACCAGAAAATGGTCATTTGCAAAATATCCCGCAGATCAGTCCCAGCCTCAGAATCGAACGCGACAAACCTCTTCTATCTTGGAGATTCCTGCAACTGGAAGTTGAATAGAGTGTTTAAATTCATATCGTTCTCGCTAGTGTTTTTTACATTTTTTTCTTCTTATTATTCTCATCTGTTGTTTGTTAAAATAAAAAGGAAAAATGTCTTTTACTGCCGTTTCATTCACAAAATTATCATTATTATTATAATTGCATGCAATCATTTAAAATATATATATATAGTGATCAATCATAGTCATCACCATTGTGGTTGATTATCTCAGATCACCCAGGCGTGCAAGTTGATAAAGGGTGTGGGGCAACATGTATGCATAACTGATAAGATCTGAGTTGATTAGACCAGAAGTTTTCAATTGGTATTTAAATGAAAGTAGTTTTTTAGCACAGTAAAGATTTCTGAAATTATTAATGTTCGTAACTGAGGGAATGTTAAATAAACAACAAGCACCAAAACTATTTTGCTCTGGCATGCCAATTTGACTGGGATTTCGTTATCAAACATAAAAAATGATGTTTTTTGCTGTATTTATCACCTAGATCCGAATCCACAACAGTACTGAATGTACTTGGATGGAGTTTTTCTGCTTCACTGCGTCTCAGTCATTTGGAAAAGGCACACTGCTGATTTAGATGGAAGCTGCAAAATATGCAAAGAACAAGAGCTCTATCTCTTTGCTTTATTTGCCTTGGCTGAAACTTAAACACAAACTTTTATACCTCATGTACAATACAGTTACATAAGTGCAGTTTAGGCTTGTGGATGTCCAGAGAAACTGAGATAGAGTCAGCCATTTTGATGCTGGAAATCCTGATTATTAAAATAATCACGTTTAGGATGGTAATAATAATTACAATTTTATAATAGTCCATTCAGGGGGTCAGTGCAATTTAATTGAGTTAAAAATTATCTCAAAGGGGGTAATTACTTTTTTCTTTGTTTATTTATTTAATTATTTATTTTTAGACATAAGACTTGAGAATTTATAATGTGTGAAAAGCAGAAAATCCTTTTGACTAAAACCAAAACGAATCTGGCAGAAAGCAGGAGATTATATATCCACATCATTGCCAAATCAGACAAACGCATTCCTCAGTAAAAAAAAAAAAAAGATGGCAAATTCTAAAAGATAATCATTTGTGCAATAAATATTACTGGGCAAATGAAAAATAAACCAAATAGTTAAATTATACTTAGAAAATAGATGTCAATTCATGGAGTTTGTACAATTAAGTCAGATAAAAAGGAGCTCTAGGGCTCATTTTATTATTATTTTTGAGATTTTTTGTTTACACATGAGCCTTGAGAAGTTGTGTGAGAAAAGCAGAAAATCCCTTTGACCAAACTCGAAACTTAATGAAAATGGAAAACAAATAAAGTAAAAAAAGGCAGGAGATCATATATAAACATCATGGCCAAATCAGAAAAACTCATACTTCAGTGAGAAAGGTGGAACGTTCTAGATGCTAGTAATTGATGCAATAAATAATACCGAGCAAATGAGAAATAAAACAAATAGCCAGATTACACTTATACAATAGTATCAGTTTAAAAAGGAGCTTTTTGTTCGGTTTTTATTTCAGATTTTAAAGACTTTAGCTTTGACGTGAATCTTGAGGAGGTATAATGTGTGAAAAGCAGAAAATCATTTTGACCATTCATGAAAAAGGAAAATAATCAGGCAGAAGGCAGGAGATTATATATATCCACATCATGGCCAAATCAGACTGTAAATAATACTGAATAAATGAAAAACTCATTGGATTATACTAAACTAGATGTCCATTGAGAGGGTCAGTACAATTTCATTATGTCTGTTTCAAGACAAAATTTGTTTTTTTGTTTAGACAAAAAAAGAAAGTATTCTGTGTGAAAGAAAGGGAAAATCCCTTCGACTAAAACGAAACTTCATTTCATAAATAGAAAATGAGGCAGAAGGCAATAGATTATAAATCCATATTATGGCCAAATCAAAGCTCATTCATCAGCCAAACTGAACTCCAACTAGACATCATTAACAGCTCATGGTCGGGAGAAAACAGCTGAATTTGACAGGTCAGAATGAGTTAGCATAAATTTAATCTTCCTTCAGCAGATACACTAGTTGCACAGACGAATAGCAAAAGGAATATCGAATTGTGTAAATATTTGCGTGAATAGCAATAAGAAACCTAGCTGAAATAATAGTAATAATAGGCGTAAAGTAAATAAAAATGAATGAAAAAAGCAAAGCTAATATAAATGATAACGGTATTCTCAAAGAGCCACTACGTGCTCTGATGAGCGCAGGAATGTCAGTCTTATTGGTGCAGATGCCAGAGACAAAGATATTTTTAACACAAATATATTATTTACAATACGACCTTTGTTTCAAACGTTACATTAAGGGAGGGAGGGGGGTAACGTATTCAACAGAACAATGCCAAAATGATATAAGTATTCAGGTCGCAAGCTAGCAAGCTAATACAGCTAGCAAAAGCTCGAAGCTAAGTCTCTTTAGCGACATAGAGGAAGCCGAGCCCCGTCTCACTCCCTCCCTCTCTCTCTATCTCTCTATCTCTCTCTCTCTCTCTCTCTCTCTCTATCTCTTTCTCTTTCTCTCTCACTCACCAGGTCAAATCCGACGACAGCCGAAAGCAACAAACTGCTTCTTTTTGCAATATATGGTCCGCAGGGCTCCTGTAGACAACGCAGACGAGCACAAAACTAGCTAAACTATGTAACTAGGCATGCTCGAGTCTTCTAGCTCATTTCTTTTTTCGCTTAAAATGGAGTAAAACAAGCCTTTGGAACCGCCGCTGCTGCCGCGGTAGAGCTGGAGGAGTCGTTTACAGTACACTGACCAGAGCTACACACCCACAACGCACTAAGACTGACATGCCAAAAGTCTGGCCCCGCCCCTCACATTTGCGCATGCGCACCCCACTTCACACCCTCTAAGTTCACAGCGGCGGCGATGCTTCTAGAATTTTCTGTCTCTCGTGCTTAACGTTTCAGTGTTCATGGTGAGACGAGGAAAAAGAAAACAAACCAATTACTTTTGTTTTCTCTTCACCCGAGTGCTCTTTGATCATTTACATCTATGGAATTTTTAGACAGATAGATAGATAGATAGATAGATAGATAGATAGATAGATAGATAGATAGATAGATAGATAGATAGACAGACAGACAGACAGACAGACAGACAGACAGACAGACAGACAGACCAGAAACACTATATGGACAAACGTATTGGGACACCTGGTCTTTCTTGCCATATGTGATCACAAATGTCCACAAGCACACTCCAAAATCTAGTGGAACCTCTTCCCAAAAGAGTGGAGAAATTTATAAGAGCAAACAGAGACAACAGTATTTGTAAGAGGTGATGCTAAAAAAAGCACATACCACACTTATGACTAGGTGTCTTACAGTGTGTGAACACCATATTGAGGACCTGTGTGGCATCCACAAGCGGAAGTTGGAGAAGCGCCATGTGTCTAACATCCAACAGCTCTGATGTCATTATGGTGGTGTGGAGGCAGAACCCAGCAACAACCTGTGCAGCTTTGTTTAATTCTGCACACAAAAAATTATTGACAATTTGGACACAGTTTTGACATGTTCACTTGACCTTTGTTGCCAGCTATTTAGACATGAATAGCTGTATGTTGAGTTATTTTCAGAGGAAAAACAAAACAAAAACAAAACAAAAAAACAAAATATATATCTATACACACATATGCATCTCCATAACTAAGATACAGTAAAGACACATGTGAGGCAGCTACTGTAGCAATGCGATACAGTTGACCCCTATTACATTGTAGTGCGATCCAATTTCGATTTGTTTCAACTGAGAAAATATGATGCTATGCAATGAAATATGGTTCAGATAGTTAACTTTAAAATCTTTGGTTCACACAGAAGGCAAATCAGAAATTTACTGACTTCTAAGTAGTTTCGAGATATGTCATATTTACGTAGCAACAGTGGTGCTGGAGAAACTGTTTAGCAAGTAGAAATCAATCTACATATCAAATATTGGTCACAATTTATTGGTCACTCTGTAAATAATAAAAGTATAGGACATCTCTTAATAATTATATATGAGTAAACTGTTTTTTACCGATGCGAATATTGTATCGCAATAATTCAAATGCCAACTTGTATCCGATGCACACTTTTTAAATGGATGCATCAAGTTGTTAACTTTTATGCCGATGCACCAAAACGGTCAATCTTACCATCTAATGTATGTATGTATATATATATATATATATATATATATATATATATATATATATATATATATATATATATATATATATACATACATACATACATATATAACCCTAAACACTATCAGAAGCACTGACCTACATTACAACTTAAATTCTAATATTTGTTCCATGAAATTGTATGAATTTATTCCCAATAGTTTATTCTCTTCATCTCGTAGCGTTTCTCTTGGCTGCACTGCTTCCAGTACGTGTATGTGGATGTTAGATTTTTTTGTCCAATCAGATTTCAGCCTCTATGTGCTGCATGTCAATCTAATCTGCCCAGGGCCTTCAGAATCAGTAGTGCTGGTCGATGTACCTTAGACTATATTATCAACGGGTCTGTTTCTTTAACCAATCAGATTTCATTTTCGCCTCACAGAATATCGTCGGCATTTTCCATCCTCTGATTGGTTGGTCAGAGCGAAACTGTTACAGCCAAGTTCAACTGGCAAAACACGTCTATAGCGCTCATACACATTAATACATTAAAATTACACTTTTTTATACCTAAGGAGGAAAATAAATTGTTTTGGACATAATTTAAAAAATTCATTGTCCAGAAAAGCTAGACTTTTGAGCTAGACTTTTGAGCCAACCAAAAAGCTAGCTAGCGTGTCTCAGCCTGGGAAGGGGTTTGTTCACCACTTACAGACCAGTGAATACGAGGGGTACCACTGGATTACAGCCTCTGAGGAGCGGTGCAAATTATGAGTCTGCATCTCTGGCGAGTAGGTTGGATTTTATTTAGATTTTTAATGTTTTTGTCATATTATTAGACAAATATTGATTCTGAACTGCTCCAGATGATGTAGGAGACTAACAGGTCTTGAGGGTCAGAATTCTAGCTGATAGACAGGTGTTCAAATACTTATTTGCAGCTGTATCATACAAATAAATAGTTTAAAAATCATACATTGTGATTTCTGGATTTTTTTTTTTTTAGATTATGTCTCTCACAGTGGACATGCACCTACGATGACAATTTTAGACCCCTCCATGATTTCTAAGTGGGAGAACTTGCAAAATAGCAGGGTGTTCAAATACTTATCTTCGAAGATCTTATCTTATCTTTGTACATGTGACATAGAAATAAGTAAATCTATCTATTGCTTATACCCTAAATAGCTGTATTGACCTCTGTTGTTCTATAAACGAGATTGTTTATGCTTCCATTGTAATAAAAAATGCATCAGTTAAGCAGATTATGGAGTGTTGTTTTCTATATATATATTTTTTTAATATTGTAAAATCATAAATAAGGGTAATTATGGTGACTTTTATTGTACTTAACTACAGTTTAGTAGAATGCAACATTTACTTTCAGCCCACAGTCTTCAATCAAGTTAAAGGAAATGTTTCTTCACCTCTGGATTATTCAGAGCAACTTACAATAATCATATTTACTGAACAACTTTCATAATAATCTTTAAATACTGTATGTGATATGTCCAATATGTGTTTTGTTTTTTTGAAACTTGACTCCGTCCACATCTCCACACAGCAATGTCATGCGGCTACTTGCTGATGGTGTAGTCGGATGTAATATTAAACTCTTGCTGTAACTGATGCAGCAGTGTTTCAGTATTTTAGTTAGTTTTACGTTTATGTTCATGCTAATATCACTGTCACTATTGTGATGATTGTCAATACTTTGTCAGTTTCTTCAATTTGGAGAAATTTAAATAACATTATTGTATTATAAGAACTTGTTTAAATCATTGTAATGTTAGCCTCTGAAATGAATTTTCAGAGTGTTGAATATTTAATAGCCAAATTGTTTTGCTCATGCTACACAAGGATGTTGAGTTTATTTATTGCTGGTTTCATGGCAATGCATGCTATCCATATAACAAAAGAAAGCTGAGAAAAGGAACATTTTTTAAATCATCAGTGCTGTGCACCTGAACTTCCCCAAATTCAACAAGGAGATCCAAAGAGGACTCTTGAAGATTATATCACAAAACAAATATTTACCAGGTTACAAATTTATTTTTCATTACAACATTATACAGAAAACTCTATTAGTAGCATAAGGTTTCACAAGTTTAACCCAGATCATCAGCTGACCGCCCGAGAGAACTTTATAGGTCGTATTTGCATTACAATTTGGATCTGAAGAAGGATGACACAAATCTCTAAAGGGATGGTAGTTTGACACTGCTGATAAAGTTAAACCTTACACCTTTGTTGACCTTATTTTCAAGATCTCTACATATATAATCTTACGTATGTTTTTTTTCTTTATTTTTAATTTTTTACCATCCTTAATGACAATCATGGCCTACGCTAAACAAGAGCACCACCCAATGTTAAATGACCATCAGTGCACATAAACTGGATTTCCATTCTTCTCTTTTTCCTCATCTTGAAATACCTAGTTTAGTTAGATATTTGAGAAACATGTTGCCATTTGGAGTCCGAAGGTGACAAATCAAACTGTGCATGAGCTTTTTTTCCCCAAGCAAAATCTGGGAAAGAGCAGTTATTCATAACATGAATTAATATAATGCATCATTCACATACTGCACTACTGCCACCTGCTGTTTATATGCAGGTATAACACCATGACGCTGTGGTCAGGATTCATTGGATCAGGAGTCTATCCCAGGAAAACTGGGCACAAGGTGGAAATAAATCTTGGAAAAATTGCCATTCAGGCACATACACACAAACATTAATTTTGAGATGCCAATTAATTGATCACTGTGTTTTTGGGAGATGGAAGGAAATCCAGACCATTTAATTTGACTGTCATGTATGATCATGCCATCCTGATATACCTATTATAATAATCCAATATGAGCAGGTTTAGAATTAGAGTCAGAATCCGAGTCGTTTAAATAATTTTATTGCTGTGCTTGTACAGTACACTCCTTGGAATGCGACTGGATCAGTGTTTGGTCGATAAACCCAAACACGAAGGCTGAAATATTTCTGATTCTGTATATTTAAATAGTGAAACAGCTTTATAATACAGCATATATAATTCTACCATGAAATCTGAAACAAATCTACTAGGCCAAAGGTTCAATATTTACAAGATACACACTTCTCATACATATGATTTACATAATGTTCCATTTGGTGAAAAAAAAAACCTACCAGATTCGTCATACAGAATAAGCCTGAGTAATAAAACAACCTTATACAAGTGGCCCATGTAGACATTTTAATGGTGTTGGGAAGCTACGCTATGATTGAATACAAAGGTTAGGGTAAACAAAATGACTTACTGTAGGCCTCGAATTTTACATGCTTATATTTAAGACGTGTATGGAGAGGTAAAACCTTAATAGGGCTTGGAGTAAGAAATTGAGTGGCAGATATTGTAGGTAAAATATATAAAGTTTCTCTTTAGTAAATAATTGCGCATGTATGAAAGTAAATGAAAGGTTTAGCAAAGAACAGCACTCTTTCGGCAGTCCTAATTGAAAATATTCTCTTTGCTTACAACATACTAATTTTACCTGCTGTACGGTGGTTTGGCACACAGTATACAATTACAAGATATTTATTCACAGACTTTCTTTTTAAATATGGTTGTACTCTAAATCAACACATATGAAACTAGCTTTACTGAGATATCAAAATATAAAGGTCTGGATTCACGTATGGACAAATCACTGGGAAATCGTAACCCTCTGTTTAGATCTTTATGTTGTTTAAACCCTCTGGACAGCACACTACTGTACACTATTGTATGGCTTCTCTCAGGTAGTTAAGTAACATTTGTAGCAGAACCATTTTACATTCCACAAAACAATGAATCGGACCGAAAATAAACGAGAAGCCCGCATCAGGGGAGCAAAAATATTCCACCTGAAAGGGTAGTGATCGCTTGCATCTAAATCGCACTCACACAGACTTTCTTACACAGATTTTTTTTTTCTTCTAACACTTGGAATAAATACTTAGAGCTTGTTTTGGATCACAATTACATTTGAAATGTGAGTAAGATTTTATATATATATTTTTTACTGTTTTTTTTATTTTATTTATTTATTTTTTTTTTACAAGTGTTTTCTTAAACATAGTTCCTGAAGAAAGATCTTGTGCTTGGTAAGCTTGTCGGAGCAAATGCCTCACGTTTCTTGGAAAAAAGGTCCTTCACCGGTCCACAGATGCACTGGTTGTTTTGTACATTCCATAGAAATTTCAGCCTCTGTAGCATTTTAAACTACGGCATTTTAAGCTTCGTACACCCTGTAAAATAAAAGGAATTTTTGTAAAAAAAAAAATGTGAGCAAAACATCAGAGACATCAGAGAAAACTAATGTAAAAATTATTTTTGAATTCTTCTGTGTAGTGGCTTTAAGATCGGTGTTAGTTCATGTTTGTCAATTATGCACAATTGCAAATACAAATACTAATAAGAAGCATGAGGGATAAGACATGCTTCACATATCGTCAGAGAGCCACATTACAATTGTACAATTATGTATTGTATATGTATTTCTATTACATGTATATTTATCATTGAGCATCCTTGTTTTTTCATGTTTTTAGCATATTATATGTTTCCTATAACTATATTACATTTTCTTGATAAAAGTTTTGAGTCACTATAACTGTACTAGTACTTAATTTCTTTTTACAAAGAAATTGACTCATTAAGTAGTTTCTATCACACACTGATTTAGCCAAAATCTATTACTGTCAAAGAAAGTATTTTTCAATACTGTGTAGTTGCACAATACAAAAATTGTGTAACAGAAAGTATTTCGCTGTCTAGTGCAAGGCAAGTGTGGTGTGTATTTGATATTGTTATGTTGTTGTTTGCAATTTACTTGTGCTTGTCCTTCATGATCTTAAACCATTTGACCAGGTTCTTGGTGCTCTGAAGTCTGGGGTGCAGGCAGTATTCCTGACCTTTGAAACGGGACACATTCTCCATGGTGACACTAAGAAACAAAGAGAGCAAAAAGAAAAAAAGAGAGAGAGAGAGAGAGAGAGAGAGAGAGAGAGAGAGAGAGAGAGAAAACAGACATGCATTGAGTCATAATCTGCAAACAGAAGACTATTTATACATTGTTTTGTTATTAGGTTCTCATATGGCCAGTGGCCAGTCCTGTTCTGTCACTCTGAAGTGTGAGATTATTATGATATGCAGTAATAACACTGTAATAACTTTGTTAAGGCGCCAAAAAAGGACAGAATGTAGTTAATTCTACCTTTGTCCTCTAAGTAGGGCAAACTACTTTGTCCTCAGTGATATCCTTTTAACATTTCCTAGCCAGCATCAAGAAATCCAATTAGCAAAGACCACAATCATACAGTATCAAACTGACCATAATAATAATCTTGCTAACCAATTACATAGCTTCAGAAACTGCTGAAATATGCTGACTAAGACTTCGTTAAGTTCGTTTGCTACTTAATCATTCAGCACTTTAGCCAATAGAGCCTTCTCTTGACACCTAACTCTTGACTACATTTGGAGAACAGAGAGTGAGAACTAATATGGGGCTTTAGAGGCTTCCTGAATGTTAAACTGTGAGAGTGAGCCTGATGCCAGACTCCAGGAATGAGAGAGAAAGAGAGCGCGAGAGAGAGAGTGAGAGTGAGTCTTTCTGTGCTCAGCAAGATTGTTTTGCACATAAACTTGGACGTACAATTTGATACAAATAGACCTTTTAGTGTAGGAGTACACTGAGCTTTTCTGGCACTGGAACAGATAGAGTATGAATATAGAGATTATAAAAATCTAAAAATTTTATAAATAGATGTGCATAACATGCTATTATTTAATCATGAAAAATACCTCAAATTCTATAATATATTACCATGTTCACAATATGCTTTTCTAAATTTCATTAATGCCTTGTATTAAAACTGGTGAAACATAAAGACCTGAAAATCCCCTCTCTGTATGAAACGATTAAAATGTTGTGAAATGTTTCTGTTTAAGATTCTAGTTTTCTCACAAACGAACCTTTAATTAATTCCCAAATGTTTATCCACTTACTAAATAAACTACAGAAAGAAATTCTAGGTTTTTCCTTTTCTCTTGAATATTATAATGTTTTTCACGCCTTGTACAGCAGGTGGCAGCAGTGTATACTCTTTTTTTTTTTTTTTTTTTAAAGCCGTGCTTTCCAGCTGATATCCTTCTATGTATATCCAGGCTTTTAACTTGAATACAGAATAAACAGGCAGAACAGCATACTGGTTTGTATTAACAAGGTGAATATCGCCATTTGTTATTTCACAGAGCTGCACTAAATCAGACCCCTAAATATACTATAATTTTTTTTGTTTGTTTTTCACAGTTTATAGTTGATGCAAAATTTACTGCAATGTTTAAATATTTATATTGTCTACTAGAAGAAAATAAAGGCACAACACAATTTTTTCACTTCAGTGTGAAACATAAGATAACAGTTGCACTGATAACTGGAAATACATAAGAGATGAGATGCCATTTGGAGTCTCTTTGATTCTAATGTAACACAACTTCAATAATAAATGAGCAGTAAGCAGCTCCGCCGCAGAGCTTCCAGCTGTCGTTGATGGACATGGCCATCAGGTTACCATCAGCAAACACACATTTTTTTCTCTACCCAGCTGTTGTTTCCTAAATTTTATTACTTTCCCATACTCATAGATTTTCCTGTATGCTGAAAAAAGCCGGATGCAGCACCAGAAAAAGGAAGACAGATGATTTAAAACTTACAATATCATCTTCTCCTGGCAGAAAGGATGCCTTGGTTTAATTTCAAGTTTTTGCACGTCCTTGTATCGTATCTTGGGGCCTTTCCTTGTGCATCTGCATTTGTACGCTGAAAGAAAAAATACAAGCTGTTTGAATACAGATTTTTTACAGAAAGACATAAAAAAAATTATATATGAAGAGAAAACCTACTCAATATAATTAATACCGAGCGCAGCAGTAGAACATTAAGTGACTGTACAATTCTCAAAAATAAAGATATTTTTCCTTCTCGCTAGATGAATAACATCAAGGAGAAATGCTTCATACCTAAAGTACCATTACCTGGGTACCTTGCAGAATTGAAGATATATTTTTTAAAAGAATGGAAGTTAAATTATAAAGGTGCAAAATGTTATCCAAAATAAGTATTTTTCATAACTGAGCTCATAATCCTAGCCGTAACTGTAACCATGTGTAAATCCTTAAATTTGCTTACAATAATGAAACCTGTTATCTGTTAGTCAAACCGTGAAACTGTCATCTGGGTTGTTTCCAGAACTTTCCACCACACCATAGACCAGTAGAAGGTGTATGCGTGTTTAGATTTCTAGCTTTAAAAGGACGTGTGACCTACATCTTCTGCTCCATCAATCTTCTCCTGTTCCACTCAGCATCCTCCCGGGCCAGGGGCCAAAACTAAATCATCCAACACAAAGAGCCGCTATACACCACTGCTGTGCCAAGTTTGCTCGAAGAATTGTTTTTACTCGGAGCAAGAAAAAAAAAATTCAAGACTGACAGTTTTGCTGCGTTAAGCCAGGACAGTTTAACATTATATTAAGCAATAGCCTGGAATACGTTCCTGTGCCACAATCAAGAACATGCAGGAATTCAAACAGTAGGCAAGTATGAAAGTGACTTTCATGCATGATATCTAAAAATAACTAGTATGCCTGCTGTGATGCACTGTCAGTCCTCCAAGGTCTTTCTATTTTTTTTGGACCTTCATTTGTTGGTTTACTCTCGAGGAGCAGGAAGTTGACCTTTCTAGCAAACACAAAACATTCCCCTAATGCTTGCATTTGGTTCTCTTTTGATTTTTTTTTTCCGGTGCAAATCCCATAACTCCCATAACTTTCTAGGAATTTTGGTTAATATGGTCACTGCTGTTCCTGAACAATTTGAGAACTCCTCCAAACCATCAGTTCGCACAAGTTTCCAGAGAAGTTAGTTATTTGAAGGTTGCCAAAATGTTGTGGGAATGTTCTCCACAAGATTCCCACAAGGATCCAAAATGGTTCAAATTATTGAAGTGTGATCAGAACATTAAGGAGGAACATTGCTGCTTACCACCAGGCTTGGGAGCGTTTGATAACCTCGAAATCATTTGAACATCTGGTAAAACGTTTGGTAATATGTGATGGAACTGAGAACATTACCTTAATGCTTGGGGAACTTTACAGCACAACACAAGGTTCTTCTGGGGTGCAGATTATGCAATGTTGGGGGAATGTTCTCAGAACCATCACGAAGGTATTTTTTTTTTTATTTTTTTTTTTTAAGTGATGGAAATTATCTGTAAATTCTAACGCACAAAATAATTATTAATTTGTATGTATCGCTAATAAAAATTGTCCAGAAACTAAAAAAAAGCTTGTTTCCATTACATTGTGGGAATGTTACACAAACGTTTCCAGAACGTTCTGCCAACCAGTCATCATCTTTACTCCAAAACCAAATTAAACTGTATTCTGGGAAAAAAAATCCTTAAGGTTTTTTTCTCCAATAATTAACCTGTAATGTTTTAAAATGACAAAATAGCATTAGTATGTAACAAAGCACAAGACCTTTACCTCAGTGACAGAAAAATACAGTTTATGTTTTTGTTTGTTTTTAATGTGGCACATTTGAGCTGGCAAAACGTGTAATATATTTTACTTTATCTTATTTTCTCTCTTGTATTACAACCCCCCACAAATAAAAATAACGCAAACTACCTTCTGTGTTGAGGGAATAAACTGCGATGACCAACAGAAGGAACGCGGCTGTGCAGCGGTTCATCCCAGCGGCAGGTTGAGGAGATCCGGCCGCCTCTTTACCAAAAGTCACACGCTCGGAAATGCTAATATCCTGGCTCTCCGAAGTCAAGATCTTCTTTCACGAACGTGTACCAAACGGTCTTCTTGGTCCTCCCGTGTGTGTGTGTGTGTATATATGTCAAGAGGTTACAGCAGTAAGCTGGTTGAAGTGACTCCAGCACACACCGTCCACAGATCTGACTGAGCGCTCGAGCGGCAGCTTTTAAAAAGCACGCTCGCGCCTCATTAATATGCACAGCTGAGGAGCGCGAGGGTTTTTATTTTTTTCCTTTTCTCTTTTTTTACCAAAAAAATGAATAAAAATAAGGAAAGGAAAAAGGCCAAATCTAATTCGAAAGTTTTTGTTGAAAAAGTTCATCCCTCGTTTGTTAGGGGTGACAATGAAATAAGGATTTTACGCCTTTTTTGATCTTGGACTCATTCATTCAATCGTTATTCAAACATGATTATGCATGATTTATTAGCACTATATACTAGCCTATACTTTATTCAGACTAATGCTGAAAATAGATTTTGGGGGGAAAATCTGATGATGATGATGATGATGATGATGATGAAGTCGTACATTTTACATGGCTTTAATGATTTCTAATACAAACTTAGTGCTAGCTGATTGGATGAAGGCCGGTTTTTATTGTCTTCGCCTTGCTTTGTTCAAGTTTAATATACAAAAGTGTCAAACACGAGGTGGAAAGTTGGCATGTTTGGTTGCTCACATTTTGTTAAATCATTTAACTACATTTGCTTCCACTTTCTTATTATACATTTTTATCTGTATTTTCTGTGAGCATTTTCTTTTCATTTTTTCATCCATCCATTCTGCCATCCATCAATTCATTCATCCATTTATTGAACTGGTTTTATGTGGTCAGGTTTGTAGATGACCTCAATTTCAATGTATAAATGTAATTATTGAAATTTGTCTGAGCATATGCACTTTGGAACATTTTTTAACCATCCATCCATCCATCCATCCATCCATCCATCCATCCAACCAACCAACTGCTTTTTTGTGGTCAGGTTTGTAGATGATCTCAATTGAACTTCTTATAGTTTGTCAGGGCACAAGAAATTTTGAATCCATCCATGCATCCATCCATGCATCCATCCATCCATCCATCCATCCATCCATCCATCCATCCATCCATCCATCCATCCATCCATCCATCCATTTATCCATCTTTGGTAATCAGTTTAGTTAAGTCAGGGTTGTAGGTGATCTCAATTTAACTAAATCTTTAGTTAACTAAATTAACTTTAACTAACCACATTTTTAAACAAAATTTATATTATTGCTTTATGACAGGGCACATGTACTGTAGGCATGTTTAAATACATTTCCACCAATTCATTCATTCATTCATTTATTCATTCATTCATTTATCAAACTTTAGTAAATGATTTATTCTGATTGGATTCTGGCATGTTTTTGGGAGCTGGGGGGAACCAGACAACCCAGAGCAAATCCACACTGACATCAAGTCAAACAGAAGATGTAGATGTTTTAATAATTAGTGATAATTGCTCGCCATTTCTGTTAGCTTTTTGTCTCAGATTAAACACATGAATGCCTACTATGGTGACATTTGTACATAGCTTGAATTTTTCATTTTGGGTCTCACCCTGTCACATTTCCCCTCATTATTACACCCATGGTGATGCAGTCCTCACATGAATGACATACATTAACTGTAATTTTTCTTTATTATTTACGTAATAGACAAAAGTGCTTTTTGCAACAATTTTAGCAGTACATTCAAAGCGTGACTTTTGAGTCCGCTGATTTGTCTGTACATAACAAACAGAGCATTTAAATTACGCAAATGCAGAGCTGTCAGCCTACATGTTCGCCCTGTGATGACTATTGTGCAGGGTCGAGACTAATCTCTCCAGCATTTCTTCTGAGTCATCACTGACATTTCTTATAAAGTATGTTTGAATGGCCCTCATGATTAAGTGACAGTAAGAGGAATTAGTACATAGTTTTGTTGATAGCCTTGTAAATGTGGTATGTGTCACCTATTTGTTAATAGCTTAATGCTATAGTACAAGCTTACCTAAAAAGCATATTTCATTGTAACTATTAGAGCCTTATTTGATTTTATTTAAATATGGATTTTCCATTTCATAAGATAAAAAAATCAATTAAAATGGGAATATATGATGTGAAATTTGTTTATGTGAGTGGACTGATTGTAAATAAATAAATTATAGGATTCATTTAAAAAGTACCAATTAAAAAAAAAAATGGTTTCCAACTCTGAGAAAGCTAATACATGCTTAGATGTCAGATCCTTTTCTTTGCTTCAATGCCTAAGCACTGCAGGTTTACAGTGATCCAATCCCTTACATCACCTCTATTCTTTTCCTGTCTATTTTGTGAACAGTATACGTATTTGTTTGTGAACTTTTGTAATTCATGGGAGTGCATGCACATATTGTGTTCCTCAGCAGCACCATGCAGGGATTAAATCTTTCTGTAAAAGATAACCCTGAGAAGAAATGTGCCCATGACTCAATAGTGGGACGAACAAGAATGAATGTTTAAAAACCGTGCCCGGTTTGGAGCCAAAGCACTCAATCCCTGCTCTCCACAGCCATGCCATGGTCCATCAAATGCCCATCTGCAGTCCATCATCTGCTTGGGGGAAAAATCAAAAGCATGACAATTAAATGTGAAGTCGTCTGCCACTCATCATCATGACAGGTGCCTTTTTGGGCAGGAATATTACTGATGATGTAATGGCATCAGACAGTAAGAGTGATGAAGCCAAATTCAAATCAGCCATAACTGTCAGCTTTAATCAGTTTTTATCTGTTTCTTTTTTTCAAAGCAGATAGAAGATTCACAAAGGTGGGAGAGATTACAAAAAAACAAGCTATTGCACATCAAAAGTAAAAAAAAAAAAAAAAAAAAGATATTTTGGATTTACAACATACAGAGACACATATGGTACTTAAGTTTGGAAAAAATGTTCTGACTACCCACATTGCTGCTAGCTGTCCCTGCTCTCTGATACTCTTTCCTCATGTCATAAGACCCGTGTATGACCCCCTCGCTTTGCCAAACAACGGCCCAGGAAATGCCACAAACTCCCACTCTGTCCAATGACATGCAAATAAACTCAACTCAGCCTGTAAGTATGACACTACCTGCAAGTCATAAGGAATCAAAGCAAGATATTATTAAAAAGGCCTTGATTGAGCATCACTTTGGCATGCATTCACAGTAAACCAGTACTCCAAGGTATTGTCCTAATCAGTTTGTGGGCTTCACTGGTGTTGATATTGGCAGGAAAGTAAAGCAATTTCCAAAGGCTTTATAATTGAGCTGAGCAAAGGGGCCATAGATCATTCTGAGCCGTAATTAGAGAGTTGAATTTCCAGTATGGAACAGTGGTGTTTCTCATCAACCATGTTGGGATGGTGGATTTAACACCAAATCTGACGTGCTGATGGTGTCACAACCCAATAAACAGTATTAACCATCTGGACAGCCAAGGACATTCTGATCAGCCATTTCAGCCAGCCTGGACAAAGCTTCTCAGCTCCAGTTCTCCACAATGCCATGCATGTTCTGTAGCAACTTCTAAATGCCTTTATTTTTTTCTACTGTCAGGACATTGTAGTGTATTTTTTTCTGCAGTTATATGAGTGAATAATCATTTTTTTAAATTTTTATAAGTACCAGCAATGCAGTACATTTTCAACCACCATGTCCTAGTCCATTTTACAGGCTATTTTCTGGTTAAAAATGGGATTAAAATAAAGAATTTAAAGATGCATTCATACAGGTCAGGTAACGTGTAAAAAACAGGAACTAACAACAATTTATAATTACCTTTTTGCTACTAGCTCTCCAGTAATTACTGACACACATCTGGGTCATTCAAGAATGCTCATTCATTTTAACCCTAAAATAAATATAAAATAATGGAATCGTTGCAAAATTAGATTTTGTCTTTTAGGATTGTATATAATGATTTAAGTCTAAAACCAGTTTTGTTACCATTTTGTTAGCATATATTGTTTACATAAAGTACACTGAAGTAATATGTTATGTGAGATTAGTTTAATGTTTTTTTTTGTTTTGTTTTTTAACGCAGCCTAGAGACCAGATTAGAGGAGGACACACTGCTTTAAACCTGTATTAAGCCTGTCTGTACAAAGCTCTAAGACAGGCATGTGTTAAATCTGGGTTAAATGCACATAATTGTTTTAGCTTTGCTAAGGAAATGGCCTGCAGCATATGATATTCTTTGTGCTTACTCATATGTGCTTTGTAACATCTGCCAGAAAGGAATTTCAGTGACAGCGTTTCATTATCACCTGAAAGTGCAAGAGATTAATCTCGGCACTCTCTTCCTCGTGCAGAATGCAAACAAACGCATAATTCGTCGCAAACTCGACGTACCAGCAGGAGACTGGTATTGGATATATCAAAGACCTTAAATGGCACCACGTTTATCACAGTATGTCTTCAGTATATACAGGAAGTCTTCATAACGACTTTTTCTATACTTCATGATTTAGGTTTTAATCTTAATCGAATTTTTCCTACAAACCTTCTGAGACGTAAACAGGTTGAGCATTAGCGCATACCTGAAAGCCAAAGATCTAATATTTGCTGCACCCTATTTTTCCAGAGCACAACAAAACCAGACCAAAGTTTTCATGTGCCTTTTTCTTTTTACTTTTTATGAAGAAACTTGCAGTATCATGTATCTGTTATACTAATCATATTTCAGTGTGTGGATAAGATTTTTTTCCATGTTTTACCCTTCGGCTAATGTTACAGAAAGCACATTAGAAATGGATGCAATGAGTATGTGTTTTTTATATAATCAATTATTATTATTATTATTATTATTATTATTATTATTATTATTATTATTATTTTATTATTATTATTATTATTATTATTATTTGAGACAAGAGTTAAATAAGGAATTGGATGCATGAATATTGTTTGCAGGTTTGTATCTTTGTAAAGCACCCAACGAATATGGACACAAAAGCAACACAAAGTCACCGACGTCTTTGAAGTCCTGTTAATTATGCAACAGATACATAAAGGCAACAATGGAAGCTTTCATGCTGGTCCTGCATTGGAGAATTCCACTCGTGACAACTCAGCCTTCAAGTTTCCACTAGTTAGATCATATTTCTGTCATTCTCTCGGCAGTTACTTATCTACAATAAGTTTCAGGAGGCTGTTGGGCTGCTGGACGTCAGACATTTTACTTGTGCCACATTAATAGAATAAACAAAGTGTGTCATTGTTCATACTTTGAAGTCTTCAGTGGGGAATTTTTTTTTTAAAGCATTTTAGAAGGAGTCATCATTGTCAGCAGTTATCAGTCATTGGGGAATCTATAACTTAAAGATCAAAAGTATATAAAATAAGTTAAAGGAGTCTCCAGTATCAGCAGGTAAAACTGTACAGAGGACAGGGGGCTCTATGGTTTCTCAGCAACATGTCTTTTTATGTTCAAAAGAGGAAAAAAAAGGGGTTGTTGCAGGTGGTAAAAATGATAACAGGTGCTAATTTCAAAGCTCTAGAAAAATAAATGCAACTGTAAATGGATAATAGTGCAATGCCTTGTCCATTGACTAATAGAAAGGTTTTGTGTTGGGCTGCTTCACATTACGCCACTGTTGTAGCATGCATGGTTGTGTTTTATTCCCCATTTAAGGTGTCTATACTAAAGGGAGACTTTATGTGCTATAGGAAAAAATTTAAATTTGGATTTAAAACGCATGTAGTCACGTAGGCAGCTGTAATAACTTGCAGGAGACTACTTAGGTCTGGGTTCTATGATTGGCCTCAGCTGAAGCTGTGGAAACATGTTCCAGGATGTGCATGCCATAACACACTACTAATGTATGCAAAACCTTGCGCAGATGGTTTTATAAGCTATGAGCAGAACAGAAATAATAAAAAAAAGCTTTTTTATAAATCTAGTTTGCCACAACAACAAAACGTACATGAGAACCTGGCTGATATTTCTTGAAATAAATTAATTGCATTTGAGCACTTGCTTAATTCATTGGCATGCTCTGATAAACCAAGCTGTTTTAAAAACCTGCCATCAATACGTCGTGATGTCCAAAACTCCAAAGTAAAATAATAGCGCACTTGTGTCTTGGCCAGTGACAGGCCCAGAGGCAGAGTGCCCCATGCGGACTTGCGCTTTATTGGAAAGGGGCCCACAACAATCCAGCTTGCATGCGTCATGAGCATAGTGAGACTCATGGGAAAAATAGAAAGCCCTGCAGGTTTTAGCTGTCAGGATGGCAAGCCAAGCCTTCATCTCAGTAAAGCATAAATAAATTGCAGTTAAATAACCTGATTAATCCTACTGGACCCAGTGCCCCGTCCTCTCAAAATGAGAAGATCTGGTTTTAATTTGGTGAGTGCTTAATTTGTGACAGAATGTTCACCGAGTCACATCAACATCAAACACCTTTCTTCAATCATTTACAAAGTCTCTTAATGGCCCTGAATTTCGTGCATTATTTCACCATTCGACACCAGCTGCATCAACAATCTTCTCAGAGAACTAAAGGTTTTAAATCTAATGTTACATCAAGTCACAATTCAGATTGCGTTACGAACATTAATGTTTGAATGGGATATGAATCAGTATGACATGTTCGTTTAAGAGTGACAAGACGACACAAAGTTTTAAATACTTAACGTGACGTGTAAAAGGATACCTTTAAAAAGTTTGGAACTGTACTGGGATTGTCTACGTACGATATACAATCAGAAGAGAATGTGCTACCATCCAAATAAACTGCTCTTGGCTGTGCATTCAGCTTGTTCAGCTCATTGGCTATTCATGAGAACTGTGAATTTTTTAAGTCTTTTTGCTTTGGCCAGTCTCCCTCGCCAGGAGCTATTTTTGAAAACAGTGCTTTCTGAAAGACAGCTCCTTTATGATCTCTTGTTACTTGACTCGGCTATAGCGTTACCAGCTTGGTGTGATGCAACACATTCTTTCAGTGTCTGTCCACATGCTTCTCAGATTCCCATTCAAGCCATGTTGTTATCAGGTAATTATACACGTCTTCTACGCTAGCATGTCATGAGTGCAGGTAGAATTTGCAGCAAAAGTGTGGGTTTCTGCTGTGGTATAAAAAGCATGCACCTCTCTCTGAGCTCCGAGCGTGACCTTGGCTGAGCCGCAGCACCGCTAATGGGCAGTGCGGGCAGCATCTTAGCAACTGCCATTGACCTGCTGCGGAAACTATTTGTGAATGAGACACAAGTCCAAAGGCAATTTTGCGCCCAGGGCGGATCGCCATTTCTTCATTGGCCATAATGGCGGCTTTGTACACTTATTATTTAGATGCTTGCTGATGCCTACTTGGAATGGGTGGCACGGAGAGAAAGCAGATGCCCGTTGGGGTAATCGCACCAACAACACTGTGCCACTCTTCCAACTATTGTATAAGGTAAGTATAGGAATTTTTTCCCTTCTTTGAGCTGCTTAATTTTATGCCACTCAAAGCAAAAAAAAATTAAGCAAAAAACTTACAAATAAAATTAATATCCTGGAAATATGACTCTTCTCGTCGCTTATTGCACAATCTGATTATGACTCATGAGGCGTTAATCCAGATGTTCAGAGACGCATCCCCTCCAACATGTAATCACTGCAATGTTATGACACAGAAATGATTGGAAACCAATAAGACAAAAGCCACTTTGATTGTTTTTTGAGGGGGAGAGTTTGACGTCCATCACAGAAATTTTTTATTATTATGCAGTGCTACATGGCACGACATATTTAGATTACAAATTCCAAATGAATAGGACAATACGCTGCATGATGACTGACACAAAAAAGTACTTGTATATGGGCACTCTCACTTGCACCATGTTATGTAGTTATGTCTGGCTGCATGTTTGGTTTAACAGTCAATCATTCTGGTAAATTTGGTTTTGAAAATGACTTTTTCTTGAATTAGTACTATGTGATATAGTTGTAGGAGTTTAGCCTGAAATTACTATTACCAGCTATAATTCTCTTGTTAATCACACAGTTAATTTACACAGCCTTGATAACACCCAAATGAGGATGGGTTCTGCTTTTGCATCTGGTTCCTCTTAAGATTTCTTCCTCATAACATCTAAAGGAGTTTTTCCTTGACACAGTTGCCATGGCTGCTCATAAGGGATAAATACACATCGTTCACTTTAACTCTTAAATTCTGTAAAGCTGCTTTGAGACAATGTTTGTTGTGAAAAGTGCTATAGAAATAAACTTGACTTGACTTGTTGAATAAATCAGAATTAATTTCCTGGAGATTACTAAAGGCACTTTCAACTGAATTGTTGATTTCGCATGCTTTGGATCAAGAAGGCAATGAGGGAAAGAAACCAGCGCCCTGGTGCAATTAGATAACTCTGAGGTAGACATCTGAAGCTCCTCGTAGCCGGGGGAAAAAGGAACAATGCAAAGACAATGGAGATTTATTCTGGTCTGAAAAGCTGCATATAATCTGTTGTTTTTTCCCTACTTCTTCTTAAAGAACAATACAGTGCTGAGAAGCTGCATGCCATGAGTCACTGCGAACGGCTTTGTTTCAGTGACCGAGTGCGTCACGGCTTGTCTAATGCACTACCAAAGATAAACTTCAAAGCTGAGTGAATGTCGAGTCAATGGGAGAGCTAAATTACCTCACGTGCTCGGGATCACAGCAGGGAAAACATATTCCTCTTATATATAACAGAAGAATACTTGATCTCAGATAAGTGTCATGAATGATTGGGATAGAAGTATGGGCATGTATTTGCTTAGTCATCTCATGCGTTTAATTGTAATTTAGATGAGGTCAGCGTTCATTTTCAATATAAAAGGTGCAGCTTGTATTAACAAAATAAAAAAATGTCTTGTGAAAACAGGGGGTGTGATGTAATATAACCCCACCCTTTGCACAGGTGATCGGAATGGTGAACTCTTTTTCTCACAGCCAGAATACTGCATACTCCAGCATAACGTCAAGGCACACATCATCAAGATCTTGTTATAGCAGCTAGTAAAGGATATTTTTCCAGCACTGCTGGGAGAGAGTGAGAATCACATGGAGAATCATAGGTGGAAGTGTGACAGGCGAAGGTGTGAACAGTTTAATTCACAGAGTGGATTTTTCTCAGCAACAACCAGACAGGAGAGAAACATCATCACATTTCAGTTGACTTAAAAAAAAAAAATTATTTAAAGCTCCCATGCTATTTAATTTCGCAACATCAAAAGTTAGCTCAGTGAGGGATCGCCCATGCTGCTGTGAAACATCATCCTTTACTTCTGGATCTAAATGGTTCTTCCAAAATGACTAGGAACAAAAACCGGATGGCAATTACACTAACCTTTCACCTTCAATGCACAAGCTTGAGTTTTGATTGTGAATTGTCAGCAGTAAAAGACAATACAGATAATTTAGAGTAATCAGAGACTCCATTTCCTGCTATAAATGTTCTTACAGAAAAAGAGACAATGCGATGTGGGCCAGCCAGCAGGGGACTGATGCAGTGGAACCGCAGTCCCGTCTCAGTGTGGATAGCAAGATGTTCATACATTCCTCACAAGCAGCAGGGGACGTTCCCTTAAAGCCACCATCCTCAGCAGGAAGCTAATTACTCTTTCGGTGCATGGAATTATGGGGTGTGTGAGAACACCTGACACTGCTCTAGAGGCACTAAGGAAAGTAGAGCAACAGCCAAAGATCTGTGTAGATACCTAACCGCATATTGTCCATTCCAATCCATTAAAGTTCAGATTATTAAGAGAAATTAATGATGAAACTCTCTATATTTAAATTTTTAATTTTTTGGTTTGACTAAAAATAGGACAGTTGTGTTATATAACCTTAATGGTCAAATGTTTTTGGACATGTGTGCTTTTTGGTTCTCTTTTTGCTGTTATGATAACCCCAATATTCTGGGAAGGCTGTCCACTAGATCATTTTGTACCTGTGTGTAACATTAAGGTTTTGGCAGCGAAAAGGGGACCAACAAAATATGAGGCAGGTAGTAATAATCTTCTCCCTGATAAGTGTATTTCAGCTGTTTATAGTTAAACTGGCATATACTTGACTTTGTACAAGGAAACCTTCCTCAAATTTCTTTCTTTGCTTACAATAATTTAACAAATCTTCTGCTGTTGTAGCCCACCTCCTCAAGATTTTATATACTTTGCATTTTAAGATCACTGCTCACGGCTGTTCTAAAGAGCGCTTATTTACATTTCTGGAGCCTTCCTGACAAAATGAATCAGTTTGGCCAAAAGTATTTTGATACCAATTGCAAACTACTTGTAATTAAATAATGGTATTTTGTGTCTGAAATATAAATGTTCCAAGCAGTTGAAGGTCTTTGCTAATAAAATTTGAACTCAATGAGGCTGGGATAGTTTGGAGGGAGACTTTGGAGAGTTGTTAAGAGGCAAGAGAGAAAGAGAGCTTACGTAACATACCGTGCGAGTGAAGTGTCGAGAAAAACAAATCATTAGGAAAGTAGTGTTTGAGTGCCAGGCGTGAAATTGCTGATGGTTTGGGAGTGGACAGGTTAATTCAGAGTTAAAAGAAAGATTAAGACTAGCATGTTAGAGAGCTTTTTATAAGGCCGATGGCAGTGCTCCCATTCCTGGAGCAAAGAGGAATATGCAACTAGTTTCCAGAGAGTATAAGAGTTCAGATTGCTTAGTACATTGTGAAACATAGACAAAAATATTTAATTTTTTTTTCTTTTTTCAAAAGTCTGAAGTCTTCTTAGTTAGCTTGAAGAGAATTTCCTTTGGAAATAAATTTTAAGCATGGTGTTTAAACCATGAGAATGTGAGCTTAAATTAGAGAGTGTGCATGCCATGGATAGTCTATAGACAATAGACATTTGGATAGTATGAATCTTGTGTTTTTCTTATTACTTTTTCACATTTCTTCTGATCACTAACTTTATTTAAAAGAATTTACTTAACCTCAGGAGTTTGAGCATTTGTTTTGCCAAATGAGAACATTTTTCATTCATTTAGAAAGTATTCAGCACATTCCAAGTTAGTAAAACTCAGTGATAGACAATAATAAAGTACAGTACTATTTTGTTACTGTACTTAATTACATTTTTCTAATATGTGCACTTTATAATTTTGCTTATACTGCAATACATTTCAGAAAAACATGCCGTTCTTCGCTACATTGAACACATAAACTGTGTTAAATAAGAATCTGTCACCAGGCCACAACCGTGAGAGTTTGTGTAAAGTACAGGTTCACTTACTGAATACCTGTAACAATGAAAAGCTCTCTTTTTATGTATGGAATGGAATGGTGAATAGAATAAATTGTTCAAATATGTTAGATCTGTACATCTGCTAGATTAAGTTTAGATAATTAGATTGAATCATTTGAATAATAGTCTGATAGATTAAATACATTTAAAAGCATGTACTTTTGTACTTTTATTTAAGTAGAAATGTAAAAAAAAAAAGTACTTTTCTATTACTAGAGTAATATTGAAGTGGGGGATTTGTACTTTTACTCATACAGGAATGTGTACTTTATACACTACTGGTTAAGATAGAACTAAATGCTCTGCAATGTTCTAAAATCATTCTACTATAAGTATTTGTTTAAAAATGTTTATCTCAGACCAAATATTGTTATTGTCATAATTTACTTTCCCTATGACTGGGGTTGAGGTGACAAATTTCAGCATTTACTATATATTCTCACATAGGCCAAGAAACTTGACAGTTTGAATATTCTTTAAGCCAAAGCAGCTAAAACTGAGACATTTAAAAGCTAAAATAATTAGCTGGGTTGGTAATTGTGTCTCCAAAGTTCATTAACTGCCCTGTGCTGTCCAGCTGGAGCAAAGAAGAAAAAGGTCAGAATTTCTAGACCCCCTCCCGAAATAAAACCACTTCCAGCTCATTAAATGCTGTACCAAGCCTTTATAAGGTAATACTGACATTTGCCACAATACCCTGGTCTTCACACTATCACATTCCAACCAAATTTACTCTGCACATACTGTAGGAAACTTTAGATTTTCTGATCGAGGAACATTTAAATGTATTAGGTAAAATATATATATGATTTGAAGAAAAAACAAAACAGAGCTACACAAAAGACAACTTGCTTGTCACAAACACCCATATCCATCAATAACTCGATACATAATAATAATCTGACAAAGCAATTTGACTCATTTCTTAGGCCTTTTCAAAGACAAACATGAGTCAGCCAAAATAACTCATTTTGGAGCAGAGACATGAAATGTGGACGTTCATGTCTTTCAACAGAGCCCCCATTATAACCCAGGAACAGGATTTTCTTTCTTTTTTTTCATCAGAAAGCATGAAAGATCTGAGGGTGAGTAAAAGCCTTATGTAATAATAAAGTGAAGAAAAAGAGGCAACCTAGTTCTTTCACACAGACACACACACACATGCACGCACGTATGCACAGACATGCATGCATGCACACAACAGTTCCATTTCTTCATCCTTGTATACAAACCTTTGCCTTCGTTACACAGCCAGAGTAGACACTCATACACATTCAGATTACATAATGCATGACATCTGATTAAAAGAACGTTGTTTATTTTTTTACTTGATCCCCGATTAGATAATTGATTATTCATAACACTGCATAGTAAAATACCTGCAAGAGTGGTGAGTGGGACGTGACATTGTGGTCTGAGAGCCGGGGAGGTGAAAAAAACTGTAATGCGTTTACACTCTGATAAATATCCTCCAGATACGTGCCATCTGGTAAGAGAGAAACAGAGAAAAAAATGGGACAAAAGGAAGAAAAGGAGCTCGGCATTGGCTACAAGCAGGTCCTCATCTGCTTCTTTAGATCAACCACTTAGATCAACGAATGACGAGGCAGATGGTATAGATGGGAAAAAACAACCAGAGACAAAATTATATGGGTGAAAGATGAAAGAAAAGGAATATAATTTCATATGTGTGTCCTTCTTCTTTGCTGATTTTTTTCCAACATCCAATGAGCTACTTTTGTGGAAAAACATCCAATGCTGCTTCTTTACCATTCGTCTTTTCTCATTTGGAGTTCTTTTCATGCTGATTGTTTTCTGTTTCAGTGTTTATCAAGTGCTTTGTACATTGAGCATCTGATGAGAAATGCGTTGAACTGGGGTTCTGGACCAGATGGCTAAGTCTGCAGGGTTATGTGGTTCTGGGCATCTCTCATTCCAGATTGTTTTTGAAACAAACAGCAACAACCATGCACACACACACACACAAACACACACACATAATATAATACATAACCTCAATGGCCTAGGAGAAGCGAGGTGGTCATGAGTTTGTATGATTGAAATAATTGTCTCTCTGGATAAGGGCATCTCCCAAATGCCATAAAAATGGCATGAAAATATAATAATAATAAAAAAAGATATACACAAAAAACCATGGGGTTATTTCCAGTAACATAATTAATAATATAGCTAATTAATACAGTATCTAAACCTAACTCTTAACCTTATTAAACAAGGAAAACATTTGTCTATTAGATTTATTTTTCAATAAAAGATAAAGGTGAAAACTTACTTGACATTCCTATCCTTGTAGGCACATCAAAAAGAAAATGCCCCTAAACATGCACATCAGACGACAGATCAGTTGCTCTCCCTTCAGCACCTGTGAAAGGCCTTGGTGTCTGATTTCAAACATTAACAAACATTACATAAATGTGACTGGGATTCCGTGATGACGTGCTTGTATAAATGGCAATGTATTGAACCTGTCTGGAAATGTTTAAAGCCCGTGGCTAATCAGTAGGTCTTTGTGTGAGACAAAACGTTTCTAAATTCCTTCTGACCAAACAGACCAAGTGCACCTGATGGGAAAGAGAATAAAGTACAATAGACAAACAACTTAATGAGCTGACAGTATGAGTAAACATGAAACGCTAAAACGTTTTGAACATGATTGAACACAAACAGCACCATGTGAACCAGAGCCAGTGAACTGCCAGTCATTGTTAGCATATTAGAAAGCCTGAAGCTTAACAGAATGCCCCATAAATCAGGTATATTAGCAACAGGTAGTGAAAGTTGGCATAAGCTTTGTCATGCAATCCAGCAGGTGCAGAATGTCAGACACATGGCACAGCAGACATCCAACTCTTCTCACTATAACTAATAAAACACAAACGTAACTTCGAAGCAACACACTAAACAAAAGCCACATCAGAGATGATACATCATTTGGGGATGGAATGTTCCAGTCATCCACCCTTTATTTTTTGGAATTTAATGACTATGTGATCTAAGGCTAGGCTTCATAGGAATAAACTGTTAAAAACAAAACAAAAAACAAGTCTTGTGTTGCCAATGACGAGTACACACATTTTTTAACATTACAGATTTATCATGGACAATTACAGCTCCACCTCATGTCCATCTATTCTTAAATCCTGAGTTTGTTTACACAACACTGTGTAAAAATAACCCAGGGCCAAATTATATGTGAAAAACAGATGGTACATTTTTAGATTTTATTTGCTGTACCTAAATAAATGACAACCCACAAACAGATTGTGGAAGTCGTAAAAAAAAAAAAAAAAAAAAGAAAAGAAAAAGAAAAAAACAACCAATATGGGCTAAAGCAATAGACAAGTTAAATCTTGCCACGTCAATTTTCTTGTAGTCTTCAGTCTATAATCACTGCGGTTGTGAATGTTTGCCTGTGACTGTTTAGAGAAGCAGGACTGGGATATCTTAGGGCAAGTGTTCGCTTTAGGGCAGGTGGTAGCTCTGTTTACTAATGGAGGGCTTTGCCAGGTCAGTGGATTTAGTCTGCTTTACAAGTGCTCCTACAAACAAAGGTAAATGAGATAAGCAGGACTTGAATATTTGCAATATAAGAAAAGTTTAGAACCTGTTGCATATCTTACACTCAGTGTTTGAAAACTTTTTTTGTGGTTTACACTTTACAGCATAAGCAAAGACAGGATACTGACATCTATGATATAAACAGGTTATACACAAACATCTCAAAGTAAACACGGGAACTCTTTCACACACAGACACACGCACACACACACTCAAAGAAAAAGTCAACAACATCTGCAAGATGCAAGATCCAAAAAAATTTCTGTAAAATTTAGTGAAATTCATCTCACATTTTGGCTGCCGTCAACTAAATATCTACTATCTCTTCTGTTATGTACTCGCGTGTAAGAACAGCTCGTTGTCAGAGTGTGCATGTGGTCAGATTAGCACCAGTTGCATGGCTCCTGATGTACATAGGATGGTGTCTTTTGGCACACGGACTTATGAAGGTTGTTGCTCCCTCTGACTGTGTGTGCAGCTTTGTGCTGCTGCTATCTGTTGGTGTGTTATAAAACTAGTCTCGAAACCTTTTGATACCACCTTGTACATCTCATACTTATGTAAATCATTTAGAGTTATAGATAAAGTGTAATAACTTGTAACAATGATTGGACTGACAGGTGTCCAGTCCACAAAAGTTGAGAATTGTGCTCATCTCCTCAACCTAGCAAAAACCCCAATGAAACTCATGTGCCATCTCATAGGGATGAGCCAGCCTCTCCTATTTTGCAGTGGTAGTTATAATGGCTTTGGCTTTCAACACTGTTTGCTTTATACCTATCAACTTGCACGTAGGCTTTTGTTTCCACTTGGCTGGTAGCCTTTTTTTCTCCACAATGAGTTGGTTTTGTCCTTGAGGTAGGTAATCCACATACTGTACTCTAACTGGTGTTGGTGTAGCTCTGTACTTCTAAACTAAACAATTCAAGGGAACCGGCACTATCTAGCTAGTCACGGCAATGTGGCTTGTCTACCTGTCTCTCTATAACATCGCTAGTCAAATCAGCCATTCTTTCCTATTCAACGTTAATTGGAAATAACCTAAAGGAATCTGCTTGAATTGTGAGTTACAAAACAGATATCATGAGCCATCTTTACTGATTATGCCTTTAAATAGTAAAGAAGCTGGACAACCCACAGATAAGAGTCATCTCCAGCTGCTATCCTCTGGGAGATTCCTATTTGTCTCTGTTATGACATTTGTTCTATAAATTCCTTTAAAGATATTCTTTACTCGTAAGGATCTACTGTAGCCATACACCTTGGTTTTACTGCACATGAGTATTTTATTGTAAAGTCAAAATCTATCATTGCTGACTTCTCAATGGAAAATCTAATTCCTAATTTTGAGATGATTGGCAGTAAACATATTTTCTCAAGCTTGGGATATAAACTGTAGAGATCGTCAGACTTGATTAGACTGGTTTCTTTCTCTTCCTTATTGCCACTGTTAAGAACAACACCATGCCTTTAGGTGTTCAAATGACTCCAATTATTGAAGCTTGGAAATGATGAAAGAAAATAGTCACAGTAGCTCTGATGTTGACTGACAGCGTGTAAAACGATTATAGATCCACAGTTATGCTCTACGTTTTTAGTTTTCACACTGTATTTTTCACTAGCTGCTGAAATGAGGTGGTTTAAAAGAAGTGTCCTTGTTGCAGCAAATAACTCTTTATAGTAAAATGGTATAGGTAATTTATGAATATACAGTTAGAGGTTCATTTCTTTGCTAGGGAAAAAAAAACTTGACATGAAGAAACAGGATCTATTCCACTGTTCTACTTAGAAATGTATTAAATCTAGAAACACTTTCGAAACATTAAAAAATGCACCCCTGTATGTCACTTCTATTTCAGAATTCATATTTTCTGTACATGACCCTGCAGGGCCAGTTCTTAAGATGTAAGAGGATGCTGTGAGAAGTTATGAGCTTGTCATTGTATTCCATGAAGCTCTCCTTCATGTGCCTGTTCCTTCAATAACCACTTTGACTGACTGCCTGTCTCTTAGATCTATTAACAACTGGCAAGAAGGCCAGAGGGAGATTGAGGGATAAATCAATGACAGACAGAGAGAACTGATGATCTACCAAGGACCATGTTAAGGGGGCACTTGTTTACAGACAGCACCATGTCCTTCAATGAGGGTTAAATTGTTGTACTTGATATATCAGGTTCACATTGCACAGTGAGAGAGCGAGATAATATGTTTCATGTCTCAGTGTGTTTGAAACAAACACCGTGCACAGATATTGGATGCAATGTTCATAACAGGACCCAAACCTTGTACCCTGTGCAATTAATTACTGTTCCAAGGTTGCTAAGTAGGCCAAGCTTCGTAAAAATGGGGCCAGACTCAGGAAGTTAAGCCACATACAGTCATAATGAAATGTAAAATATGTCATAAATTAGGTTATGTATTCAAATACAAATTAGTATCAAGGCTTTTTGTACAAGAGAACATACATTACATTTCATTTCATTAACAAACATTTCAGTTAAACAGAAAACAATACCTGAAGCTAATAGCTGCTATACTCAGCTTTAACTTTCTACTTATTAAGATACAACTTAAAAGCAGTTAGTGATAAAAGTTAGTTTTATATAATTAGTCAACAAAATCAATGCTCCTTTATGACATAAAAAGAATTTTTGTTCGAAAACAAAAACCAAACTATCTAGCTTAATTTTAGCATCGTAGCTAAAAAATATATGCCTCTTTTAGGTGTGTTATAGCTACCGTACTTCTTTTGGCAGGAGGATTATGACCAAATCAAGTTTATACAGCCAACAAAAGACCTTTAATTTAAAAATTGTTTCAAAAAATAGACTCATATCAAATGTAAGTTTGGAAACATTTTATTGTGGTGCAAATATACAAAAAAGAAAAAAAAATTAAAGAACATGAAGCTTTAATATAAAAAAACTTAATCTGAACATAATGCATAACAAAGGGAATGAAGAGCAATCCTAGATAGACAAATAAAAGACAAAGACTGAATGGTGGGGTATATATATATACACAAGTGCTAATTATCAAAAAATTAGGATCAGAATTAAATGCAAAAAACAACAAGTGACTTGGTGCATTGGCAAATGGGAAGTGAAGCCTACAGGCCATATAATTGACGTATCATTTACCAAACCAAACCAAACCAAACCAAACCAAACCAAACCAAACCACTAATACACTTTTCTGATATTCGCGAGTGGTTTACTTTGAACACAGAGTATGATTTCCAACCAATTGCGCCTCAGTAATTTCAATTCCTCCATTTTATTAAGCTGTACACTATTATTAGGTAATAAAATTGGGCAGAACTGCTATGGCAAGCCACACAGATAATTCTTATTTCTAACCCAATTAACTAAATTTGTTTAATGTACAAAATAAATAATAGATGTGTATTGAATGGTATTGCACTATGGTTAGTGATTTGACGGATGATTAGACAGCTGAAAAACAAAGAGATGCCAAGTTATTAACAATTATATCAAAACATGTACATATTAAATAAAGATGACAGGTATCGGAAGGACAGGTGTTTTGTCTGTTGTTGGAAAAAGAATGATGGAATGAGAGGAATGAGAAAGAGCAATCAAGCAACTCTTAATCACTGAAAAAGTCATTAAATAAACAATGACAGCCAGCTGATGTCCTTACTGAGAGAGCTGTTCCAGTTTTTTCCCCATGAACTGCAGTTAATTAAATGACAGAGAAAACAATAAATCATCACACCTGGACCTTTACAGCATGGCTTGAATCATGAAGGATTTGAAAGGATGTAGCATCTATTGCTGAAGATTATTAGTCCTACTGCACCTCTACCATTCATAATCGAGTTCCCTCATGACAGGTTGCATTGAAAGCTGTACAGTAATGTCTTTCATCCCACTCTTTTAGGATGTAAAACAAATACAAGCAGGCATTGTGAGAAGTGCAGTGACGTGCCTAACTACCGGATGCCTGGCCGCTGTGGTGATGGATTGATGATGTTAAATAGCCTGCTCAAAAACTGACCATTTCTTAATGCTCCCACAGGGCTCCTCCCAGTAATGTGGGTGTCTTAAGGTCTTGAGCTTTAATTTATTGTAATTTATTAGATGTTTCTTGACACTATTAACATGTAGCATTTTAGCCTTCAAAACAGATTAATGTGTGTTTTATTTTAATGGAGATCCTCTTAACCAGAATGAAATCGTAATCTAAAACACCAAAACAAAATAAGGCAAAATATATAGCAGGGGACACAATTAGAAAAGGCGATATCTCAAAATGAAGATGTTATAAAGAATTATATGGGTGTAGAGGCAAAACTAAAAGAGGGATTGTGTAAGTGTAATGTATAAGAACAATGGCAACATGGGTTGTTAGTTTCTGATTTATGATAGGCAACTGAGTCATAAAACAACTCTAAAATGTATGTCTCGAGGTTTTCTGATGTCCTGAATGTTTGTCCGAAAAAAAAACTGTAGCATGCCTGGTGAAATCTGGAAGCCCTTAGAAAACACATAATAAGATTACATGAAAGAGCTGCAAAAGGAAATTAAATTTTTGCTTGGAATTTGTGTTTAAGCTTGTTTGAGGAGCTGGAAATCAGAGATGGCTCTGTTGAAATGCCAAGGTTCTGACACGACAGGAAAAAATCTTATAAAGGGTTTTCGATGTAGGGTGTCATTATTTCCCATTAAGGCAATTGTTAAATGATTAAATTGGATGAGTCTGCTTCTTCTTCTTCTTCTTTCTGCTGCTCCCAATAGGGGTCACCACAGCGGATCATCCGTCTTCATACTACTCTGCCCTCTACATCTGCCTCTTTCAAATCAACTACCTGCATATCTCCCCTCAGCACATCCATAAACCATTGGATTAGTCTGGTTATTTACACCATTTAAAGAGCTCTTACTTTTAAAGGTTGACTTCAGAGTCAAATGCTGTTCTGGTGCTAAAAGTTATTCATCGCATGGTTCACTATTGATTCCTGAGGTAATTGGGGAGGACCTTCTTTGCATATATGTTTAGATTCATGGGAGCAAAAAAAAAGAGAACTGAAAGGTAGTTAGCTGGAGTTTTTTTTTTGTTTTCTTTTCTTGTCTTTTCGTGTACCTGAAACACATCTGAAATGTATTTGGGGGCATTATAACATTATATATAAGAGAAAACATAAGTGCTCAAAGTGCACTGCAGGAGGAAATTTCATCTGAGGAAGAAGGAAATGAAAAGAATGAGCACAAAATATCTATTTCAACTGAATTACATGGTTACATTTATTTTGGCAATCCAATATCATTCACAGAATACACACTTTTCCATTCTCTGTGATAATGAACGAATTTCTGTAAACGTGTAAACAAAACGTATTGAGATTGTTGTAAAAAAAATCCGAAACCTGAAACCAGCCAGCTGTTCTATAAAAGCATTTGTAAGTGCTGTATCATTTGTGTGGATGGAGAACTTTTTCATGCTGTAGATCATTTCAGGTTGAAAGCGGAATTGGTTTCCTACAATGACATCAAAAGGCTCCTTGTGGGCCTTCGGTGTTCATATTGTCTATTATGTCACTGTAGGATTTCCTTCCGAAACAAAGCGCTTGCCTATGACCTCGTTCTGTCTTTGAACATCGACTTATGAACGAGAGCTGTGAATGAATGATAAATTGCCGCTGAAACAGTGTTGCCTCGCCCAAACACTATTCCAAGGCGCTCCAAAAGTACTTCCTTCCGCCATGTTTTCTTTTCCTGTTGCCAAGGACGTTGCTTTTTTCAGGCCAGGGTCTTCGGGATTAATGAGGCATTCAGTGGCAGAAATGCTGCAGCGTTTGTGTGTTAGACCGTGAGATTGGCTGGCTGTGTGCGGATGAGAAGTGGGATTCGAACAGATGGTGGCTCTCAGAGGTGTGATTAGCTACCATCACGCTGGACCACGTACAAGCAGGTGAGAGCGACCCTTGCTGAGGCACCATCGCATATGTTCAGCTTTTGCAGTATGAAACTTTTAGCTTCAAGACATTTCCGTTAGAGGTGTTTGCTGATTTCTACTAAAGGTTCCATATGCTTTCAAATCTCAAAGGTTTTTAGTTATTTAAAATTTGAGTTGGCCCTATACTTAACTGTAACAGAAGCATCATATTTTGTTCTATCCTTCAATTGAAAGGACTATCAATTCAGTAGAAATGAAAAAAATACAAATAATAATAAGTCCTAAGCCAGAAAAAAAAAAAAATATATAAACCCACATTCCACTCGAAAAACTAGAATTTAAATAAACAAACAAACAGATGTAGAAGTTTTAGCATTGTCAGCAGAATCTGTGAATTCCCACCCTGACAGTTTCTCTAAAGTTCCTAACTGGTTTCAGCCCGAGAGACAGGAATTGTTGATTTAATCCAGTTGATATAATCCACTGCCTCTCTCCAATCAGTGCAAACACACATTAACTTCTTATCCTGATACAATACTCTACACACCGCACACTGAATACGTGCACATTTTGTATATTTGTAATTTAACCCTTGTGTTGCTTTTTCCTTGTCCTTATAATTTTTCATAGGCATAACATTATGACCACCTGGCTAGTATTGTGTTGGTCCCCCTTTTGCTGCCAAAACAGTCCTGAACTATCGAACATTAACAGCAGTAACTTCTTCAGCAATTTGTGCTACAGGAGCTTGTCTCTTGGATCGGACCACACGGACCAGCCTTCACTCCCCACGTGCATCAATAAGTCTTGGCTTGTCTAGGCTTGTCTATGACCCTGTCACCGGTTCATCTAGCCATCACAATTTATAGTCCACCCATTAACAGCTGCCATGATGAAGAGATAATCAGTGTTATTCACTTCACCAGTCATATTGTGTTGCCTGGATGGTGTATACAAGCTATATAGAGAATTGAGAATCAATACTCTTTTGCATTGACTTGACTAGATTTATTGCAAATAATATGTTCAGATTTAGTGAGATCATAACAAGACAGAATTCTTAATCTAGTGGTGGTAGTTCAGTGGTTAAGGCATTGGGCTCTGGCTCTTGAAAGGTCATGAATTTAAATTCCAGCACCGTCAAACTGCCACTGCTGGGCCCTTGAGCAAGGCCCTTAACCCTGCTCTGTGATTTGTCAAACTGGCACATGTGCTCTCTGTGCAGCTATGTTTTAGGTCTATGTATGTTTCAGTTATTACTGTGTTGCCTTGTGCAAATCTATGTTGTCTTATATAGCACCTTGGTACTGTGTATTGTTCCATTGTTGACTTGTGATCTACCTCATTGAAACGGATGTGGTAGCTCAGTGGTTAATACACTGAACATTTGTTTTTTTATCTAAAAGTTGTGAGATCGAATCCCAACACCATTAATGTTAAGCCATTGAGAATGGCCCTTAACCTGCTCAGTTGTATAAGTGACATAATAATAAGTCACTCTGGATAAGAGTGTCTGCCAAGTAATGTAAAATAAAGTCTTTGTTTGAGAGCTAACATCACGTTTTCCAAGTGTGAGGATCAAGGCTCTATACTGATGTCAGCACCTAAAACAGAGTGTTCAGGTTCAGCAGTGATGTGGCAAACCTGTGGAGAGCAGATGAACAAACCTCCTGTTCATGAAACGAATGACTGCCCAACTGGAAAGTGCACAACTGTCAACAAGATAAAAAAACAACAGTGATACCGACCCTGCTGCTCCAAATGTTTGATTTTTTTTCCAAAATGCCTGTTACACATCACTGACATATTTCAAGTGCCAAATACCTGCACAGAGGTTTCCTGCGTGCTACACAAACCCACGCATCCTCATTGATGCAGCTCCTTAATGTAGCCATGAGTTATATCTCCTCATTCTGCCCTTATTTACTGTGCTTTTTTTTGTCATTTGGCATCAGGAACTCACGCTGGAGTACTTTGTTATCTTGTTTCCTTCTAAATCTTGTGTTGTTGCTCAAGAACACAGGGCTCAAAAAGTAGCTACGGGAAAACAGCTTGAGACAATTTAGGATGGTAAACTCACAGAACAAAATAAAGTGCATAATCCTTACTTTGTAAACCGGCAAAACACACGCACTCGCTTGTTCTTGCAAAAGAACATTGGAGAAGCTAGGCGAAGATTGGAAAAAAGCAGTGTTTAAAAAACAAATCTCAAGCAGAAACTTTATAATGGCTGTGTTTTTGAAACACAGATATTAAATAAACTGAATATTCTTTTAATGATAAAAAAATTAGATTCAATTCAGGAAATACAATAAAATGTGGGTTTTATTACACAGTATATTCAGTATGAAGCGTCCATTTCAGATTTGAGAAATCGGCAACACACTCAGTTGGACTTGAATGCAATGTGCTTGGCATATTGCGGTTGTTCTGCGCGGGTGACCGCTATGGCAGTTGAGTGCCATCTGCCATCCGCTTTTCTCTGTCTGTCTGCAACCAGCTGTGTGGTGGGAATTTGATTTCACACACAGTCATGCTGTTTGTCTTGGCCATAATTTACCATCCAATCTTGACTAGTTGCCCTCTGCCCCAGGCTCTCATTGATGGCTCCTCTGAGAAATTATACACACAATCACACACACACAAACATAGTGTTGTTTACATGTCGTTTATGAGGACCTCCTATTGACATTATTATTATTGTTAGTATTACTTTTATAGCTAATTAATGCCTACATCAAAAGATAATCTGACATTTACCTCTAGTAACCCAAAGGAAAATGAAAATCCATGTAAAAGCTGTAAAACATCATTATTAATTTTTATTATTTAGGAATTTTTTGTAGGAACATTTTTTAAGTATTTTATCATGTCATTAATTGCTAAAAAATCTTACTTCACCTGCCAATATACTATACAAGCTGAGCTGGTCAATCTGGCAACCTTTCTACCAGCTGGCAACGAGGGTCTATCAGTATGACCAGCTTACACTGTATTTTGGAAGTTGCATAACAAAATAAAATATTAATAAATACTAATTTCATTAATGTTAGGATTAGGTTTAGATACAGGCATAGCTTTTAAATCTTTTCGAACCTGAAAGACATTGTGGTGCCTGGGTTGTTATGCTGCCTGACAGCTTCAGGGTCCTTGGTTTGATGTGTTTTCCCCCTCTTTATGTACACCTGCCACATTTCACCTTTCACATGTCCTCAAAGGACTGGTGTTGCTTCCAGGGTGCAATCTGGCCTTGCACTCAGTGTTCCTAGAAAAGGCTCTGAATCAACTATGATGTCTTATCACCTGCAAACTTTTTTTCTTTCTGCTGCTGAGGATGGCTCCAAATGGAGAATCCAAAGATCCATGAGAATTCTGTGAATAGTCCCTCTTAAATCCACTAACATGAGATTGGACTGCAATTGCCATGAGCTGATTTGCACTAAAGTCTCCGGTAAGCAGCTGACAGCATCGACAAAATACACTTACTGTTAAAACCACAGTGTATTTCCTGAATACACACTTGCACTGTCATGTGAACAGTTATAAATTATTTATTATAATGCTATCCAGTATTACCCAGAAAAGGATAAGCTCCCTTTCTTCAACGTTTCTTCCTTGTGTCATCTCGGGAAGTTTTTCCTCAATTTTCTTGTTAATTAAGAATAAATTTATTCAAGTAAATTGTATTCCCTGAATTAATGTTTTTAATCCTCACAAAAGGTCTAAATCTAAGTACAGACACACTCATGTGTGTCTTGCTCTCCTTGTAAGGACATAATCTTTAAAAGCAATCGATTAATCAACATGTCAGCTAGAAAGACTATTTTGAGAGTTTTGTAAAAAAAAAAAAAAAAAAAAAAAAAACAGAAAGGTTTTTGAGGACCATCCAAATGTCCCCACAATCAAAACTGCCACATATACCCTTTCTACGGTGGCCGAGAAGTGCAAAACACATTAACAAATCTGAAAACAAAACAACAAATGCAAAACCAAAATACCAAATCCAAAAACAAATTAACAAATTCAAAAACAAAACAACAAATCCAAAAACAAATGAACAAATCCGAAAACACAACGACAAAATTCAGACAAACCGGAAAAGGTAGGAATAGTTGGTAAATGGAAACTTACCGATCATTGGACGAGACACCTGTCATTCACCTGTATATCTTGAATGACAGGTGTCTCGTCTAATGATCTGTAAGTTTCTATTCACAAACAATACCTACTTTTTTTCGGTTTGTCTGAATCGTTGCACGAAACACATTAACAAATGCAAAAACACAACGACAATTCAAACGACAACCGGAAAAGGTAGGTATAGTGTGTGAATGGAAACTTACAGACCATTGGACGAGACACCTGTCATTCAAGATATACAGGTGAATGACAGGTGTCTCGTCCAATGATTGGTAAGTTTCCATTTACCAACTACCTACCTTTTCCGGATTGTCTAAATTTTGTCGTTGTGTTTTCGGATTTGTTCATGTGTTTTCTGATTTGGTAATTTGTTTTCGGATTTGTTGTTTTGTTTATGAATTTGTTTTCAAATTTGTTGTTTTGTTTTTGCATTTGTTATTTTGTTTTTAGATTTGTTAATGTGTTTTGCACTTCTCGGCCACCGTACCTTCCTTATGAGGACAGTTGGACACAAACACACCCCTACATCTTTTAAATCTATGTAAACACATCTCTCAGCTTTTCTCAAGTGTTTCTGTTGCACCCTTCTAAACTGCTTGCTTTTTTTTCGTGCAACATTCAAGAGTACACTGAAGTACCATGAATGACTGTAATGAAAAATGACCGCTGAAGAATTAGCAGCAATGTTTCTTTAATAACCTGTTGTGCCCTGACAATGCTGGGCTTTATTTCCTCCCTGCAGGGTGAAACGATGTATCGGAGGGAATGCCAGGGTTCACAGGCAAGCCACTAAACATAATGAGAGACAACTTGAAAGGATTTGAGAGGCATGAATAGGAGCTAGATCTTTTCCCCCGTAGTAAACACGCATTTCTCTGTGGGACCGGCCTCGTGCAAAAAATCTGCCCTCTAACTGAACAAATGCAGGCTTCACTGCTGAAATCCTCTGTTATACTCATATTATTTAATATAAATGGAATTAATATTCCCAAGGATTAGGTAAAAAAATAGCCGAGTTGGTGAAATCACAGTGACCTTTGTGTAAGCTGGTATTGATGTTTTTGTTCTGTTTGTAATGCTACATACTGTAAGCTGTTCCTGTTTTGAGTTCATGAAAGCTAAAATTAATTACTTATGCATCATTGTTTAGCATCCAGCAACTGAACAACCTCACTGTAATGTAATGATGCATTACAGCAAGTGGAGTTCTCCCTCTAGTGGATGGAAGGCAGCATGACAGTAGATTTTGCAGGAGATTCTATATCGAATGGTGTCTCTGAGATGACATAGTAAAATATATTCTTATAAACAATGTTAAGGAAATTAAGTTACTAACCACAGTATGATCATAACAGTAATAAAGCAGTTACTAAAGTAACCACGTTTGGTTTTAAAATACTACATTCGCTGTCTGCCACTTAATATGTTGCAGAAACCACGCTCTGTATTAACAACAAATTACATTTATTGCATGTGGCCTGATAGGGATGGGCAGATCGATCCTAAAGTATCGATATTTTCTATACTGCCATTGTATCAAAAGGATTGCTTCTCGAAGAGAAGTTTAGATCCTATTTGGGGTTTTTAAACAAGTGAGTTTGGAATATTTTAATAATAGTAATATGCCATATAGTATATAAATATTTATAATACTGTGCACCTTGATACTTGCAGGGGTTACATTCTATGAACCCTTGCGAGTAACAAAAAATCGTGAGGTTTTGACTCTACTTATGATGGTTCCTTTTACAAGGGGAATTTTACATGTACTGTACTGTAAACTCAACATAAATTGTGAATTACTTGTCGTAAATGTTTTATTTACTACTTTAAATGAATAATTCAATAATGAAATAGTTTTTCAAACATTTTTATGAAATGTATTAGTACAAACTTTGTTTTGAAATGTAACTCCGAACTATTGAGCCACTTGCGGCTTCTCGCAAACTATCCGATTTTTCGCGAGTTACTCTTAGTCCGGTTCCCAATGAAAAGTCGCGATCGAGGTCGCGAGTGTCAAGGTCACGAGTGTGGAGGTTCCACTGTACTTAAATAGGAATGTCAATAGGAACTATATCTTTTTTCACTGTACCGCTGCTTTTCATGAGAGCGTTCGCTTTGGGTTGCTGTCTGAGAGATACCAAACTATATTGTGTTGTTTTGTGTACATTGACAGTATTGATAAATTTGCAAGTATGTATTCATACATCAAATAAATGCCTGCCAGCATAACCTTTTTTACACACTTTTAAGATGGTGTTATCTTATATATAGCATAAATCCCTTGTAATGTTCTTCATTACTACTTTTCCTTAAATTAAATTAAATTAAATTAAATTTTTAATTTAATTTAATTTAATTTAAGGAAAAGTAGTAATGAAGAACATTACATTTAAATTAAATTAAATTAAATTAAATTAAATTAAATTAAATTAAATTAAATTAAATTAAATTAAATTAAATTAAATTAAATTAAATTAAATTAAATGCATTATTTCTACCATTACCTGCTTGCTGTTATTAATTGCTTACTATGACTGTTTTTCTCTTTTTGCTTTTTAATTGTTGGGTGTAATTCACTTCACCTCTCTGTGAATATTTGTATTTTTTTTATTAGTTACATAGTTAATAGTATTTTTGATCATGTCTCTAACCAATCAAATCAGAATATGGTAGAAGTGTAATGTACACGTATTCATACGAAAAAAACCCCAGACATAGTTCCCTCAGGAATGTATCTAAGTTCCCTCGGGCATGTATTATGTGGCAGACCGCAAGTTTATTTAATCTCTGCTTTTCACTTTGAGGGCAATTTTTTTATTTAGTATTATTAGACTTGAAAAAACGAAATTAGAGTTCACTCTGGCTACTTGCTTCGTTCCAGTAATAAGACTTGTTCTTCAAATTCTTCAAATTCTTGAAGTCCAGCTTCAAGAATTTTTCTTAAAAGGAGAAAATCATGACAAGTTCGCATATCAAGGGAGTGAATGAATTAAGACAATTGGTAAAGTATGCTGAAATAACTAGAACAGTTATGTAGAACATATCTTCAGAAAATTCAATATTAATGCAAAACACAAACACACATACACACACACACACACACACACTTACAAACATTGTTTTACCCAAATGGTGTCTAATATCCATAATTGATACGTATATCAGACCCCAATCGGGGTCTCCACAGCGGATCATCCGTCTCCATACCCCCCCCGTCCTCTACATCTGCCTCTTTCAAACCAACTACCTGCATGTCTTCCCTCACCACATCCATAAACCTCCTCCTTGGCCTTCCTCTTTTCCTCCTACCTGGTGGCTCCATCCTCAGCAGTCTCCTACCAATGTACCCCATGTCCCTCCTCTGCATGTGTCCAAACCATCTTAATTGTGCCTTGCTCACCTTGTCTATAAAAAAAAAAATTGCTGTCCCTTTAATAAACTTGTTTCTAATCCTTTCCATCCTCGTCACTCCCAACGAAAACCTCAAAATCTTCAGTTCTGCTACCTCCAGCTCCACCTCCTGTCTTTTACTCAATGCCACTGTCTCTAAACCATACAACATCGCAGGTCTCACAACAGTCCTATAAACTTTCCCTTTCAATCTTGCAGATACTCTTCTATCACAAATCACTCCTGCCATTCTTCTCCACCCACTCCACCCTGCCTGCACTCTTTTCTTCACTTCTCAACACTTTCCATTACTTTGCACTGTTGACCCCAGGTACCTGAACTCCTCCACCTTTAACTCCCCACACTTCTCCCTGCAACTACACCACTCCACTGTCCTCTCTCTAATTCACACACATGTACTCTGTCTTACTCCTACTGACTTTCATTCCCCTTCTCTCTAGGACGCAATTTGCTTTTTTACTTTTTCTTTTTTCAAAGACCTGTTTGGCCTACATACTCTACATTTTACTCGTCATACTGGAATTGATGATTTAAACTTGTTATGGAGTAAGTTTTGCTGTAAGGTATCAATACTTGTCACACAAGTAGGATTGTCAGGAAGTATTTGCACCAAAGGTTGTGGTGAAGTTGGTTCCACTTAGCCACAGTCCAGACAGAATTATATGGTGTTAAAGTATGGCAAAGAAGCCATGCTGGTGGGTAAGGTGTCGTTTTACTAAACAGCAGGTACCCACACAGTTGTGAGTTCAAGCCCTGGCATCGCCAAGGTAATATTTTTATTTCTCTTTTGAAATCTAATAGTTTGTCTACTTTGTGACATTAAACTGTAAATCTATTTGTTAATTCAAGAGAACTGTTTGAAAGATTGCTTTATTTCTTTGTATTTTTTGAAAGACTTGTTTAGCCTACATTTAATATGAGTTACATGGTGTTGAAGTTTTGAAAAGAAGCCATGTTGGTTCATTAGGCTTATTGACTGCTTGTACATCTCAGAAGTGATAGCTCAGTGGCTAAGGTGTTAGTTTACTGATCAGCAGGTCCCCACAAGGTTGAGTGTTCAAGCCCCGACATTGCCAATGTAAAGTTTTTATTTCTATTTTGAAATCTAATAGTTTGTCTACTTTCTGACATTAAACTGTAAATCTATTTGCTAATTAAAGAGACATGTTTAAAAGATTGCTTTCTTTCTTTCTCTTTTTTGAAAGACTTGTTTGGCCTACTTTTAATACGAGTTACATGGTGTTGAAGTATGGAAAAGAAGCCATATTGTTTCATAAGGCTAATTAACTGCTTGCACAAGGGGGAACTGTTAGCTCAGTGGGTAAGGTGTTGGTTTACCGAACAGGATTTACCCACAAGGTTGTGTATCACCAACGTAAAAAAGAAATTCTCTTTTGAAATCTAATTGTTTGTCTACTTTGTGACATTTAACTGTACATTTATGTTTAATTAAAGAAACATTTTTAAATGATTGCTTTATTTCTTTGTCTTTTTTTTAAAATACTTGTCTGGCCTACGTTTAATATGAGTTAAATACTTAAGTACTGTTCAAATCAAATACTCTACATTTTACTCAAGTCATAATGGAAATGGTAACCTAATGTGTAATGGAGTTAGTTTTGCAGTAAGGTTTTAATAGTTTTACACAAGTAGGATTGTCAGGAAGTCTTTACAGCGCAGGTTGTGGTGAAGTTGGTTCCAATTAGCCACAGTCCAGACAGAATTACATGGTGTTGTAGTATGGAAAAGAAGCCATGTTGGTTCATTAGGTCCATTGACTGTTTGCAAAAGCCGAGTGTGTTAGCTCAGTGTTTAAGGTGTTGGTTTGCCGATCAGCAAGTCCCCACAAGGTTGGGGGTTCAAGCCCCACCATCACCAAGATAGAATTTTTTTTTTTTTCAAATCTAATATTTTGTCTACTTTGTGAAATTAAACTGTAAATCTATTTGTTATTATAGAGACCTGTTTAAAAGCTTGCTTTATTTTTTTTCTAGTTATCAAAGATTTGTTTGGCCTACATTAAATATGAGTTAAATACTCAACTACTGTTCAAATCACATACTCTACATTTTACTCAAGTCATACTGCAATTAGTGACTTATAACCTGTAATAGAGTAAGTTTTGCGATAAGGTTTTAATAGTTTTGAACAAGTAGGACTGTCAGGAAGTCTTCACAGCACAGGTTTTGGTGAAGGTGGTTCAAATTATTTGCAGTCCAGACAGAATTACGTGGTGTTAAAGTATGGAAAAGAAGCCATGTTGGTTCATTAGGTCCATTGACTGCTTGCACAGGGGTGGTTTGGTAGCCGATCCTTGATGCAGTCCAACCTCCATCTTAAACCAGTCTGTCGTTCCTATTGCACACTTCACTGCTGTCACACTGTCCTTATACATGTCCTGCATCACCCTCACATACTTCTCTGCCACATCTGACTTCCTCATACAATACCATAACTCCTGTCTCGGCACCCTGTCATACGTTTTCCCTAAATTCAACAATCAACTATTGTAACATTATGTAAACTATTGAATTAAAATTTTCAATTTATAACATTTCTATTTAATCCATTTAATTAGTGCCAATTTGATTGATTAGCCAATTTAATAATAAATTCAATTCAATTAAATATATAAAAACATGTTTTGGTTTAATTTTATTTATTATATAAAATTTTTATAAAATATCATAAAATATTATTTTATATAATTAACCATGCAGGCACTTCATTTAAAATTGTTTAAAAAATTTTAACTGATGATGTCCACAAATGTTCATAATAATAAATCAGTTATAATATAAAACAACAAGCACTTTTATGTTTTGCATTACTTTCCCCTAACCGTACCGGCATTAAACCGAACTGTGACAATCAAGGTCACAGTTCGTACCGAGGTACGTACCGAAGTGCATTTTGTGCAATGTTATACCCCTAATATATCCACAACACTATGACTACATGACTATAACCATTAGCTGTAGTATATCTAAAGTCACAGTAATTACAGGTTTATACATGTTATTTGGAATACAGTTAAATAATGAATGTAATTGATTTTATAAGTTTGTAATTAGTAGTATGGTTTTTACACTGGAACACAGTCAGGCTTTTTTTCGGTGCATGTGCACAGGGTAAATACTGCTCAAGGTCAGGATAGTAACCATGTCTGAACATGTCAGTTTTAATGAAAAGATAATTATGGCCAATGAAAGAACTGTTTGCATAAAAAATAGAAACGTGGGTGTTGAGTGAGAGATAGAAAGGGGTAAATCTTGCACAGCGTCTGAGCATTTCCATGAAATTACATGGCTTTTTAAAAATATTAATTTTTTTATTTATTATATATTTTTGTATAAAAGTCCCACAACTCTGGACTTTGAACTTATTTAACCACTTTGCTCTACTTTATGGGTAATCAGCCATGGCAGTATTTTGTAACAGTACAATACTGTCTTATGGCAAATCCTGACCTTCTTACAAAAGTTAGTTGGCAAATTACATCCGCTTTAGAAGCAAAAGGTCTGCTTGTCGGTGCTCAGACCATACACTGCTGTCATCCCAGAAGGAAGCCTTGTCTGTAACTGGCTCACAAGAAAACCTGCATACAGTTTGCTGAGGACCACCTGTCCAAAAGCATGAATTACCTGAACCTGTGTCCTGTAGTCTAAAATAGACTTGAGACTAAAATAAACTTGTTGGTCTCAGATGGTGTCCAGCATATTGGGTGATGCCCTGGTGAGGAGTACCAAGAAAATGGTCAAGCATGGTGGTGGTAGCATCATGGTCTGGGGCTGCATGAGTGATGCTTGTACTGGGGAGCTGTGGTTAATTGGGGAAAACACAGATTTCAACATATACTGTGACATTCTGTAAAACGTGATGTCCATCCTTAGGAAACTGGGCCGAACGGCAGTTTTCCAACATAATAACAACCCCAAACAGATCACCAAGATGAAAACTGCCTAGCTGAGGAAGCTGAAAGTTAAGTTAATGAAGTGGCCAAGTATGACCTGAACCCTATTGAGCAACCTGTGGTGCATCCACAAGCTGAAGGTGGAGAAGCGTCATGTGTCTAACAATCAGCAGCTCTTTGATGTCATGTCATTATTGAGGAGTGAAAGAGGATCCCAGTAACAACCTGTGCAGCTCTGGTGAATTCAATGTCCAGGTAGGCAGTGCAAGATAACAATAGTGCTCACACAAAATGTTAAAACTTAGGAAACAGATCTGACATGTTCACCTTTTTTGCCAGCTATATAGACAATATTGTCTGTATGCTGAGTTATTTTTAGAAGACAGTAAATCTGTACTGCTATACAAGCTGCACTACTCTAAAATATGTCCAAGTTTAATTTTTAAATTATTGTTTTTTGAGAACATAATAAAATGGTTGCTGAAATGTGTGTGGTGTACTCACTTTTGCGAGAAACTGTATATAAATAAATACAAGCTTCTTAATGAAACCCTTATATCTCATCCCAAAAACCACACTATTTCCTTTGTGTAACCATTATAAAATAAATAACCCAGAAAAACCCTGTTCAAGGTTTCATTAGAAGTTTTAATTCAACATTCATAGTACATTGTCACTCTCTAGTTCATATTTAACCAGAAATGATCTATTAGTTACACCATCTTTACAGTCGTTAATATAATTCATCATACATCACCTTATTTAAGTTTTACAATAGAAAATGTACTTATAATAACCTAAGGCTTGATTCTTGAGGATACACCTACTGACTAGTAAGTGTGTTTGGGTTGAACACTGATTGGTTTACATTTTTTGGGGGTGAAAAAATATGGCTATATGATACAAAATACAGTAGTAATGGGCGTAACATATTGGTGTTTATATATTAGTAAGGTTATGACAGAATACTGCGTCGACATGGAGAGCTTTCCAACAGAGTTGGGACATGGTCATGTTTTTGTGAATATGTAGTACAGAAAAAAAAAAAAAAATTTCAGAGCAAGACACCAGGCAACTGCTGGACCTCTGCATGAGTTCACATTCAGTCCGATATGCTTCCTTGTGTGTGTTGTGCAAATCCGGGGAGATCATTTAACTTTGTGATCCGTCCTGCTTGAAATTCTGTCCTTCTCTCAGACTTATGATAAACAACAATAACCAAACAAAACAAAAAGAAAACCCAATCCGAAATATCTGCATGTATCATGACTATTTCAGAGCTCTAGAGATAAACAGTTCCAATCCTTCAGCTCTGAGATTTAAGTAATGAGTCTTTTAGTTTATCACAATGCAGGCTGGGTACAAGGGACAGTTCCTGTTTCACCAGCTGAGCGGTCCTCTTTACATCGGGGAGAGTTCAACGTTCCTCATGCGCTTCTTCACTGCAATTACGGGGTCCTTTTAATTCTTTTTTAACATTACACCTTCTCAGTGTCCTAAAAATACCTTTCCCACTCACTCAGACATGCAATACACATGGTATTAATGAAACCTCAGGTTAGGTTGTACATTTATATAGATTCATATGGGCCAAACACACTCATATATATTTTAATTTATATAAAATTCATATACTTTCAGGAATGTTAATCTGCTGTGTATCTGTGTGTCTGTGTGTGTTTTTTTTTTTTCACGGATACAAAACTTTTATATCACACATATAAGAAACATCATAAAACCAGTCTCTTTGAAAAAAATTCCCTTAATAAAAATAAGTTCTATTTGTTTTTTCTTTAAATGTACAATATATTTTTTTCTTTCCCTCAGGCTCCATGTGAGGTGAAGAGAAACAGGGAAGGCGATTATTATGAATGGCATTTCGAGCAGCCACACTCCAAGGTCGTCTCTATCTCTTCGGCGAAGGAGGAGCCGTCCGAGCACTTGAAGTTAACTTTCCGTCTGCGGCTCTTGGTGGGGGCACAGCAGAGTCCCGGGCGACACGAGCGCGGACACTCCACCCGGGGGACCTTACTGATAGACGTGCATGTCTTCTGGCCTATGTGACGCCTGAGCAGCTCACGCACCATCTCGCCCTGACATGCCAGTTCTGAAAGAAGGAGGAGGAAGAGGAGTAGAGGAGACACGTTAGAACTCAGTGTTAACCTGCACTGTTGGTCCCTCAAGCAAAGAGTTTAACCCTGATCAGAGTTTCAGAGTCATCACCTGCCTCTGCTCTAAACGCTGGTGCCTAGTTGGGACATGTACAGACATGCCCTTTGAGAGAGTAATTGAAATAGTGATTCAAATAAGGACCTTTTTTCTGTTTAAGTGGAAAATTACTCTCCCAATTACTTTCACAAAAATGTTCAACAATACTAAAATGATTTGTACGACACTTTTATTACAAAAAATAAATTCAGCATAATTTTGAACTAAGGTTAATGTACCTTTTATAACCTTCTGTTGAGAATCAATTCTTAAAATCTGATCGTCTAATGCTGTTTATTCCACAGTGCTGCTGCATTTTCTTAATCCTGACTGATTACAGGGGAATTAAAATATTAATGAATTCATTTTAACATGCTGTAATTACAATAAAAGTCTGTTCACGAGGATATTTACCTTACGTTTATGGCATTTGACATACGCTTTTATTCAGAAGGATATACAATTCCTCATTTATACACTGAGCAGTTGAGGGTTAAGGGTTTTGCTCAAGGAAACAGCATTTGCAGAATGGTAGGGCTGGGATTTAAACTCATGCCCTTCTGATCCAACAATCCAGCAACACTAAGCACCATTTCCACTTCACCCCTTCTCACATAATCATGACAAAAGTAAAAAAAAAACCTATAGTATTTGTTATAATTATTTAACAAACTAAATAATTGTTGATAGAGTGATTTTTTTCTATAAGTATGTCTATTTTTAAGGCTCTGTATGAAGAGGCCAAGCACAAGCTGCATGTTTTGAAGAAAATAGACACTGGTTGAGAAATAAATGTAAGTGATAGCAGTACTGACAAATTCATTATGATTTCATTTATTTAAAAAAACGTCCGTAGGTACTACAATATTTCTGGTTGGAAATGACCCAGTTATTGTTTATTTAACACCATTATTTGTACGTCTGGTGCTGCAGACTAATGTACAAAAAAAAGGAGCTTGATTTAGATACATGTTTATTTGTAAAAGTGAAAGATCAGGATAGAATCTGGTATGAAAGCACTGTGTGTCTGGATGTGTCATACCAGTGTCACAGGTGCTGCCTGTGTATCCAGGCTGGCAGTGGCATGCAGGATCTCCACTCTCATCCACTCTGCATTCCCCGTGTACACAGTAATGCCCCCTGCAGGCGGCTGGCTCCTCTCTCCTCTCACAGTACTGCCCCACGTAACCCTGCGCGCACTTACAGCTGTACGAAGAACCCTGAGGCACACACAGGCCATGCACACACCTGCACCCAGTTGAGAGAGCGAAGACAGAGACAGGAATCAAACATTTTATTCTGTTCTAAATGTACCTTAAATTCATATTTTTCAAGTTTTTAATACTCTTATTAACACGGGCATGGACAAATCTGGGTGCTTTATGCAAATGTATGTTTATTATTTGTGAAACCATATTACTAAATTACTAAAACTAGTGCCGTTGAAATAAATTTGCATTAACGCGTTACTTGTGACTAATATATATAAACATACAGTACCTGCTGGACTGACAGGGGTTGGCGTAGCTCTGTTGCTCACACAGCGGGCCACTGCTGCTGGCAGGACAATCACAGGTCACACCTGCCTCACCCCTTTGCTTGCATGGCCCCTGTGCACACACAGTGCACGAGTGGCATCCAGGCAGAATGCCCTCTGTGCCCGTTAGCCCGGTGTTTAGCTCCTGCAGCTCCCCGTTGATGCGGACATTATGGACACAGCCATTGAATGACTGGGATGTTCGCTCAGCTCCTGTACGCAGACCAGTGGAGCTGATCGCTGAGGGCACGCCTAAGAGACAAATCATCACCTGGTCATTTTACATTTCTAGTCAAGTTGCTTATGTTTGACGGCATTTTAGTGCCACGATCCCAAAAAAATCCCCCAAAATCTAAGATTACGAGATGAAGGTTGTAGTAATACAAGAATGAATCTTTGAGAAAAAAATGTGCATGCCAGTGTTCAACTCCTTCCGTCGATTTTTCCGATGATCCTCTTTGTAGTCTCTTGAGAAACAACATATCCTCTTGGAATAACATGCAGATATAACTATTGATATCCTTGAAGTTTCACCATTTCAGACTGCACAAAAGAGGCAATTTCCTCAATTTCTTCTGAATAAATAAAGTTTCCTACATAAACGATGCAGTGTCCATTTTCAATTATATCTGCACCAAAAGGCAAAGAATTTATCTGTATATCGCATTCCCATAAAAAAAAATAAAAAAAGAATTGTCTGTCTGATGCACTTTAAAATCGCATTTAAGGAATGATATAGGATAGAAAAGAGTGAGTGGTTCACCTCCGATGTAAAGATGGGTGCTGGGCTCCACTGAAGGTGGCCGTGTCAGTTTGCCCAGACTCTTATGGGCTCCTTTATCCACCACCAGGCTCAAAGTTTGATTCTGGATCAGTAATTCCACAGTGTGGAAGAGTCCATCATTCACCGATTCCACACTAATATATAGACAGATAGACAGTTTGGTTAATGCTTTTATATGCCATTTCTTCCTGGAATAGGGGTCACAATTCTTAGTAACTTTTAAATCAAACTTAAAAATGCTTTACTGGATGAAAATGACACGAGTAAGTATATTCAAGTATCGAAATGAGTACAAAGTGACGTAAACTTGTACAAAACTGCCAGGAAATACTGCATGCTGTAAAAGCTAAATGGACTGAAAGGATTTATGTATTTTGGCACAGATGAGGACGAAGACTGTAACACTGTACTTTCAAAAAGAACCAAGGGATAGGATATTGCTGTTCTACCACTCAATCACTCAGCTAAGAGCACTTTTCCTGACCAAATCATTTAATTCTTAAATGGCATTCAGTGTCAACCTGCCGTAAGCAGACACCGTAATGCATAGTGATCGCAGCACGAGCAAACCCTAATGCACAGGATGAAATATGCGTCCATGCTTCAGCCAAGCAAACGTGATGGCTGTGCCAGGTGTGTTCTTTGCTTTGGCACTGATGAGGCTAAAAGCACTGCTGGCTGAGAACTCTTTCGAACACAATAAGCTGATCCGACACTTTCTTTTTTTCTTTACACTCATCCACAAAACACACTGAATCGGTGTGAGGCCGAGCGAGTGTGATGTGAAGTGAGGGCTTGGTGGGTTGAAGCTTTTCTTTTTTTTCATCTTGTTAAACATTTAGAGAGAGCTGAGAGCTTCTCAAAACCTTGGAGAGCAAAAGCACGAAGCGTGAGAACATACTCTCGCTCAGCTGGATGATTCTGGCAAAGACTTCTTGCTGTGCGCACGCACCCACAAACACACACACGAACGTGGTATTTTAGTGGACTGGGTTATGACCCCAGTAACCCCCTGCAAACTGACATCAGAGCTTGAGAAAGCAGGTTAATTTTGGCTACGCAAACTCATCTTAGAGCAGTTATTCCTGGAAAGAACATAGGCCGCTTCAGACAGCTAGAGACAGTGGTTTGGCAAAGAGTAAGACAGCGAAAGTGAGAGAGAAATGGAGCAGGAGTCAAATTGTGGCTACAGAAGTGTGGCTTGTTCTCCTTCAGTACCCAATACACGCTCTTCCTCTCTTCGCACCGTGTTTCTCTTGTCAGAAAAAAAAACACGCATACAAAAACAGCGCATTGGAGAAACGTGTCGAAACCATCTCTCTCTCCATGGCGAGAATCCGACACTTTCTCCAGCTGCACCACAGGTCAGGTTGCATTTCACAACCTACGAATTAGCAGCTTAGAATAATGGGGTGTAAGATATGGAAAAAGGATCTACGCCTTAACCATAGGTGGTCCTGCTCTGCCTCCTTGTTACCCGTGATTGGTGACAGCTGCCTCTTTCAAGGAAAAGAAAGGCAGAGCGAAATCAATTAACTAATTCAAACAAACAATTAAATTCGGTTTACTTTGCCTTGCAGTGCTTGGATTTGAGCTTGGAGAACATTTTTTTTTTTTTTCCTCGCTGAAAAAGTACACGATGTATATGTACATGATTTGATTTCGAATCTAGGGGCATGATGCATCATTTTCCCCTCGTTATTAGAGCTGTAGTTGAATCCCTAAATCTGTTTGGTTTTTAATTTAGTTTATATGAGCTCTGACTGTAAATCAAAATCACAGGTTTCTACCAATGCACTCATCCTAAAATGTTATGGCAGAAACACAATACAATCTAACAATAATAATTAACAAATATGTGCAAACAGATAAAATGAAGCATCATGCTTTAATAAACAAAAATGCCAATCATGTTAAATTTGCTGTGTGTGTGCTGGAAATGATTCAAATTTGGGGTGGTAAGAGTTTTGGGCCATATTTACAGTTACAGCATTTGGCAGACAACCTTATTCAGAGCGATTTATATTAATCTCAATCATACATCTGAGCAGCTATGGGGTTAAGGGCCTTGCTCAGGGACTCAGGAGGTGCAGCTTGATGTGGCTGGAATTTGAACTCATGAGCTTCAGATCCAAAGTCCAATGTCTTATACACTAACACTAAACACCACCCTTCCACATCACATATCACATCATTAATCGTAGTCCTATAACCAGCCCACCTTGAAAGGTTTTATTCCCAAAATATTATCATGTCCATGCATAATAATGTACTTTCAAAACACTTGAGATTTAGTTCGAAATATTTGGATCTGTTGACATTCTTTTGATAATAAAAATAATTTCCTCGTCCCCACAGAGATCAGCATACCTCAGGAACTCAGTTTAACTCCTGGCTTGCTTTACTATGCCTCGGCTTAACCACAGACACCTGTGTGGTTTATATTACACCCTCATAATTCAATTCCTTGTTTGCAAACCTTCTCATTGTGAATAACACACGAGTCCATTTGCAAGACCCCCCCAAAATCTTTCCTTACGGTTTACAGACAGCACCTTTGACAACAGTCTGTAATTAACGGTAGCCCCAGGAAAAGGTGGATTTTTGTATCAGGAAATAAAGCTGAGATTAAATACACATAAACAGACATAATCCATTAATTTCAGCCTGGAAGCTGTATCCGACATAAAGCAGTGACATCATACCATTGTAGCTTTAAATCAAGTGCCTTACCACTAGATGGCACCAGACACTAAACCAGGATCATGACACACTTGGCACAAAATTGGCCACTTTGACCAATACTGGGCAGCTTTATTACTTTCCCAAAGGTCATAATATTTGTAAAAGGGGATCGCTCTGGCTTTGATGTGTGCCCAGCATGCGTTTAAGCTTCAAGTGCCCCATTATTTGGCTCTATAAAAACAAACAGAACGCCGTTAGAGATTTAACCGGCCTTGTGTCCTTCTCTCAAGCAGCGAGAAGTCAATTTCCTGTCAGCTGAACCCCCGCCGGCAAAACCGCATTATAAACAACGCACAAAGTTAGACTCAATTACCGGCGCCTTCATCTGGGAAAGTTATCGAAATCAGTGAACCTTCGGACGTATTTACGTTCTTCAAATTCAATTACCCGGTACTATCATTTGCTTACAGTAGAGTCACACCAGACTGGCTAAAGTCAATGCTACACAGGCAGCCAATGCAGTTATAGATTGCAGCTGTAACCTGAAATAGGCCTCTTTTGGAGCTAAGCTAGAGGCTTATTTAGTGAACAGAAACTCAAGGGTGGGGAGACCCTTTTTTCAACAACCTTCTTCTGTGTGAACGCCTATCTGCACAAGTAGGAGACTTATACCAGGAACAGGAAGTCTAATGTTAACATTGGGTCGTGGGGGCGATGTTCTCTTGTGTGTTTGAGTGGCACAGTGGTATTTTCCAATGACCTCTCAATAGCACTGTAGTCAGTCAGGCCCAGAGGAGCTCAGTGCTCTGAGTTCGTGGCCTAACCTTATTTGATCCAAATGAAAACAATCACACTCCAGATCCAAAACTGGTCTCTTAGTCCCAGTCCAAGATACACTGTGTGTTCCAGCAGGCCAGCCCTGCTTACCTCCATCCCTGCTTGGCTTCTCTTTTAAAAAGGCTCCTGTTTTCCTAGCACTTCAGTCACATAGGAACCAAGCGCTACTTCCAGATGGAGGAAAGAAAACAGCCAATAAAAACACACTCTGACCCCCTGTCACCCCACTGCGTTAAGCTTAAGATCCAGTTGACGCAGAATACATTAGCCTCATTCTGTGAAGCTGGGTTAGGCGTGGTGCACGCCGGCCTGAAGCCATAGCGCCTGGGACAAGGTAGAAAGAGCTGCAATTCTAGCCTTCTCCTCCAATTTCTTATGATGGATCCATGAAGACTGGTGCTCCCTGTTGAACAAGTGCCTACACTGATTCTTAAACTAATGGAGAAAAATGCTGTGAGTTTTCTGATAAAAAGAGAGCATTAGCAAACAGTGCATTTGGGAATTCATCTAAACCTAATGATGCTTTAGTGCTAGTTAAGATCCACTTTTCTGTGCAACTCGATACACATATCAACTTTCTTCTACTAAATCCCAGGTATGCCAAAATAAGATCACTACAGAATAAGCGTCCTTCACCCTCCACCAGCATTCGAAATACATAATTCTCTCCAGAGTCTATTGTCTTCCCTCAGTTCCTCTTCACAGAACTTTCTCACTTCTTTACTCTTCATTATTGTCTCCTTTGGCTCACTTCAAACATGGATAAGGTAAAAAAGCTTTGGCCTCTCCTCTGATTCTCGCCTCACAGATACTTCGTGACTCTGTGAGACATTCACTGAGACATTGAAAAGTCAATCAACCTCAGAGAAGTCCTTGAATCAGAGTTCCATGATGCTCGATCTTAGCCAAGGAAGCTTTACCTCAGCGTTACCTCATGGCCTGGAGTTCTGGGTTGGAACAGAGTTACAAATGTGAGCAGCTGCTGCATGTATCTCCCTAGCTTAACCATGACATGGAAAGCTCAGAAACATGCTGGACTGACTAGTGAACTTATTGGTTGTGGCTCATATCAGGCTAATCAAGGTAGACAGGGGCAATTCTGGCTGAAAACAGCCTCTCCATTTCATGTTACACAGCTCAGCACTATCACCCCACAAGCCGGGAGACAATGGCCTTCAGGCACGCCAAAACCACAGAGCGTCACGTCATCAGGGGAAAAACAGCCTAATGAGAGGGTAAGCATGTAAAATAAGGCCATGACGCATCTCAAACTAGAGCCGCAGAAATCAGCATCCAGAACACAGCTGCACTAAGGAGAAGTGCACTGAGTTCAACAATTCTTACTACAAATCCACTGAGATTCTATTTATACTAAACCGGTCAATAATCTGTAAAGTGCACATTTGAGTATATAATAATTGAATAATTGCACAGCTTTGTGCTTTTTGAGTAATAACAGATTTTATATGGCACACAGGTAAGACTTTTGAAGAGTTGAAGATGAAGAGTTATTTTTACATGCTGTAACACTCCTGACAGCGCTATCGATTGAGCCCTAGGCTGTGGCACAAGTTAAGAGAGGCCTGTTTTTTTTTTTCCAGAGCTAGTGAGAGATACGGTCTGGATCGATAATATGCTATATGGTGTGCTGAGACAGGGAGGGCTGGCTCAGATCAAAACCAGTCACAACTCCCACCTCTCAGTATGCACTGATCCGCTGTGTGAAAGGAAAAGGGTTTTAAGGCATTCTCGCCATGCGAACGGACCAGCTTTAAATTCCCTCTCGGCATCAAGAAGAAAAGTTGAAGAGATACGGTCAAACAATTTGAACATGGCACCTTGTATATTTATGAAGAAAGCACTTTTGCTTGCCTTTAGGTGTCAGCTTGACTGCATTTTGAGACAACAGAAAGACAGTGAACAATAAGCAAGAGAAAGAAATACTGGTAAAAATTAACACAGAGCTTAGCACTAAAATTAAAAAAAAAGTACATACAAGACCCAAACCTATACCAGCATAAGCAGCAAAGTCCATGTGCACGATGAATAGATTTTTTAAATGGGCTTGAGTGGAAGATCTCGAGTGGCCTGGTCTAGAGCTCTGACCCCAATCCTATTGAACACCTTTGGGATGAAGTGGAACACTGACTGCACTCCAGGCCTCCTCACCTCACCTACATTAGTACCTGACTTTACCTGAACACAAATTTCCACAAGCACACTCTAAAAAGTGAAGATTGAGGGTTATTATAACCACAAATGGGGACTAAATGTGGTATTTGATGTTCAGGAAGCAAATATGAATTGTATAGTCAGCTGCACACAAACCTTTGTCCATATATTACAATAAGTACCAGAACTAGCGAAGCAAAGAAAGATATGTGAGACGCTTATAAACGAACTGAGTAAAGCGGTTGATGAACTGCTTGAAAACAGACTAAATGTCATTAGATTTTTTTTGTTCAAGCTAAATAAGGTTTCTAAATTACAACCAACAATTCCAGCAGTTAAACACAAGCCCATGGGGAGCCATTAGGGCCAAATAATCCGAGCTTATTTGTGAGGCTCCAGTGAACAGAGCAGTCACAGTGGAATGTAAGACACACAAATCCAAACTGGATTCTCATGTTTAGACAGAAACTGTGTGTGTGTACTGTATATACACAGTATATATGTCTGTGTGTCTGTGTCTCTGACCCTCAATCAAACGTGTTTTGCCGAGAGCCATTGTCTCGGACATTAGGCCTCTGTGTATGCTGTGTCTGTTTCATATCAGTCAACATCTTCAGGGTAGACAAATAAGTCCTAAGTCAAATAGGTTAAGATGTAGCGTGTGTGTTTAGGTTTAGTATACTATTGTATTACCTTACAGTGGCCTGGAAATGTAAAACAAATTGACAAAATCTACAACGGCAAATCAGGAGACAAAACAATTTTAAGAAAATGCAACTGGAATGCGGCAACAAATAATTGAAATAATTGAGAAAATTGAAAACAACACGCACACAAAAAAACCCATGAAAGTGCAATAGCACATTTGGAAACACGTCAACAATGACTCAAAGCGGACGGGTCCTTATTCAACGCAAACTTGTCTACTGATGTTTTTACCTGTGCTTACTGTTTTATGATGTACATGAACGCTGAAAACCTTTTTCCTGTTTTTCTTTGGGTTTGCTGTCATGTTGCTAATTCACTTTTGGGTTTTGCTGCTTTTGTTGTTGTGTTTTTGTACATTATGTTTTTTTTCTTTTGTTGTCTTTTGAATTTATGTATTTAGTTTGTAGTTATATTTTTGGATTTGCTGCTGTGTTTTGGATTTTTGTTTTGGATTGCTGCTGTGTTTTGGATTTGTGCTTCTGGATTTGCTATTGTGTTTTGGATTTTCTGTTTTAATTTTAGATTTACTTTTAAGTTTTCTGATTTGTGTTTAGGTTCTAATGATGCATATGTGTTTATTCAGGGTCTAGTGTATGCTTACCTGTACACAGTTGTAGGAGGGTACTTGGCAATGTCGTACATCAGTCGAATGTGGCCTTGATACAGCTCTACAGCCAAAGGGTCGTGATCATCCTTATAAAACAGCATGCCATTGTCCTTATCAGTAGCCACCTATATATAGACAGAAACAAGACAAACATACAGTACTTTGACACCCAACTAGAACTGAGAGCATCAATGGAACAGCTGGACTTGGCACTTGGAGTTTGATTGGTCACATCAACCAGAACACTTGAAAAAAAATCCTTAAACAGGTAGCAGGCAGTGCTCAAATCACATACGAGGCTGGAGCGATTTATGGTCCATGAAGTGTAACAGCCTGACTCTGTATGAAATAAACCCCAGTGGAGCTTTCACACTCTTGCCCAATAGCCTGGAGCCATGCAAGTCAAGCAGCATGACTACATGATGAGTGCTAGTGCTGAATCTCAACTAAAAGACGTTTCACAAAAAAACAATTTTCAAATGAAGAATGCAGATGGAGCCACCAGGACGGAGGAAAAAATAAATATATTAAATAAATAAATAAAAATAAATAAATATTTTTCATTTGCATGTTTGTCATGCAATATTTCAGATCATTAAACTAATTTAAATATTAGTAAAAGATAACACAAGTGAACAACATGCAGTTTTTAAATAAAGGTTTTTTTTTATTGAGGTTAAAGAAAATCCAAAACTACATGGCCTTGTGTGAAAAAGTGTTTGCCCCTAAACCTAATAACTAGGCCACCCTTAGCAGCAACAACTGCAATCAAGCTTTTGCGATAACATGCAGTCTGTTACAGCGCTGTGGAGGAGTTTTGATCCACTTGTCTATGTAAAATTGTTGTAATTAACCCACATTAGAGATTTTTTGAGCATGAACCGCCTTTTTAAGGTCATGCCACAGCATCTCAATAGGATTCAGGTCAGGACTAGGCCACTCCAAAGTCTTCATTTCGTTTTTCTTCAGCCATTCAGAGGTGGACTTGCTGGTGTGTTTTGGATCATTGTCCTGCTGCAGAACCCAAGTTTGCTTTAGCTTGAAGTCACGAACAGACGGCCGGACATCCTCCTTCAGGATTTTTTGGTAAACAGCAGAAAACATGGTTCCATTTATCAAAGCAAGTCATCCAGGTCCTGAAGCAGCAAAACAGCCCCAGACCATCACACTACCACCACCATATTTTACTCTTGGTATGATGTTCTTTTTCTGAAATGCGGTGCTACTTTTACGCCAGACGTAATGGGACACAAACCTTCCAAAAAGTTTGACTTTTGTCTTGTCAATCCAAGAGTATTTTTCCAAAAGTCTTGGGGACCAACAAGATGTTTTCTGGCAAAACTGAGATGAGCCTTCATGTTCTTTTTGCTCAGCAGCGGTTTTCGTCTAGGAACTTGAAGACCATTTTTGCCCAGTGTCTTTCTTATGGTGGAGTCATGAACATTTAAAAACTGCATATTGTGTTTACTTGTGTTATCTTTTACTAATATTAAAATTTGTTTTGATGATCTGAAACATTAAAGTGATCTAGTTGTATTCTTAAGCAGAAACCACATTTTTACTGCTGCAGATGTTGCAATCTCAAAGTCACCGGCTCACCTCTGCAGGCAGATGAAGAATACGGCAGCTATTTTTATCTTCTCTCGCTTTAATTAACATTAGGCTGCCCTGTCGGCAGCGAGGCGAAAGGCTCATTTGTAGCGCAGATGCGATCCAGCCATGACGAGGGGGCTCATGATTGCTGCCGATAACAGAGCCGGCTCAACTTCCATTACCATAATATATGTCCTCCAGGGAGGTATTATTCATGCTAGTGGACAAAAGGTGACATTCTAATAATGTCAACGGGGCTGAACCAAGAGCTGCGACCGATAAAAGCCTCAGAACAGATGTAAAGAGGGTAGATCGCTTTATATGGCTATAGGTTTGGGCAGCTTAGCAAGGCCTACTAAGGAGCAGACTGATAGTTATGGCTGCCCAGGGCAGGGTGATGATAAGTTCTGAGGGGAATATGGGACGGATGTTGTGTGTAGACCTCAATGTTGAATGTTTGACTTTTTGTCTGTCCACAAGAGACTTGGGACTGACCTTTTGTGGTGATGTATTATGTCTACAGCAATGTAGCCTACTCCTAATACTGAACACCTCAAACACCTAATTCAATTCAATTTCCAAAACACTGGAGACTTGAATCAGGGTACAAAAATAAGACTTTATAACTAAAATATGCAGCTTGAAGGGAACATTTTCTTTACAGTTTTTATCAGTTGCTTTGGAGCATTTCTTGAATCATTCTTTATATTTGCAAACCAATAAGTATATTTCTCAAAACAATTTATACAAACAGCACCACACATTTATGCAAAAGCCTGTACTTTTCTCAAAATCCTTAGTTCATCTCTTCAAAGTAAGCACTTGTGTCAATAAACATATTCCTGTCATCAGAGTAACAAGTCCTTTGGTCACTGTTAACAAACAAGATTGTCAAAATGTTTAGTCATGTCAGTATGTGCACGGTTTCAGTATTTCCTCATATAAACTGCGGTTTGGATTACAGTGATTCAAAATGCACACTGCTAAATTTCTTCTAAATGGCATATATACATTTTAACAGCACACATTTATTTATTTGAATTTATGTTTGACTTATATTGTTTGCAGGAGACCAGACAGGATTCATACATTCACTGTACTGTAATAGTGTCTGCTAGTTTCTTCATCCACTTGAAGTAATTGTGATTCTATGTTTTGCTTTGTTTTTAATTGAAGATTCACAAGATTCACCTTTTTGACCAATTTTAGAGAACTAGCTGATTACTAGTTGATCTTGATGCTGTATGCTCCCATTCATTAGTGAAATTCAGGACTCGTCTGCACAATTTAACAATTTAAGTCACAAAATAATTTAGAAATTTAAGCTTTACAGATTTTGACAACTGGTTTAACCATTTTATATTAAATGTGCTATCAACTGATGCCTAGATGTTTTGGGGGTTAAAACTATTCAGGCTTAACTATAATGTAAAGTATAATATATTTTGATGAACATGGCATAAATAACTGATGTAGGAAACAGCAGACAACTGTACACAATCAATAAAATGAATGTACTAAAGTGTTCGCAATTTGATTAAAGCAATGAGACATTGCTTTTGTGATGTGCACAAGTGACTACATGATGTGGAGGTTGAACAAGTAGTTTTGAGAATTTCATTGCTCAGAAACGCTCCAAAGCAACTGAGAAAAACTATAATATAATGTTAATTTAAATAAGAATGACATCCAAGGCATCCCACAATAATATTAGATTATCAACTAGTAAAAAAAATTCTATCCACGAACCAAGGTAGATTAGTAAATGTCAGAGAAAATTGTCACTGGGATATGATCTATCAACTACTTGCTATGATGAGCATTAAGAGAAAGGCCGCTTTATGACAGCAAGTCATTTATTGCTGTGTTTTTGTGCTGAAATATTAGTTCTTTCCGCTCGATGCAGTCACCGAGAACAGTCTTCAAAATGAGCGATGTCAGTAGAAACCGTTGAAATCACACATTATGACAAAACATAATCAGTCAGTTATGAAGAGCGATGTCTTGTATACATGAACTAAAAGTGCTAAGCCTGCTTGATTTTTAAAGATACATTCAACAACAATATAATTTTTTCTTCATCACAGACACATCAGATTATTTGTCATAAGGCTTATTTTGTATTTTTGTGGTAACAATCACAGCACTGATAGCTGTAAGAAAATATATAAAGAATACAGTATTATGAAGAAGCAATTGATTTTATTTCTTTGCAAATGTGCAGCTGCCTTTCAGTCTTTAAATGAGAGTGTGTCATACTCTGCCTCACATCATTCTTATCATGCCATCAATGAGACCTAATTTAAAGCATTGCTCAAGCCTAATATTTTCATTGCTTAGTTAGTGGTAGCTGTTACATCCGCATAAAAAAAAAAAACAAGAATTGTGCTTTTTCACTGGCCACCATACCAAGTGCAAGTTGCTTAAAATGGATTTTTAGGGCATTACTAGTTTTGCTTTGGCAAATTGTTTCATTGATGGATTGAAATAACACCACAATCAGTACTAGTCTACACTATTAACACCAAATGGGCCAGGGCAAAAAAATAAAAAAATTAAGCTTTAAAGATCTGGACAACCAATCATTTGGCATTTTTTGGCTTGGCCCATTTTTTTTTGCAGAGGAGAGTTCATTTATTATTTTTATTATTAATACTGATGACAAAAACCCTCTAACATCAAGTCTTATGCACATGATATGGTTGTGGATCATGTGTACAGTGGTAGCACAGTGGTTGCACAGTAGTGTTGGAAAACTGATTAGAAGACTGCAATGCTCCAAAGCTGTCACTGCTGGGCCCTTGAACAAGGCCCTTAACCTTCAGCTGCTCAGTTGGGTAAATACAAATGTAAGTTGCTCTGGAAAAGGGTGTCTACCAAATGTTTTCAAAGAAAAAAAAGAGCAGAAACTCTCACAGATGAATTTTTTTTCTTTTGATTGAATGCACAGAAAAAGACCGTAAACTATTACAGACTATATACTGGAAGAGGAAGTTCTGGGAAAACAGCTGCCGGTAGCTGCTTTGGAATATTTACTGCCCTGCATGTCTAATCCAACACACCTGCTTTAAATGAAGATTAGATTAGATATAGAAGATACCGGAGCAAGTTTAGTGTACAGCAACGAAATACAAACAAGCTGCTCTGATATACACTATATGGACAAAAGTATTGGGACACCTGATCTTTCTTGCCAAATGTGGTTCTTCTCAAAACTGTTGTCCCCAAGCACAAAGCTGGAGGCACACAAGTGTTTTGGATGTCTTTGGATGCAGTAAAATAGAATTTTGTGTTCACTTGAACTTGGAAATCCAAACCTGTTCCAGCACGACAATGCCCCTGTGCACAAAGCAAGCTTCATGAAGGTATAGTTCACATGGTTTGGAGAGGACGATCTTAAGTGGCAGGCTATATAGCTCTCATCTCACCCCTACCGAACACCTCTGGGATGAATGTTAACACTGACTGCACCCCATACCTCCTCACCCGACCTACATCAGTACCTGACTTTACTAACTTCCTTGTGGCTGATGAGCAACATCTTCCCAGAAGAGTGGAGGGAATTATAAGAGCAAATAAATGTGGAATGCAATGCTCATAAAAGCAAATACTGTACATTACTTATGTCTAGTAGAGGTGTAACATTTCACAAAATTCACAGTTCAGTACGTACCTGGGTTTTTAAGTCACGGTTTAATTAATGCAGTTTATCATTATTTACATTTGTGATCTTCACCATTTACGGTTTTACATTTTTAAAACAATTTTGAATAAAATGCCTGCTCTGATAAATAATATCTAAAATAATATTGTATATTGTTTATGAAAAATAAAATAGATATATCAAATTAATGCAATAAATAGCCACAGTGACAATTTTTTCTGTTTTTATACCCTTGGCATATTTTTGTATGTTTTAAAGTTTAAATATTTTCTCAGTTGCTTTGGAGCGTTTCTCAGATCAGAAATAAAATTCTCAAAATTATTTGATTAACCTCCATGTCATTTAGCCACTTGTGCACATCATAAAAACAATCCTGGTTGCTTTGATCAAATTGCGAATGCTTTAGTACATTCATTTAATCAATTGTGTACAATTTGCTGTTTCCTACATTATCAGTTGTTTATGTCTGTTTAAACTTGTTTTTAGAATCTGTCAAGCTTAAATTTCTATTAAAATGTTTTTTGTAAATGTGACTTGATTTGATGAATTGTGCAGATAAATCTTGAATTTTACTACTGAAGGTGAGTGAATGGCATCAGATCAACATATTAATCAACTAGTTTTCTAAAACAGGTCAAAGGTGAATCTCATGAACCTTCAATTGGTGAGTATATGCAGACAGAGTTAAACACAGAATTACAATTTCTGAAAATGGATGAACAACCAAAAAATAAACGAACATTATTGCAGTATAGTAAAAGTGTGAATCGTGTTCGGTCTCTTGCAATCAATATAAATCAAACATCCAATCAAATAAATACATTTGTGCTGTTGATATTCATATACTTCAACTTTGTGCGTTTTTAATCACCGTAATTCAAATAATGATTGAAAATGGTAGTTTATATCAAGAAATACTGAAACTGTGCGCCGTCATAATGACATCAGGATCGAACATTTTCACTAAACTGGTTTGTGAACAATGACTAAAGGATTTTTTATTCTGATGGCAGTGAGATGTTCATGAACACAAACACTTACTTTTCAGAGATAAACTAAAGATTTTGATCAAACATTTACAGGCTTTTGCAAGAAATCCAATTGGTTGTGATGATTGTACAAATTGTTTAGAGAATGCACTTACTGAAATGCAAATATGAAGAACGATGCGAGAAATGCTCCAAAGCATTAAAACTGTAATAATAATAATAATTAAAGAATTTGCTGAAAGTGCGAGGCGGAGACCAACCAAATTTGCAGTCCGTCACTTAGTACATTCCTGAGGGATTTTAACTATGTTCCGCACGTAAAAAGGATTGCAATCTGAACTGAAAAGCCCTGTACATAAAAATAACTAAATGAATACATGTACCTTTACACCCCTAATGTCAAGATAAAGAGTTTTCGAGATGTGGGTCGTACCTGCAGTGATATATGAGTGGAAGGACGGATAGTAGACCCGGGTAACTCTATATATGCGTCCTTCCCGAGGAACTGTACAGTAAGCGTCTTCTCGCACTTGTTGCCGAAGAAGCTGGGCAGACAGCGGCACACAGGTTCACCTTCAATCAGCAGACACTGGGCACCGTTCTGACAGTCTGACTGATCGCATGGGCTCGTCTTCTGGAGCAGGATCATTGGAGGAGGGTTTTCACAGAACAGCCCGCTTAACACAGAGAAAAATACAGAATGCAAAATAAGATTTCGTGTTTTATTCTAATTTAACAAAATGACAAGGCGTCTAATCTCTTTCATAGAAAAACCAGACATTTTTTTTTGTTACTAGGATGAAAATCAGGTGATAATATTGATAGAGTGCCAGGGTGGGTGGTAAGCCGAATTAATGCAGCGCTCAAGCTGCTAACACTTAATTACCAGCCGCTGCAGAAAAAGAGCTATTGTTCATCTGGCTGCCGCAGTAACAACTCTACGCTCCCTGAGACACAGAGACTTTCTGACACTGTTGAGATATGCCATCCTGCTCCTTGCTGCTAATCACAGCTGCAACACGAACATGTTTAGCACATACGAACGTAAAAAAACCACACATACACTCAGATCTACAAAGCAGTCCCACACTTAGAGCACTATAATTAGCCACATGTAGATCTGCCTTGTGCCACATAATAAAGCACCATCTGTAGCTTAGGAGCCTGGGGTGTGTTTGTGTGTGCAAATGCATATGTACTTAAGCATATATCCGTGTATTCTGGCGTGTGTGTTAGGGCTGTCAGAACTTTTTCTAACTTTCATAATATTTAGTTATTGCAAAAAAAGGTATTTATTTATCATTTTTGTTACCCAGTTTAAGATTTGGTGTTCTCCTTTTAGCCGCCTAAACATGTCTAAATCTGTTTGGTCCTTGTGGCTAGAGAAATTTGTAAATAAATCTTCAGTAACCACTTTATCCTTGTAATATTGCAGAGTTTCTGCCAGGAACGCTGGACAGGAGGCAGGAATACACCTGGAATAGAATGCCAGTGCACATGCACACACACTTACCTTTACAGTTACACCTTAGGCCTATTTATCCACCAACATGCATATTTTGGAAAGTACACATAGAAAACAATAAAAAAAAAGAAAAAGAAACTAATTGCTGATTGAATTTATAATACTGGTGCCGAATTGCCACTCTTAGGCCCTAGATTTACCCAAACGCAAGGGCTACTGTCTGTGTTCTGTAGTTCTGCATATTCCCTTTGTGTATGTGTGTGTTACAGGAATACGGTCTGGTTTAGCTAATAACCCGATCGTGTGTCAAGTGGTTATTGGAAATGAATGAAGTAATGCATTTTATACAAAATTCTTGACACCCTAGTGCATATGGTTATTCTCATTAATTTATATACATGTAGTCTCTGACTCATGATAGAGATGCATTAAGATGACCCCATCGTAACTTAAAAATATTGCAAGTCGAGACATGGCCTAGCCAGGAGGCTCCCCAGGATTCTTAAAGAAAGGAGATCAGTATGGAGTAGTGTTTCTTCAATTATTACCAAATTTGCAAAACAGAGCAATTGACAGTAGTGTGCTGCATAAACTATACAGTATGTATCTAGTAGCGAGCTCTGGTTTGTGAGTGTAGGGCAGAGCATACATGTTTGCCTCTATTGCCATAGTAAGATCCAAAATTCAATATACACACACACACACACACACACACACACACACACACACACACACACACACATATATATATATGTTACATTAAGAATTGATACTCTGTCTTACCTGAAGCCGTCCTTACAGACACATGTGTAGCCATTAATGGCGTCCACACACTCTGCCCCATGCTGACACTTGTTCTCCAGACAGTCATTGTAGTCCTGCTCACAGTGCTGCCCCACATAACCTGGCAAACACTCACACCTGCAACACATACACACCACATGTACAAGTTTCTGTACACTCCATGTACTGCACATCATCTGGTGTCAGAGCTACTCTCCTCTCTTTAACCCTCTGATCTGAAGTCATGTTGATGGTGCTCTTACCTGTAGCCCTTACTGAGAGGCAAACACTTGGAATCGTGCTCGCAGGGGTCAAACCCAGGCATGCAGGGGTCCACCACTTCTTCACACAGATCTCCTAATGCACATACAGAGAGAGATATAACCTTTATAACACCTGCCTACGCAGCTGTCATAGCTGTATCCCATGCTGAACCGCTCAAACTGCTGTAGTAAAGATTTAGCTAAAGCAGTTGCGTGGAGAATGGTTTCATCCTAGTGTTTGATGACTCCCTGGAGGTCTATTGATTTTTTTTTATACTCATTGGAGCACTTTGAATATGTGTGTGTGTGTGTGTGTGTGTGTGTGTGAGCTGGCAAATTACAATGATCCTTCTGAGAGCACTAAATCATTCCTTCTAGAGGCTTTAGTCCACCTGCTGCTGGACATCCTCTCTCTCTCTCTCTCTCTTTCTCTCTCTCTCTCACTTTCCCCTTTGTCTCTCTCACACACACACACACACACACACACACACACACACACACACACACACACACACACACACACACACACACTAAACCTTTGTTTTACCTCTATCTACTTGAGATTCTCACTGTTTCAGTGTGTAGAACTACAAATCGAACAGATGATGCCTCCTGGCCTCTGGATGAGCTTGCCAGGCCTGCTTCCTCAACTCTTCCCCTGATCTGACTCTGGGGCTTTGACTAGATGTTGAATTGGAGATGCAGTTAAGCATGTGCAGCTCTTTGTGGCCCACTGTTTCCTCAACCGAACTCAGCATCTGCGCCCGCAGCCTGGCGAACGGCTGTGGCTTTTTAATCAAATCGACATGGTAAAACTGAACTTAAGATCCAATAGGATGTGGAAAAATCACTATAGTGCTAAACTAAACAGAAGCAACACAGAAACAGAGAGTGGCAGAAAGGGTTGAATGACATCACAATACTGTATTGTTATTTTAGCACACATTAAAACCCTACATTTGGATAACTTTTGCCTAAAACTATTAGCATTTGTTAAATTGCATTGCAATTATTATACGTTTATGTGGAGGGTTTTCTTTGCAATTTGCAGCCCTCTGCAATATTTATAGTAGTAGTTTTAATTAAAAGAGAACTATATAAGAACAGTATGTATGACATCAGCTCATGTCTGTCCTATACCCAAAGCCTTCACTGTTGGACTGTAACTTCATTCGAGTATAACTATAATGAATATTTGAAAATCTTTTTGAATAGAATCCAATGTTCTTAGATCATAAAATTGAGTTTAGTGTAGACAGGATTTCAGTTATTTTTTCCTCAGCAAAAGAAAACACATTGAAATTTAATCAAGATGTGCTTATTGATTATACACTACTGAGAGAGATTATTATCTTCTTTTTTAGTGTCCTGTACCTTATCTTTATTACCTTGATTGTCTCTGTGGAATAGAAAAACTACGGATGTTTCTTCACTCTGTTGTCCCGGATTTCCTGAGCTCTTTTTTTTTTATTTTTTTTTATTGAATGTGTTACTTTAATTTCACTTTAATTCACTTCATGTCTAGTAGCATAGCAGCAATGTTTACAGTGCTTACACAAAACATGATACAGCACTGCCACATTATATTCTCACTGTATCTTTATATACTTATAAACGTCTCTATATACTGTATATCTATATATTTATTCTCTTGTCATCTTTCATCTATAATGGAAATTACATATATTATACTTTCTATTGTCTGTGCTACTATAATGCATGAATTTCCATCTGGGAGGTATAAAGTGACCTACCTACCTACCTACCTACCTACCTACCTACCTACCTACGATTCATCTATCTATCTATCATCTATCTATCTATCTATCTATCTATCTATCTATCTATCTATCTATCTATCTATCTATCTATCTATCTATCTATCTATCTATCTATCTATCTATCGAACTAGGCACACTAGATGCTTTTACATTGATTTGGTTTATGTCGAGTTTTATATTATGTTGGTTTGGTGTCACAATGATTACAAACCAATATATATATATATATATATTAGATTAGATTAGATTCCGCTTTATTGTTATTGGCAGAGTACAATTACCGGGCCAATAAAATGCAGTTAGCATTAACCAAAAGAGCAAATAGCATTAAATATAAACAAATCTAATATAAATATACAAATATATGATAAATGTATGATGGGAGTGCAAAAGTACAATATATATTACAATAAAACTGTATAAGGTGCAAATGTGAAGATAAATACAGAAGGGTATTATTTGAAAGTGACCATAACAGTTCAAAAAGACATTATGAGGTACAATGTTGTAATTTGTGTGACAGTAAGTAAATAAGAAACACCAATCAGGCATTACATCATGACCACCTGCCAAATATTAGGTTGGTCCACCATTTGCTGCCAAAACAGTTCTGATCTGTTGAGCATTAACAGCAGTAACTTCTTCAGCAGTTTAAGCTACAGTAGCTTGTCTGTTGGATTGGACCACACCCACATGCATTAATGAGCCTTGGCCGCCCATGACACTGTCGCTGGTTCACCACTGTTCCTTTCTTGGACCACTTTTGATAGATACTTACCACTGCAGACCGGGAACATCCCACAAGAGCTGCAGTTTTCGAGATGCTCTTTAAAGTGGACAAAAGTTTTACTTGCTGCTTCCACTCACTGACAAGTGAAATGAAGAACACTGATTATCTCTTCATCATGGCACCTGTTAGTGAGTGGGATATATTAGGCAGCAAGTGAACATTTTGTCCTAAATGTTGATGTGTTATCAGCAGAAAAAATGGGCAAGAGTAAGGATTTGAGTGAGTTTGACAAGGGCCAAATTGTGATGTCTAGACGAGAGGGTCAGAGCATCTCCAAAACTGCAGCTCTACAACTCGAACTACATAATATCATTCTCTGTAATGCATCCAGTGTTTTCTCTTTGTTTCTTTATCTGAACAAAACATTTCTAGTTCAACAACATCAGCCAACTCAAACTACAAAGCATGTTTTGTTTACTTACTGCAGGTGGTGTTGATTCGGGGTTATAATTATTTCCTTACATTCAAGTTTATTCAGACACTCAGATACTCCTGTTTTAAATGTCATAGAATAAACCACACCAAGGGTTTGACTCAAATGGACCAAAAGCTTTATATGGCAAAGCAGATGAAAGTATAGCAAAAAAAAAAGAAAAAGCTAAAGAGTGTGTGATTAGAAGGAAAGAGCACACTACTCTACAGAAAAAAGGAAGAAGAAAGCTGTTTAACTGGAATTCTAATTGTGGATCTGAATTGGGGCTTCCCTTCTCGTTAACCGCTCGCAGCAGCTGAGTGTAGGGCAAGCCTATGGTTTTAGCTTCCAGTCCAAAGCTGGTACTACAGTAGGCATGCACTCCCACACACACACACACACACACACACACACACACACACACACACACTGTCTACCCGCTCCCAGAGGAGGATACTATTAGACTTCCTGTGAGTAATAACAGGGCTTGCTAAACACAGCTGCCTCTTTCCTTTCAGTCATGCAGTACGCAAGCAACAGCTTTTACTGTAACAACGTCAGGGCATCCGTCACACTCTCAATTTTTTTGTTCCGAACACATTACCCTCGTACAGTTTTTATATAACAGTCACTATATAAGGTGCCGGAGAATAAACAAGGACCTGGTTATAGCCTTGTTGCAGTGTAACTGAAAAATGGATAACAAAGCAATAACGTTGGAAGGAAATGTACTCTTACAATGTAATAGGATTTGAACTTAGTGTAGCTCCTGGTCTCTTATAGCTAAACCCTGTGTCTGTGTGTACAGTATGTGTGTGTGTGTGTGTGTGCTGACTCTAATAACTGTAATCCCTCACACTGTTGCTGCACTAAAGCAGCTTTCAGACAGTACCTCTGTAGTTAGAAGGGCAGACGCAGGTGTAGTTGTTGATGCCGTCTACGCAGGTGGAGTTATTCTCGCAGTCGTTGTCTTCGCAATCATCGGGGTTCACCTCACACCGTTCGCCCTCGAAACCAGGCAGACACGCGCAGCTGGAGTGGGACAGAAGCAAAGACAGACGTCAGTTATCGTCGGTTGTATTGTGTTTGAGAAACTCATAAACACAATCTTTAATACTGTCCTCAACCTAAAGGAAAAGGAGCCTGCAGATGATCCTAAAGCACAGAGCTATATGTTGATCAATTGATTAACACATATTTACTTATTATTATTATTATTATTTTATAATTACTAATTCTGAGTAAATTCAACTGCAATATTTTACATCTAAAATGGTCCTTTGATAATTGTTCATTACTTGAACTAGTTTAAACCAATCTGTCATGCTTGGATATGTTGTTCATGAGAATGGTGTTGAGGTCAAATCTTTTTAAACAGAACAGACATTGTGTTTGATCTTTTAGATGATGGAGGACCATAATTCTATTGTATAATACTACAGATTACTTTTAATAGTTTCAAATTACACATTCAGGAGCACTTCAAGGTTTCCCTTTTGAGCCGTACTCTGTGTTGTGGGTTGGCACCGCTGGTGACTGAGGCGTCAGAGTAATCGCAGTGTATGATAAAACCCTGTCTCCATGGAAACTTGGCAGAAAAGCCCAGCGACACTTATCTCACCCAGTAACCAGCTTGTACGCTCGCCGGTGCCACCCTGGCACCTCCGCCCAGACCCTCTTCACCGCACGCCACTCAGACATCCAGATTTCAGAGACGGCTCAAGCTCAAAGGGCAGCGGGTAGGCTGGAGCCGATATATCATACTCACTCCCCCGCCATTGACATCGCCCCACGCCACAAACACGCACCCCGACCCCGCGCCATCCAAACGCCTCGCCGCAGCAGCTTCATTGCTCTTTTTGTAATGTCAACTGGAACCTGACGCTCGCCTTATTTGTTGCTTGTCTAGAAGCGGAGGCCGAGGCTGCTCGGTAATTGAATGCAAAGGGCAGAGCTGTGTGCATTTAAAATGTTACAAGGTGATCGAAGAAGCAGAGAAAGAGCACAAAGGCTGGACGTTTACTGGGACATAAACTTGGTTTTGAAAGTGCACCTAGAAAACTGAGTTCAATCATAATGTGTTTATGAGCAATGCTGTCACTGTGGAGTTTATATACACAAAGATTTCCAGAACAGACATGATGTCCTAGCCACAATAAAACAACACTGAGCATTGAGTGTGCAGTGTGTACCTATAGTGACCATCCTGACCGGCCGAGAGATGACATGTGCCCCCGTTGACACAGGGTTGGCTCAGGCAGGCATTCATGGGGATCTCACAGTTGCGTCCCTGCGATAGAACAGAAAAACACAAACACAATTTTATAGTGGCAATACAGCTCAAATTAATTTATGTCTAGAAAGCAGCATCGGCTTCAATGTAAAGTAAATGCTTGGACCTGATAAAAAAACTAATGTTAAACAACTGAAGATTTCAACCAGTTTTCAACCAGATTTCAACCAGTTTAGAGTGTAGTTGTGAAGATACCACCACAAGCATGTTAGTAAAGTCAAGTACTGATGTCAGGTGGGGGGGCAATTCATCACAAAGGAGTTTAGTAGGGTTGAGGTCATATCTCTATAGAAGGCAGCACAAGACCTTCTATTCCAATTGTAATGCTGGAACAGGTTTGTGTCTCATAAATCAAGTGAAGGGAAAATATAATACATGCATTCAAATACAATTGTGTCCCTCCAACTTTGGGGAAAAACCACATACAGGTGAAAAAGTTAAATGTATGAGGCTTCCCAATACTTTTGTTATAGTGTAGATACGGCCATCTCTCCAATCCTCATTTGACAAGTAAAGAAGTAACTCTCTATCTTATAATGAATGCTATATGGTTTTGATGCATCAGCCACATTTTCCGTAAAGAAGAATCGCCAATCAAGCAATGACCTGATTGTGTCAGAAATCAATCTGGCTAACCAGCGACTCATTTGTCAAGAGGGTGAGCTATTAGGGAAATAAAAATCTTATGAATACGACATCTAAGCGTACACGAAGTCCCAATCAGAAACTTCAGTGCACACTTAACTCAGCTCTGTGACTGCAATGAGCAGTATAAGCGATGATGTGGTGTCTGGATTGTGGCAGAATTACAAGTAAATGTCAGTGGTTCAGATTCTGCACAAGCTCGTCCGTTCAGACCCAGAGGTCAGAAAGAGACAGTAAGACTAACCTGCCAGCGGACGCAAAACATTTCACATTTCTCTGGAGGAATTATTAGCAGCTGGAACATTGCTTTATTGCATTAGACACTTCTGAAATGGGTGTAACAGGAGCTCTTATACTGTCAGTACAAATGTCTGGTTTGGGTTTCTCCTTCCCACATCCTGGCCCAAACAGAAGAAAAAAACCCAGAATAATGTGTTCAGATCCGTTTAGCACTCCATGGCTGTCGCCTATTTCCAATTTCAGACCAGAAAATGTCTGCTTTGTTTATTTTCCTCTCTAGCCACTCAGAGCTACTGTGTTTGGCCGTTTTTGTTTTTGCTACCTTTATACTGCTTCTGTTTGATTCCATCCTGCATTTTAATCGATCTCGGCTCAACAGAGAGAAAGAAAAGAAGGTTGGGAAGGCTGTCAAAGTAGTGGAATGGGAGCCCGCAAAAGGGAACACACACACACACACACACACACACACACACACACACACACACACACACACACACACACACACACCTGTTTTAACCTTGGGTGCAGGGATTTTAATTAAAGAAGGCATTGTTTTTTGTTATAGAGGGCAAGAAGTGAAACTCTTATCTGTTCAACTGCAGACAGACACTGACAGGAATCCCATAACCAATCAAAAGACGCCATGTAGACACACTCACACACTCACACAAACACACACACACACACACACACACACACACACAGCGCCAAACTAATTGTCTTTTCATTGTGATCACGATTCTTGGCTTTCTCATTCACAGGGTCCCTAGTGGCTCTCTAGCAATATACTGGAAATTTTCCGTTGTCTAGGGAATACTAGGGATATAACATGAAACAGGAATACACCAGAGATAGTACACCAGTTCATCACTGGGCAACATTGTACACACTTTTGCACTTAAGGGTACTTTAGTGTATCCAATGAATCAATACATTTTTGGAAGATGGGAGGAGACCAGTGAACCCTAAGGAAACTTATACAAACAAAGCATGAACATGGAAAATTCATGCATAGACAGTAAACCGAGCTCCAAATCAAACCAGAGACTCCAGAAGTGTGAGATGCTGATCATATCTTCAAATCAGGAGCATTCTATTTTGTTTTAGCAGCTATAGCTATGTGTAGGCATTTATACTAGGTATATTATATGGAAAATTGTTTTTACTTGTTCTATATATATTCAGTATGCCATAACTGATCACAAACACAAAAGTTATCAGGCGCAATAGTTCGATTTTTTAACCTATCGCAGGTTTTGTCTTTATCCTGCAACTGATCTCATACTTCATCATTTTAATGACGTCTGAACGATATTCATAATCACACCGAGCAGCCTGATGTGTAATCTAGATCTATGCACATCCTGACTTGGCCTCTAAATCTGCATTCTTGGACGTCCTAGCGCTTCTCCATCCATTGATCACTCGCTGAGCATTGTGCATGCATGAGCAGAGGAGATTCCAATATATTGAGCAAGCTCAGGAAGATTGATGATATAAGCTTCTTTCGTGCCCCCCCTGTAATGATATGCATAATTCAAACCGGCTAGGTACAATATAGTAGGAAAGGCGCATATTGCCTGAGTAGGATCAAAGCTACTGCTCAGGTATTTGCGCTGTGTTAAGGCAAAAAATTGAAATTGAAATATATTTTTCACCTTGTAGCCAAAGGGGCAGGTGCAGTGGTAGGAGCCTGTGACATCACTAACGCAAGTGCCGTTGTTCTGGCACGGGTTTGCCAGACAGGGGGCGCACTTGGACATCATATTCAGATCAACAGGACCTGTTAAGAGGTAGATGAAAAAATGATTAGTGGAGGAATGAAACACTTGGCATCGAGAGCAAAGATACATGAACGGACTGCTAGTGAAATAAATTCTGGCGCCCCGTATTGCCGGTATTTCGATCCAACCCCAGCGAAGTCGACACACTAATGCCATTATCAGAGGTGGAAAGAGTTATAAAATATTCTACTCAAGTGAAAAGTACTATTATTTAAATTAAATTTAACTAAAAAAAAAAGCTCCTTCAAAATTTACATAATGTAAAATTTACCGAGCTACTTTTTTAACAGCGGAGGTGGGGTGCGGGACTCTAGTCCGGTTAAAAGAGGGGGTGGAAGGGGCTAAACAAGGGGATATAAATCTTAAAGTAGTTGTTTTTAATTGAAAGAGCACCAACGCATTATTTTTATTTATACATTTTTTACTCAGTAACAGATATGATTTGAAATGTAGTTAAATACAACACTTCAAACAAAACATACTCAAGTAAAAATAAAATGACATTTTAAAACAATACTTAAAAAAAAAAGTAGGAAGCAGAAAAAACTTTACATCCCACCTCTGACCTTTATAATGCAAGTCATTTTTCCACCTCTTAGCACAGGTTTGAGACTGTCAGCTTTACACTATATGATATAATTCTAGTATTCTTGTCTGAAATTACCTCAGATAAATAAAAAGCATAAATATTAGAAAAACTGTAAAAAATAAAAATGGAGAAACATTCTGTTCCTTAAGCAATAAGCATAATTGTTCTGTTTCTTTGTTCACTTTATGTTTCACCATTATTGCTACGATATCTGTCTCATGAGTTGTGTGCAGTCCTGCACCAAATGTGTTTTTTTTTGTTTGTTTTTTGTATTCAAGCAACACTGCCTGAACTTTGGTCTTTGGTTGCAGTGGCACAAAATCACATTATGCATTAAATCACCACTGATCTCAACAATGCCCTATGAATTCTCTTGAGGTGTGTAATTTCTCTGTGCCTGACAGCCAAATCAGTTTGAAAATCACACACAGTGAGCCCAGCTTTAGTGTGTTTCTGTCCAAAAAAATAAAAAATACACCACAGGCACAATGATGACGCATGAGACACTGAATCAGAGATGGTGAGATTAAAGATTTGGACACAAAGAGCATATCACAGAGGGACGTCGCTAAATCCTGCACTATCCAAATATATATATAAAAAAAAACTTTAATCTCTTGCTTAATCGCAAATCGGTTTGCTTGATCCCTCTAACACTTCTACCTGTTTTTTAAGGGCTTAGGGTCTAAAACATAGGATGTCTTTGTGTGATTAGAGATGGCATGGAAGGAAAACAAAGAAAAAAAGGCAAACCATAAACAAAAGAATATGTCACCATTGCACTGGAAGCGATTGAGGGGTGTAGTCAGAAGCAGACGGTCAGCCATGTCAGGTGGTCCAGTACAACGAGCGATGCCAGGCTCCTTAAAACCAGCTTTAACCCACTGAGAGAGCCAGCGAAGCTCACAATCACAATATAGTGGATTTGCTCCCAGAGCCCTGTAATACACACACACACGCAAATTAATATATATAATATAATATATACATGATATATTAGTCAGCAATTTAAACATGTTGCCCTCAAAGTTGATGTGTTAGAAGCAGGAAAAAAAGCTAAGCGTTAGGAGTTTAACGAGGACCATATTGTGAAGTCTAGACAACTGGGGCAGAACATCTCCAAAACTGCAGCTCTTGTGGGATGTTTTCTGTCTGCAGTGGTCAGTATCTATCAAAAGTGGTCTAAGGAGGGAACAATGGTAAACCGGCGACAGGGTCATGGGCGAACAAGGCTCAGTGATACACGTGGAAAGAGAAGGCTGGTCCGTGTGGTCTGAACCAACAGACGATCTACTGCAGCTCAAACTGCTGAAGAAGTTACTGCTGTTAATGCTCGACGGCTATGGACTATTTTAGCAGCAAAAGGAGACCAACACAAAGTAGGCAGGTGCTCATAAAGTTATAAAGTAATGCCTGATCACTGTATGCATTCAAAATCCTGAACATGTGAAAGCTCGAAAAAAATGTGTCTTAAACAGTCACTTTTTTTTATTAAACTTCAATCTGTTAAACAGGTGCCACTGACAACAAGAAAACAGGATCAGCCATGCAGAGCAAAAAAAAGGAGCTTATCAAAAAGCATGCATGAAACTTTTGTCTTATGCGCACACACAGAGACACTCACACACACACACACACACACACACACACACAGACACACGCACACTTGAACATCCTGCTCAAGTACACAAAGGCAGTCTCTTCTTGCACTAAAGCACCACTTCCTTCCATTCTGTCTTTAATGAATCAGAGGACCCTTCTTCTAAAAGAGGAACCTTTTGTGACAGTTCTTTTCACAGCAGCACTAAAGCAAGCTCAATTTTCAAGCGGCAGCAGGAACTGCAGCCTGAGAAGGAAAAAGATGAAGAGGGAGAAGAAGAAGAAGAAAAAGAAGAAGAAGAAGAAAAAGAAGAATACGAAGGAGAATGGGAAAAAGGAGCATGAAAACTCATTCATGGATGCCTTTAATTTTTTTTTTTTTTTAAGATTTTCTAGAAGGCCCAGGCACTACTACAGAGTACCCCAACCCCCCCCTTCGCTTTCGCACCTGGTAATAAAGTCAATCCTCTATAGATCATAAATAGGTGCGTGATTGTGAGTGATGCCTGGAGTCTGTCATTAATAGCAAGGGACAGAGAGGGATGAGAGAAATAGTTAGAGAGAGAGAGAGAGAGAGAGAGAGAGAGAGAGAGAGAGAGCTCTAACACAGGATCACATGCACTCACAGATGAGACAGAGACGTCAAGTGGTTGAAGGCTCCCTCTGGAATAGTTGAAAGGTCGTTTCCGTGGAGAGTCCTGAAAGAGAAGAAAGGAGAAATTGAAGACAAATGCATGAGGGTCTCGTTGTTTAAGCAGAGAGGAAGGAGAACAAGGAGGATGTTGCAGCAGCAATTAGTTCAAACTGAGGCCATTCTGTCTGTATTAACAAAGTAAGTACTGACAATTCATGGCATTTATAGTATTCTGGGTCAATTCTCAGAACACACACACACACACACACACACACACACACACACACACACACACACACACACACAAACAAAACCACACGCAGGGGTCTGGTGTCAGTCTAACAGCAATCAGACCAAGTGACTGGACAGCACTGCACCAGTGAGTGCAGTGGTTCCCCTTAGGGGCATTGTGGAAAATTAACAAGTGAGAGTGACGGCTGGCTGGCAGACCAAGCTGACCCGATTTTGAGTACAAGGCCGGTTTTATGTCAGCCCAGTATAACAGAGGACAAGGGTTTGAAAGAATCGGGCGTTGTGTTTCAGTCAAATGCTACACTATATAGACAAAGTTTGTGGACATCTGACTATAGTATTTGTATGAACATCCTAATCCATATTTAATCCTCATTTGCTGTTATAATAACCTTCACTAGTTTGGAAAGATGTTTCACTAGATTTCTGAGTGTGGTTGTGGTGATTTGTGCTCATTTAGCCACAAGGTCGTGATTAAAGTCAGGGTGAAAAGTCCTAGGGTGCAGCCAGTTCCATTTTTCACTTTAAGGTGTAAATTAGGGTTAAGTTCTAATTCAAGCCACTTCAGATCTTTCATTTCAGCCCATGTAAACCGTATCTTCATGGAGCTTTCTTTGTGCATGTCATGATGGAACAGGTTTGAGTCTTTGAGTTCAAGCGAAGGGAAAATTTTATGCTACTGCATCCAAAGACACCCTGTACAATTGTGTGCTTTAAACTAACATTTTGGGGGAAGAACCACATATGACTGAGAAAGTCAGGTGTCCCAATAACTTTGTATTTAATGTATCTCTAGTTTTCTAAAAACAATGGCAAAAAATGGATGCAATAAGATTTTCTTTTCTGAAAAGTGTGCTTTAGTAAGCAAACACACTTTCAGTACAGGAAATAAAACCCCTTATTCAGGTTCATCACCGAAATACTACAGACATGGTGAGAGATCAAGTGTAATTTCATTAACACTTGACTATTTCTTTAATGATCGCTGATAACCTCTAAAGTGCAGCGGTTGAGAGGTGAGCATGAAAAAGAAGAAAAAGGCAACTGCTCTCTTCTTCCACATACAAAGCAGAGAACCTGCTGAGGCCAGAAACTCAATTTACTTCTAAAACCTGCTCTGTTTCGCAGCCACCTCCTAAAGTGGAGTTAATAAAGCCTGCTGTGGTGCAGGGACTGGTCTTGAGTGTGTGTGTGTGTGTGTGTGTGTGTGTGTGTGTGTGTGTGTGTGTGTGTGCTAGTGTATGTTTTTGACAGTACCGCTGTAGTACTAAAAAAAGCATAGCATTAATTTACTACAGAAATATTTATGTCAATGGAAGGTCTGAACAAGGACATACTGTACAGGCATGTATTTGTGTGTGTGTATTTGTGTGTGTCTGCCTCAGGTACCACCAGATGAGAGACTTACAGAAGACGTAAGGCACGCAGTCCATCGAACGCCTGCACCGGTACACAGCGGATCTGGTTGTAACTCAGGATGCTGCAGAGATTTTGCAAGAGAGTAACGTGTTACACAAAGTCATTCACGGGCTCACACACTCACACTGACTCACGCACAAACTGGCGTGCTTGTTGTTAGCGGCGTGTGGCAGATGGCACACTCACAGTGTGGAGAGCTGAGTCATATTGGTGAAGATGAAAGGAGTCAGAGAGCTGATGCTGTTGTTACTCAGGTCTCTGTTGGCGCACACACACACACACACACACACACACACACACACACACACACACACACACACACACACACACACACAATTGAAATAACAATACCCATTTCTGCTATGTTAAAAAGTCAGAAAATGATATTGAGTTCATATGAAAGAAAACAGGAATACATACACAAGCAGAAGTTGTTTCAGGTTGCTCAGCTCCTTAGGCACTGAGGTGAGCAGGTTTCCTTCCAGATACCTGAAATATACAAAACAAGCATGATTTTTATACTATGCTAATGTCTATGCTATGCTATGTCTACACCTTTTGTTCTATGACATTAGAAAGTCTTGGTTTTCCTGTTCAAGATTATAATGAACCTAATATAAGATGACTAAACCTAGTTTAAGTCATTTTGTCCTGAGTCATGCTCTTGTTCTCTTCTTTCTATCAATCTATTTTGCTCTTTGACTCTTTATGAGAAGAGGGATGGAAAATGCCTCATGGCTTCTAAAGCAGCACATTGTCATTGTCTCTACAAGGGCCAAGAGCTTGGCAGGGCAAGACTGGACATCGTTTGTATCTGATTGTGATTGGTAAAGCTTCATGGGAAAAAAGGAAAATTGCAGTGGTTGAGGCATGTCAGTGTAGCGAATGCGGCCTATAAGGCATCCTGAGACTCAGAATTTTAAAGGAGTATATATCAAAAGGCAATAAAAAAAATTACCAAATGACAGGCGTAAAAAAAACAATCAGGGGAATAGAGAGACCGAGACTCACAGCTCTGTGGTGTCCTTAGGGATGCCCTTGGGTAGAGAGCGCAGTCCGCGGTTGCTGCAGCGCACCACTGTGTCTGAGCATGTGCAAGGATCTGGACAGCGAGGGACCGATGGCAAACAGATGTTCTCCTCTATACCTGGACAGAAAACCGATAGAAAGAGTTGAAACAGGAAAACAGAACAGAACGCTGACACACTGGCTTTGGCTTGCTTAGAAATCAGCTGCAGTTGCTTACATTTCCATCTTGCATATTACAGGTGAGTGTATGTAGGGCAACTACCCCGGTAATAATACCCCACCCTCCTGAATTGATTACCTTGAGTTCTGCTAAACTTTAAATAATAATTTCTTGATCTTAATGTGGGGTGGTGGTAGCTTAGTGATTAAGGCATTGGATTTTGGATCCGAAGGTGATGAGTTTAAATCCCAGCCACATCATACTGCCACTCCTGGGCCTGTGAGCAAGGCCCTTAACCCCATAGCTGTTCAGTTGTTTGAATAAGATACATTAAAATTACTCCAGATAAGGGTGTCTGACAAATGCCATAAATGTCTAAAAAAAAGCCAAGATCTATTGCTTCAATTTCTGTTCCTGTATTGTACACACTGATTCATGGACTATAAAAGTGCATTGCACACATATACATGTAAAAGTCTTGCCTCTATATCCAGTATGGAATTTTGATCCTTGATCCTATTTGTTGCCTGAGTTAACTCCATGATATCTGTCTGGTTTTGCTTTTTGATGACCATGCGGACTATGTTTCAAAGATCGGATATTGCAAATGAGATCTTAATGCTTCTCCTGGATCCAATATCGTTCTGCAGAGAAGCCGAAAGTTCCTGCACATGCGGAATTACAGTAATTACAAACCTTCAACTTGTAAAAAAATAAAAATAAAAATAAAAAAACATTCATGTCTTTGCCGGACTCATAATTACCAGTTGGGAACTTTTGAATGTTCAGAATGCTCCAACTAGCCATATGTGACTTCATGATCTAAACACACACCGCTGGGGGAAAAAAAAATTACAGCGGTGTCTGCAGTTCAAGTAGCTACAGTAGGAGTGTTATACCAGAATTGAAGACTAACCCATTGATCAAATGTTTCTCAGTGGTCCATACATAATAAATTCTAGAGTTGAGCGTTCCCATAGAAATGAAAAAGAGGAGACCAACAGCGCCAAGCAGAACCGCAGAGCTGCCATTTTATAATTACATTAATACATTTTGTCATTAAAAAAAACACAATTTTAGCTGGTTATGCAAGTAGCCAACATGGAAATTCACGCTCTACATGATGAATTTAATATTTAACATAAATGTCCAATCGTAACTGTGACTACACAGTACCGTGGAGCCAGTTTAGTTAAACAGCAACGAAAAGCAAGCAGAGTTTCCTTTTTTTAATACAGGAAACAGACCACCACTTTGTAACTTAGTTATTCACTTCCCCTGACCTGCTTTTAAGTTTTAATCCTAGTGGCAAATTTCCAACACTAAAAAGAGCAAATGACAGGGGAACAAATAATAAAAACCCTACAAAATCCGACTCAACCCAGTCATATGTCCGTCAAGTGTCCATTTCCTTGAACAATTGTGACTTGATAGGATAAAACTTTGATTTCATGTGTTTTCTTGGCAGTCGTATGACAGAAAATCTTTCCTCCTAGCATCACGTATGCCAACAAAATTGTGAGCTGCCTGTCTGAACATATCCGCAGAGACGCTTTAATTTTTAATGCTTCTTTTACCAAGATATCTCACTTGCACGAGAAAAAATGAGCCAGCATTGCTAGGTTTAATATAGACATTCATAAATACTTTACAAAGGAGAGAAAGGGGCACTAAAAGAGGACAGAGACAAAGAACAGAATAGCAGCGAAACCACAGGTATGACGGTGTGTAAGTGTATGTGCGCATGTGTGTTTGTCATGTAAACGTGCCCAAAACTGATTTTAAATGGTGCTCTGGCCAAGACAGACCACTCCTACAGATATCTGACAATCAGCACGAGAAACACTTAAAAGCGTGCATAAAAAGCGACACAGCGTACAGAAGTTAAAGATCATCCACTAAATATTGTTCTTGGCAACCATTTTATGCTTTTCCTCGCCTGGGCCTCACAGCTCCCCGATCCGCCTGATTTCATTCCCGGCCTGAGAGATGCTATCTGCAAAGGAACTGTGTGGCTCTCCCGATTAGAAAAGAAACGAGGAATTAAGACATTAATGAGAGGTAATGAAAACTCAGGCCTGCTCCAAAAATAACAGGCTGAGTGAGGACAGAAGAGAAGAGAAGAGAAGAGAAGAGAAGAGAAGAAATAGAGGGAGATAATTTTACTCTTCTGATTGGGCTTCCCTGAACTGCAAGTCTATTTAGCTTCTGTGCAGTTTTAGCCGTCTGGAAATAGTGTGATATTGTGGAATTGAATTTCTTTGCAAAAGCAGGAACAAAGCAAAAAACTCTATGACCCTCGTAATCACCTCTCTTTTGCTCAGCAAGAAAAAAAGAGCAGCAGTCTTTTTAGTAAATTTGGTTTTGGAGGGTAGAGTGGGGGTGATATGGCCGGAGATCAGCCAAACACTCGAAACCAGGCTGGAACACATGCGTTGTGCTAACTAATTACCCTCTTACTTTCTTCGTGAGCTCTCTTCCTTTGAACCCCTTCCTTTCAAAGTGTTCTGCTGCCTGCATCTGTGCTGTCTATTCCCTGAAGCTCTTAAGCAGCAAAAGAGCTGCTTTCCCCAGAACACTTGGGCTTTGGCGGCAAGGCTTGACTCTCGCTGCGATTCTGGCCAGACAGAAGCCAAACCACATTTCCTTTTTCTCTGTTAAAATTTACAGCGGCGCAGTGGGACAGCGGTTCTCCCTTAGCGTCTGTAGGAAAATGGCTGCCGATTGGCTCTAAAAGCTGGCTGAAGCCTGATAATGAGAGGGGTCTTGCGGTCTGATTTGCACTCCTCATGCCCTCTCTATGCTGGGAAGGGGTCGTGTGTGATTTATGCCCATCCTGAATAACATATAGGCCATTTTAGATTTGAAGAAACCACTCCGAGATGGGTTGTGGAGTAATCCACGGCCCCGGGGAGTGACCAGAAGCACGGCTTGTTCAGATCAAACTAGCATGACTCGATTGGAAGATGCATGTAATCATAAGCGAAGTGTAAATGACTCATAATAACTGAGCTCCGCTGAGCTGGAGAAAGTTCACCGAGCACCGGATTCTTTAACTGCTGCCATGTGGTTGGCGTTTCTGACATCCGAAGACCTGTGTGCTGGAGTCGCAATTGTGCGCATGAAGGAGTATTCTGATGTATGAGTACGCATATGGAATGAATGCTGATGAATGAGTAAACAGGCCTATGAATTAGGCATAACGAGTGAGTTAAGAAGCTGTACAGCTATGTGTACCATCACAGGTGAAGTCAGGCGTTGCCACGTCCTGAATGGGGATTTCCTTCAGGAAGGCTGGCTTCTGGCATCTGGGATTTCCACTCACCACCCTGGTTTTCTTCAGCCACTGGCCTAGCCATGCCAAGTGACAATCACACACATATGGGTTGGACAGCAGGTTGCTGTAGAAAAGAGGACAAAAAACAGACATTCATAGTATAAACCCTCCTTCAGATAGAAATTGTACAATGTGGTACCATGGCCACTTTTTTTCTAAATGCCAAACTCAAAATAAAGACAATGATTTTGTCCGAAATAAATGCCTAGGCTCCGACAACCTTGAGAATATGCAGGCAGCATGAATGACAGGCAATCAGAGACGCCCCCTTGCTCAGATTGGTTGAATATTGAGTGCCCACATCATCAGATATTTTTTCTTCTAATTTACAGTAGTTCAGAAATCAATAAAAAGGAATTGTATTTTATTGGCTGTTGTTGGAATATGAGATGGAACTGACCATCACTAAGATTTTTCTTCACTATTTTATCCTGTTCAACTGAATCCAGTTTATATTCCAGGAACGCTGGTTGTGAAGCAAAAAATATTCCCTTTGACAGAATTCCGATTGCAAGGCAATTTACTGCAATGTTTTTGAAGAAAACCAGAGGAAACCAACCCATGCAGAGATAAAGTGAACATGCAAACGTCCAGCAATAGCTCAATTGCAGAATCACACTGAACATTTTACCCGATTTCAATTTTTCACTGTTTAAACAAAACAATAAAAATGATACAAAAGCTATTATTTCAGTGACAATTGTAGCAACAAACAATTTCACTGCAGCGCTGCAAGACATTTCTCTTTCTCAAAAATACGGCCGAAACATAATTTAAAGACACATTTTTATCACATCTGAGCTGAGCCAGGCTCTAACCTCCATCTCCGAGTCTGTTAAATGGACCACAGGAGTGGAGCTTTCAGGACCAAGATACTGACCCATTTTTCAAAGGTCCTCTCAGAGCTCCAGAAGCTTGTCTATTGGAGCAAGACCCTAAATCATAAAAGTTTAGCCTCCAGCTGAAGGCATCACTGGCCATGAGTCAGCGCAGCTATAAGCGAGAGGCCTGTCTGACTGATGCGGTGTTTTAGCGTCCCCATCTTCAGCTGCAGCCGACTCACTAGTGCTGCTGTGGAGCCACTTTAATCGCAAGCAGCAAATGGTGCATCCGAGAGCTGTTGTTCTGCACCACCCTACAGCACGGATTAATTAAGTGAGCTGACCTTCCAATGCACTGCCAACATACGCGTGAGGGCTTGCAGGCAGCAGCGCACGTTAATACCCGAGCAGGCCTGCCATGTGCTTGCCTTTAATTATTCACATGGTGCTCTGTGAACAACAAAGCATCGAATGGGCTCATTATCTTCATAAAAAGCATGAATAAAAGACATATCAAACACAAGAAGAGCAGCTTTAGTTGTCGCTTTTTTTCTGCTAATTTTTGGTAACCAGTTCACAGTTCTTTTGGTTAACAAACGTTGTTTTGCTTGAGGAATATAAAAGCAACATACTATAATGGGTTAATGCAAGCACTACGAAATGGTTACCAGAACAATAGGGAAAGATTTTCGGAACCATAGCGGGTTACTGCAAGGCCATATAAAATTCATGCCAATGCTCTCTAAACCATAATATAACCAAAACCAAACATTTTAAAAATGTTCTGGGGGGGGGCAGTGATATTTCGTTGGCTAAACGCCTTCTGAATAAAGGTAAATCCACATTACTGCAGAGTGAAATTCTTCTTTTGCATATACCAGCAATGTTAGGAAGCTGGGGTCAGCCATGGTACTATGCCCCTGGAGCACAGAAGGTTAAGGGCCTTGCACAAGAGTGGCAGCTTGGCGATACTCTGGCTTGAAACACCAACCTTCTGATCAGTAACCAAGAAATCTTTTTGTTTGGAGGAACTGTAGAAACCCGCTCCTCTTTTTCTGAGCAAGAGATAAATATGACCCAACATAACTGAATACGCATAGAAATATTCTAGATTATTCTAATCTTTTCCATTCGATTCTAGCACAAGGTAAGTGTTTTCCCTATGCACTGTATCTTCCCCAAGCTCCTTTTCATCATTCCTTTAAATGTTAAAAAGCTATTTTCACCTGGAAATACCAAAATATCTTGACGCTTCTAACCAACAACCAACAAAAAGTATATCAGTCACATTTCAGTCAGTGTAATCATAGTAATTAATAATGCAGGCATGTTATAGTTTATTAATACTTTGATCTTATAATTTTATACACATAAACTGTAGGCCTGAAATATTTCGGACGCCATCGAAACACAACGTTTGAATGCGTTTTCTAGTAGAAAAAAAAAAAAAATTTGTCGTTCGTGTTGTTCGTCATGCCTGAAGGAAGCCAAACCCAAAGACTGACATCAGATGTTGGATTGAAAGTGGTGAGTGACCAAGAAAACAACCTCAGAATTCAGAAAGGCATCTGCAAACAATAATGTGAAAAGAAAAGCATGCGTTCTCTGATTGCACCATATGCAATGCGATTATAATAGCAGTGTGATTGGGGTTGCGTTTTTTTGTGTTTTTTTAACTTCCTGTCTAAGAACAGTCCAGGTCTTAACTCTGAGCTACACGACACCAACCGCAATTTTTGATTTCCAGATCGAATGAACACAGATTGACTGATACATGTGTCAATGAATCATAACAGCAGTAAAATCTGAAGAGCATGTTCTATTACATATCTTAACCAGTAATTGGGTAATAAATTACCTTATACGATCTTATGATTCCAACTAAATTCAAATTGTTATAGGTTCATATGACTTCTGGCTTTGTATCACTACATTTTTGTGTTTTTGTGTACCAATGAGAACTCACATGGTTGACAGGGAGTGCAGGGTGAAGAAGGCTCCTGGGACGATAGTGGAGATGCGATTGTCGTAGAGAGACAGAAGACGTACTGAGCTGAGGCCTGTAAAAGTGGTGTTGTCCACACAGGTGATCTGATTGCTCCTCAGCATCCTACAGGAATACACATACACGCAAACACACACACATGAGGGTTAGACAATGGTTAAAGTCACCTAATGCTTGTTAAAAAAAATCATAAAATTCGTTAAACTTTTGATGCGCTCTTTCCCTGGCAAGGGCATTATCCCCGACCTTCATCTGCATACAGGAACATGACTGGCACTTATATTTTATGATGTAATAGCTCATCTTGAACATGTTGCGTACTGGCTTTACATTGCTCATGAGATTTTCACCTCTGCTGTGTTGGCAGTAAAAAGTGCTGCAGTTGCCATATTCACACTCTGAGCAGACTACTTAAGTAATTTCTCAATGAAAGCTCACTTTGATTATTACATTACAAAGACATTAATGTTCTGTCACAAGGACATAGAGATTTTTATTACAGAATCTGAGGACCATTGCTGAAGTATCCAGCAAATGAAATGCAAGTGAAAACCTTAAAAGATTTGGTAGACATATAAGGAAATTTATAAAACATGTATATGTGTGTGTGTGTGTATGTGCATTGAAAAAGACACAGGCTGAAATAATCAGGGCCTCTAAAAGAAGCCCAGCTGCACAAATGGGATAAATGCAAACCAGAGGCTGTTGGGACGCAAATGTGAAAGCAGCAAATTCCGCATTAGATCCTGACAAACAGGGACCTGAGACAGGCAAACTCAATTTAGGCATCATGTTCCTGGGATTTAAAAGCCACGAAATTCAATACTGCTGAACCATGATTCCATTCATTTGCTTTTAAGCACTGCTCTCTCTCCAATTTGGCTAATTAGGTGAACAGCAGAGCATAGCAAGGCCATTCTGAACTCCCAGGCTCCACACGCTGCTTTACTGTAGCATCTTTGATGTCGCAGCATTCTGCTTGTGACAGGGAGTCCAGGATCTTCTCTGCGTAGTTAAAATCCTCCTCAGATCTGATGAGTGAAATTTGGTTTGCTGATCCTTGAACTATTCTAGGGAGAAAAATCGGCTAGATTCTATATTTTAGCAACAATTTTTCAAAATAATCTGTTTCCATAGCTTGGGAATTTGACACAATAGTGAACTTTAATGTGATTTTGTGGCTCCTTGTGTGTTTACACTGAAACTAAAGCCCCTGCCCGTGGTCGGGAAGGGATAATAGGACTTGACTCACAGGGTTTTAAGGCCACTCAGTCCTCTGAACATGCGCCCTTGGACGGCCGGTAGCTTGTTTCCAGTGAGTAGGAGCTCAAGGACGCCTCCAGCGCCATCAAACACACCCTCCCGAATCTCCCGCAGCTTATTGTTACTCAGGTTTCTGGAATGAAACAACAAACAGAGATCGTCATGCATCAAGCTTCTTCGTTGGAAAAAATCAACATAAACCTGTCAACCAGTTTTATCTGCTCTGGCTTCAAAATCTCCCACATTTCCATTTGGACTTGTAAAACACAGACTGCTTTGGGATTATACGACTACATGTTAAGTATATTATTTTTTAAACGTTCGAAAACGTTTAATACGTTCTTTATTCATAATCACCAGTTAGAATCGAATTTAATGGGTTCTTAAGCGCACATTTATGACATCTGGCAACATGCTATCTCAGCCGTGTTCTAGTGATTCACTGGCTGATTGCAATCTGTGCTTCGGTAAAACGAGAGGAGGGGAACTTTAAGGACGCCTCCTATTCGTAATGAGTTCGACAGCACCATAACGTAAGCAATTTCATGCCTGATAAATCACCGGCCTTCTTTCCAAAAGACCACCGCTTTTCCCATCTCCAGAGTGGGTGGCGAATATTGCCAGACAATAAATCCCACTGCGCTTTCGCCCATTTCGGCCCAATATTCTGCTGCCTTTTCTATCCACGCCGCCTACATGGCTCATCACGCATAAAGTTATTGACATTAAATGCACAGTCGGATGTCCCAAATGGCAGCCAACAAGCCCTCCTTCCTGCTTGAAAGTGAAAATGGATGAAAATGAACAGCAACGTACATCTTCCTAAGGTTTGGGAGCTTCTTAAAGGCCCCCATGGTGTCCAGAGATGAGATTTCATTGTCGTTTAGGCGCCTGGAGAAGACAAAAAAGAGACAGAGTGAGTGGTGGGGAGGTGGAGAGAGAGAGGTTAATGAGTCACCGGTGAGTCATAACATGGAGCAACATGGAGATAAAGTATATTAAATGTAGGAGATATAATCAAACATACATATATGTATGTATGTATGTATTTATGTATGTATGCATGTATGTATGTATGTATGTATGTATGTATGTTTCGTTACAGAGTAGTTCCTATACATTTAAATGATTCATATTATATTCTAAATTGACTTATTCAACAGAAAGTAATTCTGATATTGCAGAAATGCTGTGTCTGATTCTCAGTCCTTTGCATATAAAGTAATATTCCAGAAATATAAATAAATATATATTTAAATATGAATAAATATTTAAACAAATAAAAAAAAACTGTTATTTAGTCTACCTTATTTGTAACACAAAATATGCAAATAGGTATAGATAGAAACTAGGTTAATAAAAAGGTTATGAGTATTATTTCGAACAAAATTATATTGCTGTGATTCAGAAAGCAAACCTCACAGTGAGATGACATGGCAGAGCCGAGCTCAGAGTTACAAAACAACCGTTCACAGTGACAGAAACCAAAAGAAACTTTGTCAAAACACCTCCAAGAGTGAAAGTAATTGACGGAATGAATGAGAAGAGGACGGAATATGTGAGTCACAATCTGATCTCACATAAGCGGAAAGATGTGGATACCAAGAAGGACATTGAAAAAAAATAATAAAATACAGCTAACGTTCCTGTAAGCTAAATTTCACTTGCACTATGAAGAAACAGAGACAGAGTAGGAGACAGATAGAGCAGGTGTAGGAGGCCTAGGGTGTGATTGATGAGTGAAGTTGATGGTACTGGAGAGGGGAAAAAAACAGCCGTGTCCTCTACACATGAGCAGAAGGGCGAGAGGCATCGAGGGAACAGCTCGAGTACTGCATAAACCTAACAGTCCAGGAAAAGCCTGTGGCAGTCGTTCACCATCGACCGGCATGAGATATGAGATAGAGAATGCAAGAAGATAGGGAATGGACAAGCAGGACAGAGAGAGGTGCAGTGAAGTGCAGGAACAGCCACTACCTAGATGGACTCTACACCGTGTTCAGTCAGCAATGTGAGTTTGGGAAAGAGATTAATTGTGTGTATGTGCATGTGGAGCCACTCACTTTATAAAATTGTGGACAAAATGTATACCCTTTATGCTTCTGTAATATTACAGATTACTGCAGTTATGAAATGGCCAAAGCCAGAACATTTATATATCTCAATGGATGACAAAGCAAAATCAATGTAATACCTGTCAATCAGTTCTTTAATTGGACTGATAACCACATTAACCACATAATAAACACATTTTGTGTAAAGAATGTTTGTCATTTGTAGTATTGTAAAACACTTTAGTTTTTTAGGTGGAGCATAAAAGCAAAAGCAAAAAGCTAAATTATTTGTGTGTGTTGTGTGACTGCTTACAGATCAGTGGTGTGTTCAGGAAGGTGGGGAGGGATGCTGGTGAGTTTAAGGTTGGAACAATCCACCACGGTTCCCTCACAGCGACAGCGTTCAGGGCAAACCAGGTCCTGGAAACACTCGCCTGTTAGACGACTCCGGTAGTCCTCTGAACCTGACACACACAGGATAGAGAAAAAGAAGATAGATAGATTGATAGAGAGAGAGAGAGAGAGAGAGAGAGAGAGAGAGAGAGAGAGAGAGAGAGAGAGAGAGAATCAGAAAACAGCCATTAATTTACCCAAATACATGTTTGCACGAATAAACACTCATATCTGAGGAAACACATACCACAACCGTGCATCACAGTATCTTATTGCAGATCTTCTTTTACTCCATCACACTCAGACATCCCTACGCTCATGCACAAACATGAACTCCCCATACATGCCTTAGTTCTATACAAACATTCATCTTCTTGTGGGGAACGGCTGTGTGTGCTGATAAAGTGGGCCGAACAGCGCGAGGTCACTTGTTGGAGGTCCGCTCCTGAGATGTTTGACAGAACAAAAACTGTGGAGGTTTCTGGAGCGCAGGAGAAGCTGGCATTTTTGATTTTTGATTTTTTTTTCATTGTGCTACATCTTGGTCACATGACCCATGTCTTTCCACAAGTACTGTTTAGATTATTCCTCCTCTCCTCCTTCTTACTGTCTTTCACTGTCTTTTCCTGTCTTGTGCAAGGGACTTTTTGTACAACAAGGTTGTGCAAAATTTACCATTTGCAAACCTTATCATATGACATCACCACAATACAGTTTTATATATAAAAAAAAAAAATTATAATAATAATAATTATATATATATATATATATATATATATATATATATATATATATATATATATATATATATATAAAGTATGTTATTAAGCTTGCTAAAGTAAGATAATGTTTTTAACTGGACTTACACAACAAAATATTTCAGATGACCTAGCTTGCTAGCACCAGGACTAATGTTAGGGTAAAGGTTTATACAACATTAGCTACCTTGCTAGCAAACTGGGCTAATATTTTAGGTTACACAGTGAATTATATTACCTAAATCTTAGCTAGCTTTCCTGCAAATTATCTAGCTATTTGACATAAAATTAATGCTTCTAAACTATTAAATTGTGTATTAAATATATTTTTCGAGTTGAACATTATTTTTCGAGTTGAACATTAATTTGTAGCTATTTTGGCAAACCTACCTTTAACATTTAACTTAAGAGTAAAAGCTTGGTAGATTTTAATCCATTATATATTGCAATTCAAGCGAACGTATGATATCAAGTGAAATAAAATGAAAGAAATTTTGAATTTCAATAAACACTATTGTTTAACAGAAGTAATTGTAAAAGTTAAACCTGCATTAATTATGTCACAACACATGATTATATGTGAAACATATTTACAGTGGGCAAATAGATAGTTATAATAATAATAATAATAACTCTGGAAGGTGGAAACAGCAAACATGTAGAGTAATGGCAGACAAAAGGCTAGAAATGATGTCACATGATTGTGTTTACAATTGGCTGGTAAACTATAATTAAACTCTAATCTTGTTGACCCCTTTCCACTAATTAAATCAGAACACACATGTTTAATGCTTAAGCCCTTTTCAGGACATGCTTGCTATGGCCGAAGGTCCTTGACAGTAGCTGCTGAATTCGAGTCGACAAGCGCTGCCTTGTTCTTCTTCCTTGTGGTGGGCTAGAAGTGCCCTATCCCAGAATGCCATGCTGCGTGCGAGTGTGTCCAGCGGTCCCTGGTGCTTGACGGAACCATGTGAGGCGAGTGTAGGCGGCGGCACATGGTTAGATCAAGCACAAGAGACAGCTGCACCAGGGGCCTGGGGGCCCGGGGCCAGGAGTGGAGAGGAAGAGGAGGAGAGGAAGAGGAGGAGAGAGGTGGAGGAGCAGCCAGGAAGAGAGCAGGAAGCCGCTGAGAAAAGCATTCATCACTTTCCCTGCTGCTGTTACAGTGGGACCATAGCTCTGCCCATAACACAATAGCACAGACAGATAGACAGACAAACAGACAGAGACATGACTGGCACACACAGGACAAAAAGGAGTGCAGCGAAGCCCTCTGCTGCTGTGCACACCCACACACCCTCACACACACTCACACGGTTCGTGCACAAACCCTTGGCGCTGAGTGTGTGTTGGCTCTCCCACCGTGCTTGTTACTGTGCTGCTATAGGGACACAGGCAGAGCTGTAATTAGGGGAAATCCTGGGGTTAATATCAAAGCAAGCGGCGGTTGCGCACAGCATTGAGCACACACACACACTACGCTCGCTACAGTCGACAGAAGCGCTTCCCTTTCATAGCCATTTTCATGGCTGCAACGTCCCACAGATCTTGATGAACCTTCAAAAATGCATTCTGATGGTTTTCGGTTTCACCGCGTATCCTGGTGATGTCCCATGAGCATTCTGAAGCCTGGCAGTGTGTATGTAGAACTGCTCCAGGCCTGAGGATGCCACACAGCTCCCTCTCCAGGGAAAAGATACACATTCTCTCTCTCTCTCACACACACACACACACACACACACACACACACACACACACACACACACACACATACAATAACACATGCAAAATCCTAGTAGTCACCAAGACAGTGCTACCTGTGAGTCCCTTCGCTGGGATTTTTAAAGAAATTGAATAAATGTCGCAAATATTACAAAACCTACTGTCCATGCATCACCCATTTTAGGTTAGCTTTCCATCACTGCTGATATATACTGTAGATAGTAGCTAGGCTAGCTTATGAAAGCATCCTAATTCCGCTAGAAGAAAATGTTACAGAATAGTTAATTCACAACGATTTCACATTTAGTGAACTTACTATCAAATTTGGTACCCAGCTAATGTTACCCAGCATGCTTTCCACTGTTGATTGCATCATAAAATCACCTGATCATATCTAGCTTGATCGCTTGCTTTGCTATCAACAGCAGTGTTTTAGTCAAAATCCGAATTATCGCAAACAGAAGCTTCGGAAACAAAACTTGGCTGGCTACTAATCTTAAGCAAGCCAGCTAACAAAGCTAACTTTTATTAGATTCGATTGTAAAAATCAATATTAAGTAATGCTTGCTTAAAACTATACAAATTCAAGTCTCCTTCTAAGGAGAACATCTAATTTTGTTGCCAGTATTGCACTCTGTGTCTGGTTTTTAGATCTCTTATATGTATTTATATATCAGATATATTTAACCAGCATGTCTAAACATGTTCCATTCCTGCCTGGAAAGATTTTAAGTGGTACTGTTGGCTGGCATGTCCACAGTAATCTGCCAAACCTCTGATTTTGTCCTTGAACTCAACAAGTGTGAATCAGTGGACCCTATGAGGCCATGTGTGTGTGTGTGTGTGTGTGTGTGTGTGTGTGTGTGAGAGAGAGAGAGAGAGAGAGAGAAAGAGAGTGTGAGTGTGTTAAGTCTACCTGTGCAACGGAACTTCTTGCCCTTGATCTGACTGATGCGCTTGTTGGCGAGGCGGCGCGGGTGGCTGCAGCGTGCCCCACTCGTCTCGATGGGGTTGTCAAACAGGTAGTCAGCCAGCCACTTCAGGTGGCAGTCACACATGAAGGGATTCTGAGCGAGATGTCTGAAAAGGTAAAGGGTTGTGAAAAGGAGATAAATGTGTCACAATGGAAGAAAAAAAAAATCCTAAAAAATGTTTTGTAATAATGTTTAGACTTTTAAAAGCTTAAATTGTTTTCACTCCACTATCGACTAACTTTAGTGCTAAAAAACCAATGTTGATTAAGTGATTAGAGTGTGTGTGAAAAATGTGAAGGAAATCTGATCTGAAGTGGTTGCTTAAAGACTAGAGTGTGCTTCCTAAATGTGATTGCGTGCATATGTGTGTGTGTGTGTGTGTGTGTGTGTGTGTGTGTGTGTGTGTGTGTGAGACCTACAGGGTCTTGATGGAGCGCAGTGGGGTAAACAGGCCTTTGCTGATGGTCTGCAGCTTGTTGTCATAGAGAGAGAGCAGATTGAGACTCTGCAGGTCTTTGAACGTGTTCACCCTCAGGCAGTTGATCTTGTTGGCGTTAAGCAGCCTGTATTGACCAAAAAAGACGTTTCATCCTTTAGTCGGAGCGGCGGCGAGTTCGAGCACACACAAAACCTTAACATAATACGCGTCTATCATTGATCAAATTTACTATTCACCCTTTTAGATTAAACCGCAGCTTTGAGCCTTGTTAAGGTTTGAAGTAAATTCTCTTCACAGCCACGCTGTTTACTATGGATGTGTTGCATTGTGGGATTTAAAGTAAAAAGCGGCTCTGAGGTGCTAGTGAGGTCCAGATCTAGACATTAGACAGGGAGCTTGAATAAAGTGAGAATAAAGCGACCAGCTTAGCACCTCTAAGGTGCATTTTCCTGGCAATTCTACCAAAATCTTTCACAACTAAAAGGACACAAATTTTTTAAATGTATTTATTTTTTTTTCTCATGGCTAAGCACAAAGCATGCCTCGCTGAGCCGACCAGCAAAGTCAGAGATGCTGTAAATTCATGATGCCACTGCCCTGGCATGCCAAACCGTTCAAAGGAGTAAAGTATTACAAACAGCATGCAACGCTATTTCTGTAAACCTAGAATAGAAAAAAAAAATCACAGGCTACATTTTGCTTTAGCCAGATTTTTATAGTGTATCAGGAATACAATTTACTAAAACACATTCATGTACTTAATACATGTCACATTTCATGGTCACTTAGATAACTTTGAAAATCCAGCTTAATACACTCAGACCCTTACATTATTTACAATTAATTTTTTTTGTTAAACCAGAAGCACATTTGCAATTTTCTTTTTACATTTATGTCTAGATGCCCTGCTTTTCCACCTGCTTTTTTACACTATTCAACGTCTTTTTTACTTAGACCGATTGACAATCGACAGCACGGGGCCTGCGTTTAATTACTGAAAGCTGTTCTAATGAGGCTTTGTCTCACAGTAAATGCATGCTTCGTTAGCCTGCTCACTGGGGGAGCTAATTAGGTGTGGGGAATTAAAAAAAAGACAAAAACAAGGAAACCCGATTCGCAGCAAGCCGCCATTTTTTGGGGAATGGTGCAAGGTGTTCCTTTTCTATGGGCACTTAGTTCTAACCAAACTCATTAGAGTAGTGTTTCCCAAACAGCACATTTGAGAGGCCAAAACACACTGTTGTTTTGCTCTGTGCTCCAATAGCACTTTGGACATAAATACTGAGCACCTACAATCAAAAACCTCTTTAAAAATATGATAAAATGGCTGCTGTCAGCAATCTACATCTGAGACATATAAGTCAACTGTTTAAAAGAGTTTTTATATAATTTACAGTCTCCATTGCAGTGACTGTGAATGCAGACAACCCCTTTTCCTTGTGTTTTTTCCTCCATCGCAGTTAAAATGTAGTTAAGTATCAGAAATAAACTGAAAATATCAAAAGCTGTATTGCGAATCAGAAGTTCCTGCTGTATTAATGCATTTGTTCAAACATGCTATAATTTCTAAAATTTCTTGTATAACAGAAGCTCCATATAATCTAACGGAACTGTAAATGCTGTTTCTCAAAAACAAACAATAAATCATTTTACAAAAAAGGTAAATAATTGATAAGGTGCATCTTTTAGTTTGGAGGCATTTATCTATATCACCAGTATTCAGTGCTTTGTACTGTACATGTCTGTAAACTCTTTGCAGACAGGGGAACTTGGTGCTTTCCGGTTTCTCACTATCCTGACAAACATTTTAGAGAAGTTGGTGTGGGAATGCATAAAATGTGTATAAGTGCTGTATAATATAAGCAATAACAGGAATGAACTTATTTTCCACAACATTAACTGCCAATAAATAGATAAAAAGGAAGTGTTGCTTGTTTAAATAGTTAAAAAATAAACCATGGAATAATTACTGCGATTTGGGTCAAGACACACCATGGGATGCGATCACAGCATGCTATCAGCATTAGCTCTCTTTAATTTACGTTCATTGAGCATGAAGTATGTACAGCTAAAAGCAAACAAAGGTCACTGAAAAAAAACAATTACAGAACAAAATTGTAATGATTTACACAATAGTGGAGGCATACTGTCGCACGCTACCAACAGTTGTGACAGAACATGAAAGGAAGTCAAGTCTGGAGAGTCACTTCTGGGTGTTAAAGTTAGAATGCTGAAATTTAGTTTTCCTTATTTTCAGTATTCTCTTTTTATATAAACTATATGGACAAAATTATTGGTACACCCGACTTTTCCAGTCATATGTGGTTCTTCTGCAAACTTTTATTACAAAGTTGGAGACAAATAATTGATGACAAAAGATGTTTTTGGATGAAACAGAATTAAAGTTTCTCTTCATTTGAATTAGGACCCCCAAACCTGTTCCAGCCTGACAATGCCCCTGTGCACAAAGCGAGCTCCAGGAACATATAGTTTACATGGGTCAGAGCTGAAAATTTTGAGTGAGCTGCTACAGAGCTCTGACATCAATCCTTTTGAAACATTTGGGATAAACTGCAATGTTTAGGGCACCCCAGGTCTCCTTACCAATGTACTTGTGGCTGAAACAATCACAAAACTCCACAAGCACACGTCAAAATCTAGTGGAACATCTTAAGAAGGGTGGAGGTTAGTATAACAGCAGATTGGGACTAAATGTGGAATGGGATATAAGTGTCCACAAATGTTTGTCCATATAGTTTAGAGAGCCTAATGGTTCTTAAAGTCAGGGAACTAAATACAAAAGTGTATTGAATGTTGTTTGGGATGTACTTTCTAATTCTAGAATGCTATTACATATGTCTCTAGTGGCAGTAGTTTGAATGAAGAATTACATTGTTGCAAAATTGCCAATATGAATGGTTTTCCAAAATAAAAAATCTCAATTAAAAAAAACTTGTAGCACAATCAAGCATTTGTAGCTGCAACAATCTTAAATAAAACACTTTGTTAAAAAAGATTTTAATCATTCTTAATATAAGATTAGGCTGTCCCTTTAGATGTGTTTTCATTGACCTGTTTCATTGCTTTTCGAAACAATGTCAATACATTTTCTTCAAATTTGGCAACATTGCACTATAATAGAGCAAACCTGAAAGTGCTCTTAGATTATTTTCTGCTTAATCTTTAGTAAAAGCTAGAATAGAAAGATATTGTCAGGAACTTTTTTGCCACTATGTACAGAAAGATTTTTGGTGACAAAAGCTGTTGATGTATAGGCAAAAATGTGGAGTGTGCATGAGTCTCTGAGGAGCATTTCGGTGCATTAAGGGGCGAAAAAATGTAAAAAGCAAAAACAAGGGTAATTTGACTCATTAGGGCGGCTAACAAGGCGAAGAATAGAAAGTGTGGAGTAGCACTGCTGGAATCGACGTGTACTCAGCCGATGATAACTTGCTGATGTATCCATGCTCGTATCTCGGTCCATAAGTGCACGCGCAAAAAAAACCAAAAACACCCCACACCCCCTGGAAACCCCTCCCCTTTACCACAAATTGTGTGAGGCAGCTCAAACAAGGTCATTAAAACACACAGATTTCCTCAAATGAGACCTCTAAACGCAGGCATCATGTTTGAGCAATGTTTCTGTGTCTACATCAATAGGACGAGGTGTAAGAGATATGCTTTGTAATCAGGCCCAATTTAAATGCTAATGATGTTAGGTACACTCTTGAGGAGGAGGAGAAACACCCGAAGAAATATTCACACGTCTGCCTCTAACAAGTCGCTCCATCTGAGAGTTTAAAAAAAAGGTTTTTCGGCTTTAACATGCTCTTTTTGTTCTTTTTACTTGGACTCTTTTTATGAGCGGAGCTGGGGGAAATGAAATAGCTCTCCTTGCAGAGTCCGCATTGGATCAGTACACGCATACACACACACACACACACACACACACACACACTATCCTATCCTGTTGCTACTGGTTGCAGATGGGATAGAAACAGTACTTACAGCAGTTGCAGAGAGACAAGGCCATCAAACAAGCCTTTGGGGATCTCAGCAATTTTGTTTCCATACAGAACCCTGTACATGCACAAAAACAAAACAAAGAAAGCTCTGTAAAATCACCACAGCATGATCACTGGCTGTCTAATTCACATCCTACATGACATACTCCTTTCTCCACTCTCTCCACACTACATTCCTAATAGTGACTGTATCCCACATATTGCACGTTGGGTTTTCTTTCTATCTCTGTTTTTTTATTTGCAGCCTAATAATCCAATAACAAAAAAAACCCTATTTAAACTGGAATAGAATGAAACATGGTTATTGTGAATGAGATATCGATGCAATTGATGTAGGTCTTTATTTTAATTGTATACTGTTTTTTTTAGATCATAATTACCATAATCTATGGCCATACTTTTTACCACGGAAAAAAAATTATAGTCATATCTTTTTACATCAATCTCTAGAAGAAATTACTTCGAAAATGACGGCAACAGCAGATTGGCATTAGATTCTGTAAAAACCCAGGAACAGCTGCAGAAATACTTTACTGGTGATTAAGAGATGTGAAAAATAGCACAGAAAATTTCTCATATTAGTAATTAATATAAGGTTATCAGCACTAATGTCTGTTTCTACATACAGTGATTCAGCAATTCTAATAGATGAGCCCAGACTGTACTGAATCGTTTTAGAAAAAAGCTGTCATTTTATTTAGTTACAGGTCTAATTGCTGGAAGATGTGTCATGGATAGCGTACATTACTACTAGCAGGATTTTATTATATACACATGCATGAGATACCAGGCTGGGTATGTAAATTGGTCTATTTCATTTGGATAGTTAAATCTATCTGTCTGTTTGTCTGTCTGTCTTCCGTCTGTCTGCATATAAATTTATATATGTATCCCTGTTTTATATTCACCCTTGCTTTAGTGTATAACCTTTTTGCTGCTGTAGATTTGTACCCAGGAATTGCTGCTGTAATTATAAAGACTTCCCTTTGCCTCCATCATCTCAGGATCCAACCATTGTGGATCTTTTCAACAACTGTATCCCTATTAAACTGCATTATGACAGTTTTATATGATCTTTTTTATATGAAAAATCAAAAGAAAATTTAAGTCTGTGCCATTTGCCCTCTTTACCTACTTGCAGATACTATTTCTTAATAAATCCATTAATTTCTGGAAGCATAATTTACTTTTCACCGTTTTGCACACGTTGCAGGGTATATACTATAAACAGTTCATTCTAACCCCTACAATCTAATGAGTTCAGGGTTACAGAAATCCTTTAATGTAAATATAGCCTATGGAAGTGAGTCGATCTTTAATTGCAGGACAGGAAATAAGTGAGTGCTGAAAGACTGAGGCATGACAAGGCTCCAGCTGCCAGGGCTGAGCTCACTGAAAGGAATCTTGCAAAATTAATATGCACAGAATGAGGCGTGTGTCTTTTTTCCATCTTGTTCAGGTGATGCAAATGGAAGCTGTCTCTTGTTTTTACACGCACACACACACCCACCCACCCACCCACACACACACACACACACACACACACACACACACACACACACACACACACACTCAGGCTACTGTTGCTCTACACGCCGATTTATTTCTCTTATTTCGACAGCTGTCTCATCAGTGTCAGCGTTTACACAGACCCACCAACTGATGTGAAATATGCACAAAATGCAAAAAAAACCCCGAAACATGCCTGTGAGCATGTCAGAGCATTAGTTTATGCAGATAAGTGTGTGTGTGTGTTCGTGTGTGCGTGTGTGAATTTATGCCAAAATACTTACAGTGAGGTGAGGGAGCGAAGGCCGCTGAAGGCATCATCAGCGATGTCTGAAATCTGATTCTTGCTCAGATCTCTGAAAAGCAGACAGGCAACCAGGATGTTAAAACACATGCCTGCGGCTAAAGAAAAATCCAGAAAACATTGCACTTAAAGAAACAGAATGAAATTTAATTGTCACTCAAACAAACTCAAACATTCATTCGTTATGCTGCTAAAGCTTGCTTTAGTTAGCGATGATATGCATTATATACATGAATAATGATATAAACTATATATGAAATTCCACAATTAGTGCAAACTCATGAAAATGCAATATTAAAGAAGAAATTTCGTGCTAATTGATTGTATGTATGTTGAAATTCAGTTTATATCACGACACTCCTTAATTCTCAAATATGACTGGACACAAGGCCACTAACTATCTATCTATTAATGTAAGGAATAAATCATTGAGGTAATTTCCTATGCAGTTTTTTTATCAATGTGAGTCTCTCTTTTGCTATCTATCTATCTATCTATCTATCTATCTATCTATCTATCTATCTATCTATCTATCTATCTATCTATCTATCTATCTATCTATCTATGCATACATACATACATACATACATACATACATAAATACATACATACATACATACAATCCACGAGTACCAATGGTTTGACTTGTGATTTTTCGATCTTATGATGACATTAATGATACGACAAATTGTGCTTGTTCACACGCCCGCTTCCACATACATATATACTGTATAGTTTATACAATACAGTACTTTAAATTGCTCTCTTTTGATAAATGATGTACTTTAATTTGTTAAATTAATAACAAATTACAATATACCATACTTACACTATATGTACTGATCACCATTCTTTAAGTCATGGACTACCTTTCATATTTATATAGATATAATAAAACATATGAAACATATCAATGACATTTTGCAGTCCTATTGTCAGTTGCAGCAATGGTAAGTTTGCATTACATAGCATTACATAGAAGGCAAAAAAATTTAATCACAATCACAACAAAGTCATGACCTACTCAAGGTTATTGGAAATCGCGCAACCGTGCAATGGGTAAATAGTGCTGATGTGGCTGGCAAAAGGCATGACACATAAACAGTGTGTTTACAGCCCTTCTATGCATAGGTTGCTGTAAATGCCCCTCTTGGGGATCTGTCTCTCTGCAAAGGAGGCTAATACTCACATTCTTTTCAGCTTCTTATATGGAGAGAAAGCCCCAGGTGGAATGCTCTTAATCAGGTTTTGTTCCAGACGACTGCAAAAAGAAAAACAGGTTATGTATGACTATTACTTTACAGTCTAACACAATGAAATTGAAATGTATGGCATGGCATTGTTTCCACAGCAGAGTACAGTGTGTGTATCAGGATCTTCTTAGTCTAATCTAATGTCAGACATATGTGTGTTGTGGATATGGAGCTCTGCAAGACTATAATAAGATAAAGGCAGAGTCATTAGGCTGCATAAGGCATCTTTTCTCACAACAATCTAATCCATCCTTCCATCATACAGATGCCTGCATGCATACTTATGGCTTTCACAAAAATAAACCCACAAACATACTCTCCTGGCTCTTATTTGTAGAGATGAGCTCAGGCTGGCAGTTACAGCTCCTACAGGTGAATTACTGAGCGAGCCATCCAGCCATTTGATGCAGATCGAGAGACTGGTGCAGATTGAGAGGAAATGGGTTTGAGTTTTCAATCTCCTCTGGCACGCACCATGATTCAGTCCTGGCAGCTGCCACAGCAAACACGGCTCGGTCAAAACGAGCCCGAGGCCCAACAATGTTCGGCCTCTACATCATTCAATTAGCGCTATTTGTTTCTGGCCAGGGGCAGCGCTTGAGTAATGTATCTGGCCTCGTGCAACTCTTTGCTACACAAAGGTCATACACTATTGGCAGAAAGTGCCGGACGAGGAACGGGACATATCAGGGCAATTACATATCCGTCCTTTGGTGCAAACAAGAGCCTTGCGATCAATATGTATATCAAATACACAGACTGAGACACTGCAAAACCAGTGGGAATACAAACAACACACACACACACACACACACACACACACACACACACACATACATTTTTACACGTTTATACACTGCTCTCGCTACTGATTAATGTGTTTGCAACCATAAGGGCCAAAAAATACGATTCAAATACATGTTGAGTTTATCTAAACGTTTACATATTCAACAACAGAAAAAATAAATCTGCATTTGAATATATTTAAGGTCATATTTTAATTTTAGTCAGCTAATGCATAATTCCAAAACATTCTGGGGGGCCTTGAATAAATGGACTTCATTTATGAAGTACTTATACTTTTCTAATTGATTATAGGAAAAAATATTAATCTTAAAAGTTATTTTTATGTCTAAGAGCATTCAAAAGATTAAATATTCTGAAGGCTATAGAGCTTCATGTACGTGCATGAAGCAACACCATTAAGTTGTTGTGGACCGGAAGGCTTGATGTGCTTTCAAGGTGCTTAACCATATTAGTGACAATTCACTGAGGAACTATAATGTCTCTAAAACATACACTCATATATGGTAAAAATATAGTGGAGAGGTTTCCAAGCTATAGGCTATATATTTGTGTGTGTGTGTGTGTGTGTGTGTGTGTGTGTGTGTGTGTGTGTGTGAGTGATTGAGTTAATTCCACTGCAGGGTTGCTGATTAGAACAGGGTCCAGGAGCGATCTCATTTGCCTGACTCCAGCTCTTTGGCTGCGTGCATAATTGTCCTAAACTCCGGAGGAAAATGTGAAGGACCCTGAGTAGCTTGAGCCGGAGGAAGCCACAGCTCCTTCAGAGTTCCGACGCTCCTGCTAATGAGGTTGTGAAGTGCAGCGCTAATGGCCTTTGCTACACGACAGGAGGAGATGAGAACTGAACCCGGCTATTATCACAGTGACTTTATGTGTTTACTTCACTGGAGATAGAGAACGAGAAAAAAAAGTGAGAAAGAATGAGAGCAGAATAAGGAAGTGTGAGTGAGATAAGAAATGAAGGAGACAAATAAAGCCAGCGAGAGAGAGGAAGAGAGAAAAAAACAGAGCCTGAGCAGCGAAAGGTGTGTGTCTGATTTGATAGGAGGGAAGACTCACATTTCTACAATGCCCTCAGGCAAATTGGCTGGGATTTCTGTAAGGCCTTTTCTCCTACAGTCCACGATGTTGTTGTTGCAGGTGCAGCTGGCAGGACAGACAGACGCTTGGGGAGCGCAAGATCTCGGCTCTGACTGAGTAGGGCCTGGAAACCAAAAAGAGAAAGAAAGAAGGTTGAGAAAATCACAAGAAAGGCTGAATGTGGAGATAACGGAAATTTGTAAATAACAAAATCGAATACACAATAAAGTTGTATGGTATTACTGTTGCTTTATTGTCTTTTGTTACTGCTTAATTATTCCTGCTTTGGGGCTGGAGTGTATTCCTTAGATGATTAATGAGAAGGGGAGGCAGAGGGTCTTAATTAACAAGGCCTGGATGGGAATATTTTCTCCAATTAAACGGTGTGGTCTAACAGAAAGCATAGAACATTGTAGGAAAATAAAGAAATATTTGCTTACATTATAAAGGCTAATGATGGCACATTATGCATCATTTAATGTAGATTTCGTGATGGTGCAAGATAAGCAGTATTTTCAGAGACTGGAAAGATCATTGGCTAAACAACAGCTTTCATTTGTGACAAATGATGTGTGTATGTGTGTGTGTGTCTTGCACCTGTACAAATGAATTCCCGTTTCTGCACATCAGGGACATTGAGGCCTCTCATGTGGGTGGGGGACATGCACTGAGTGAAGGGGGCCAGACCTCGTCTTTGCCGCAGCCAATCGGAGAGCCATGACAGGTGGCAGTCACAGTGCAGGTTGTTGGAGTGCAGACGGCTAGCGATACATAGACAAAGAGAGCAGATAGAGACAGAAAGACCAAAGATTTACTTGTTTTCTTTTTCATCTTTGTTATTTTCTCTTTGATTTTATTCAGATTGACTTACATGATCCATTTGTGCATTTGAAGGTTAAGAACTGTTGAGACTTTGTGAAGCAAAACAAAGAGAAATGGATAAAGAAAGAAGAGACGAGAGGGCGCGAGAGACTATAAATAAGTATAAATGAAATAAAATAGGGACAAACATCATTGTGTAATGCCTCAGTGGAGGTTCTTATTTTGCTGGGCCGTCTGCCTGATAAATGAGCGATCACTGAGCAGTATGTAATGACTGGAATAGAGTTCAGTAATGCTGAACGGAGATACTGACGGTTGCATTTTAATTTGCGCTGGAATCCCTTCAGATCATTCTATTCACAAAGAAATGGATTCAGCCAAAGAAAATATGACATAGCACCATCAAACCCAATTTGAGGAGAAGTCACAAAATCAAAGCAAATAATTCACAGCGCTCCGCTGGGCTAACGGACTGGCGAGTGCTGGCAATCTCCTTTTCTATTCTACATATCGTAGATATATTTGCAGCGCTTGTGTATTCCAATGATTCCTTTGTGACTCGTTGCCATGACACAAGATCATAGATGAAACTGTTCCCTTTTGCCAACGGTGTCATTTCGTCAAGGTCTCCACCAATATGGCGGTGTCCCAATGCAACCAGCTTTCTTAATATATACCTCTATGGCCCATTACAAGTCACAGAGGGGGACCAGAGCTACAGAATGAGCGGTGTCAGCAAATCAAAAGAGCACTGCTGTACCCTTGACAAAAGCCTGCAAATTGAATAATAAGGTAAAATCCTTCTTTGGCAGGGTCACAAATTTGCCCAGTGAGGATAACCATAGGGACAAGAGCCGTTTCCATTAGAAATCTAGTTTACAGCTTCTTGATGTTGCAGATTAATTATGGATGAGAGGGATTACAGAGATGGAGGGCACGCAGATCATAAATCCCAGCTGGCCAAGGTGTGTATGGGGCATATCCTGTGAGTGAGCACAAAAGATCAGCTTGGTGCACCTAGCCTATTGACCGACCGCCCCCAGAAAATGACTACTCCTCTAGCCACAGGAGTCTTCTCGCTCTTTTTATTTGGCTGAGTTATTGAATGGCTAGCACCATGGGGCGATATCATTTGATCTAATTGAATGGTTGATGCACTAAGAGAGACAGTAGGAAACAGGGGAGGGGAGGACAAAATGGGTGGTAGTAGGGACAGCGAGGTAGAGTTGAGGTAAGCCAAACTATTTCATCAGAACCTTGGTGCCATCCCCCCAATCCTACCTAATGGGATTACAGGCTTCTCTAAACATTTGATTTAATAAGTTGTTTTTTTACGAGCAAACAAATTCAATACTGAGATTGTAGGGATATTAAAGGATGAAAATTCAATATGAGCGTACTGGGTAGCAGAGACGGCCTCACTGCTGATAATTTAATACAGCCGAGGGAGCAGAGCGTCAGCAAATTCGATCCCCCACACGAGGGGGCGAGCCTGTCAGACTGTCTTGACGGATGGGAGTGTGGCCAGACTGACTCAATGAATGCAGAGGAGGCTGTTTGAGGCAGGACCGTGTGGTGGCTTCGGAGACATAGACCCCTGCATAAATGCTCAGAGAGTTTCAAAGTGCTGCGGCAAGGTTCCAGTCGCCTACAGGCTCATACAGCGCCTTGGTCTTTGGGGTTCGAGGGCACTGTACTCCTCAAAACCATTGAGCACAAATAGCGTTCACCACTGACATCCTCTCTTATTTATGTCGCTCCTGAACCTTTATACTCCACCGCAATCAAATAATACAAAAAGTCACCCGACCCTATTCTAATACACAGACGTGGACACAGATGGGATCCATCCAGGGGTGGTTTGGTTGGCACAAAATTATTCGAATCGATTGTGGGTACAATCCGACAGCACAAAAGTGGTGTAGTGACATGGGTTTGTACTGGAGCCATCTCCCCAACACAGTGAACACAACGACGCCTGCATAAACAGACGTCTGAGAATTACCAGAGGTCCCAGAGCCGAGCTAAGGGGTTCCCCACTGTGAGCCAAACCTCAGAGCTCAGATAGAAGTCTCGGGGGTTTTAATTTAAGCTTGTTTAAATATGTGTTTGTGTGGGTTTTATTAGGTATACCACAAAGATCTGTATTATATCTGTGACGTGTTTTAGGAAGACACTAGTGGCAGAAATCGTACATGATAATCTCTGAGTGAATAAGGCCCAGACGCTCAGTGGTTAATGCTTTGTTGAGGTCTAGTCATCGAAAATGTTGGGAGTTCAAAGACTAGGGTTGTTTAAGAGTCTCGAAGGGGCCCTTAAGGAAGACCCTTAACCACTGAGTTTAAAAGTGTCTGAAAAATAGATTTAAATAAAATGGTTTAATAATCTTTATTATTATTATTATTATTATTATTATTATTTTATTTATTTTATTATTATTATTATTATTATCATCATCATCATCATCATCATCATGATCATCGTCATTACATTTTACCATCTTTTTCCTTCATAAAAATGTGAAATAAGCCCTATATGAACCTGAAATTATTTAGATGGTTGTTTTGACCTTTCTAATATTAGCCAACACTGCACAGATTCACCTGAAAATGCACCAACCAGCTGAGTGTTCCTGATCAGCACTGCCAGAAAGCTATTCCCAACTGATCAATTAATACTATGATAACACCCTTTCTTACTAATCTTAATTTGAATTAAAATTTTCTATTAGAAATGCTTGTTTTTTTGCTTGTTATTTCACTTCTGGAAGCTTCCATTAAATCAAATTTTTTTATAAAATGAGGGTAAAGGACATCGGAATATCATACAATCCTAGCAGCAAACAAACAAAAGCGAATGTGAATATACTATAATACTCACAGAGTCCGCAGCTTGGGCATGTGGTTGAAGCTGGACAGCGGAATAAGGGTGATGTTGTTGTTGTTGAGAGTGCTAGAAAGCAAAAGAGAGATCAAAGTTCAGACATTTGTATTGATCCAGTGGAGCCTGGATAATGTGCACATGAGTTTTAGTTGAAAAAAAAAAGAGATATCAAGACAGATTTGTGTTATGTCTATATAAGGATAATTCGATGTGGCTAAAATATGAAGACATGATAGAAAAAAAATCCTAACTAATTTGGAGTAATCCTTCGCTCCAGTGGTGTGTGATGTGAACACTGTGTGTGCTAGTTGTTTCCGGCACTGTCGAGGTGCACGTAATGTATGATAGGTGTGTGTCCACGGCAGCGTGTAATCGGCTTTAAAATGAGATCATCAGTGGCGTGTGTAGCTGTAAACATGGCCGGCAGGCTTCTGTGCTTCCTGCCAGAGCAGCAGCCCTCGTTATTAGCGTTAGTTAGTGGCCTTAATTTTGTACTTGAGCCATCCCACAGTCACCAGGCCCAAACCCACCCTGCGCAGAAAGACACGCCGGGGTTCTGGGTCTTCTCAGCTGTTCCTATAATGTCCCTGCTGAAAATGCTGAATGCTGCAGGATCTCAAGTCAGGGTTTGGGGGTTGGACTGATCTTTTGTAATCTAAGGGTCATTGGGGGGAAATGATGCCAGGGTTTTTACAATCCAGGCCTGTTAAGGGGAGCACTGTGGCACAGAGCTGCGCTGAGGTGACGCCAGCGATGCGTGCTAGTGGAGCCACTAAGCTTGCACTTTTTCACTCACAAGTAGCTAATTCAACCTAAACCTCTCCTTTAAAATGAGAGCAGTAGATGGATATGACCACAGGATAATATGTTTCTGTGTTTCTGACATTCGACTCGTAACTCCGACAGTGGAAAATCCCCACCCCCATCCCCAATAACAGCAGGGCTTTAAATAAGAAAAAGAAGAAAATAAAAATTGAGAACGCAAATCCCTCCAAAACAAAACATTCCTGTGGAGTTTTAATGCCAATCTTGACATTTATTTTGGCATGGCTTAGCAGGGGAACACTTTATTAAGACAGAGAAAAAGACAGAAAAAAGAATCTAAATGGCATGGAAAATTATTGTTATTCCACAAAAAAATAAAAAAATAATAAAAAATGGAGGAAGGAGGAATCACCCTTCTATGAGAAGCTGACCAAATTCTCTCTCCTCCCAAAAAGAGGAATGCAATCTTCTTTTCAAGGCCTCTAAATCTTGAAGCCAGTGCTCAGTGAAGAGAGGGATAAAAGAAAAGGTTGGCCTGGTCAAGACCCAGAGAGAGAGAAACGCCCTCCTTAAACCTGCCAACCAACATACCAAACTATAGCATAGGAAGTACCAGCACATGTGATCCCTAGCTTAAGGTGAGAAGAAAGTACAAAAAGTACAAAAAAAAAAAAAAAAAAAAAAAAATATATATATATATATATATATATATATATATATATATATATATATATATATATACAGTATATATATATATATATATATATATATATATATATATATATATATATATATATATATATATACACCTTATGGCTTTTGGCTGGGATACAGTTAAAGTGTGATGTATGTAGCAAGAAAGCAATGTGGGACAAAACACTCTCAACCCCTCAAAGTGTACCTAACAGAAGTAGTGGTGTCCAATGCATTTATATTTTAACTGGCGGTATTCCAGCCATAATAAGCCATCATAGAAATAATCTGTATAGATTTTTGGGCTTGTGGCCAGAGTTAGAGAAGATTACCTCTTGACCGCACATTTAAGGCATAATGAGAGTGATAACCTCTCGAGTCTAAGCAGGTATTACATATCTGTTAGCAGGCACAGCGGCTTTAAGGGATACCAAGGTTGTGAGCAAACTTTGCGTCGTGGTGACTTTGCGTCGACACACAGATCACATGACTTTTAAAAAAATATATATATAAATCTCTATTCTGTGTAATTTATATGACTGACAGAGTAATTTCTGTGTTTCCTTCCACCATTGTATCATGAATCTTTAGTATTTTTTTTTGTAGTGTAAACCCAATTTTGACCGGGAACAATCAATGAGTCCAGGATTTCTCCTGAGAATGTGCATTTGAGCTTACATGGAAATCAAATCAATAGTGGCTCCTGACTAATAACATGCGCCAAAGCTTAACAATGCAACTTTATGATTTGATTTAAAGCGCTATTGACATGCCGGTCAATAGGATTGAGTAGCTATTAGCCTCTCGATCCTGGAGGCTTCTGACAAGACTGGGATTTTCTCGATGGGACACCTTTTCTTTCTCGGTTCCTTTGCCCCCCACTCATTCTCAGCAATGTCAAGAAAGCTTTCCCACAGTCCCAGAAAGGCAGCCGCTGAGGTCTCAAGTGCTCTCAGTGTTTCTTCAGGCCCTCATTAGAGAAGCTTGGAGAGGACCCTGGGTACTGCCCTCTTGAAGGCAAGTGAAATAAGAGAGGGCTGTTGTGTGAAGGATGGCAGGTTAAATAGGGGCTTGTGGAAGACAGAGAAAGGAAAAAAGAAATAGAGAGAGAGAGAGAGAGAGAGAGAGAGAGAGAGAGAGAGAGAGAGAGCACAGGAGGCCGTCACAGAGAAACAGTCTGAGAAAATCTGAGGCTTGTCCCTAGCTCAACTTTTGTATCTGTGCATCTGAACCATGACTTACATTGGCTACCTGTTCCTTTTGTTTCAGTTGAAGATGACAGATATAGTTCCTCATGATCCCAGAACCAGCCTACTTCTTTCTTACAATACCTCATCACCTACCAGGGTAATTACCATACTCTTCACCTTCGAAGTTGAATCTGAGATATGAGACAGCATTTCAAGAATTGGTGCCCTCTAAAAAGAGCTGTAAAAGCCTTACTTTAACCCTATGTTCACACTAGTGAGCAACTGGCAAGCGTTCCATTTTATATTTGTTTCTCCAGCACCAGAGTTCAGGAGAAACACACACTGTGTACTGTGTCGGCTGTATATTGTTGAAATTACTATTAAAGCTTCTTGGCTTGACTTAAATGCATGGGACAAAGCTGTGTGACAGTCAACAGCATGACAAGAGGTGTCTTTTTTTTTGGGTTCCTCGATCACAAAATATTATTTTCTATTTTCTGATTGATGAGCAAAAAATTTAAAACAAAAAAAATAAATTAAACCAATTTTTTCATCTTATCATGTTGTGGGAATTTATATCAACATTCCATTAAGAAGCAATAAACCTCAGAAAGACATAACAGAGATGATTGTTGTCACTGGTGAGTGCACATATCTAGTATAGTTAGTTTGCTTTGCTTATCTGCAAACAAAGCTAATATGAATCCAAGCATTAACCCAAATACACAAAAAAAATTTGTTTTACTATTTAGTAAGCTATAGGAAATATATATCTATATATATAGCCAATTTTCTTTCAGAAATAAAGAAAAAAAACTTTGGAACATGCAAGAGAACTATAAAATGAGCAAACTTATCACACACAGAGTGATACACATCAATGACCAAAAACCTCCACAATGTTCTTCATGAGCCCCAGGCTCATATCATTTACTGAAGTCGAACTGAATCCATGCTGGAATGAAAATGTTTGCATTTCAACTACAGTGCAAGCCACAATCAGGTTGAACTAATTCAAACAAACCTTTGAGAAAAAACAGGGCGAAAAAAATATGATCCGATAGAAAATCCCATGCATGTGGTTTGTGTTTAAGTGTTGGATCATTAGGGAAAAAATAATTCTACAAGACTTTTGGAATTTCCCCTCAAAAAAACAACAAAAAAAAAGAACGCCCTGCTGCCTCATGCTATGAGCATGAATGTTCAATTCAGATGAGCAACAGGAACAGATCCCACAGTTCAGACACATGCCTCTCTGGTCCTTGATGAGGCCTTTAGATTCTTAAATAAGGACAGATTAAATCTAAACTCTTCCCTCTTTATTTCCCTCCTCCCGCTCTCACCAGGTGTCCAGGAGCAATTGATTAATTGTGCTTGCAGGTCCAACTATTGAGACACCACCGTTTCATGGCTCCCTTCCTGAACCAGGCTTGTGCGTAGACTGAACAGAGATAAAGCAAAAGGGCCGCGTGTGGTGGCAAGGCAATTTCCTGCACGGGAAAGGGCAGTTTGGAAGCTAATGACAGCTCCCCTCCTCCTCCCCTCTCCAAATCCGTTCCTTCATTTAGCCACAGCCCAGCTCTCGCCACTCGCCTGCCTGTTGTCTGTCACATAAAGCCTTTTATTGACTAAAAGGCAACCTTTCAATCAGACACGACAGAAGCAAGAACGTTTTTCTCTTATGGGACGCTGAACTAGAGCTGGAAATCAAGGATGCATGGAATATCTGATTGCCCCCTTTACCACCCACCCCCCTTCACCACAGTGGGGCCATCACTCTGTAACTACCAGCAGAGAGGGCATTAAGCAGAGCAGAACATGGGCTCTAAGAGTTGAAATGTTAATGATAAAAGGGCATGGGTTTAAAAAAAAAAAAGAGCAAGGTCCACTTCTCTGGGATGTTGCATTCAACAGAACACAGTAGGAAGTTTTATATTCTAAAGTAAAAAAAAAAACCTACTCTAAGGAGTATTTTATTTATTTTCCTGAGCGCTCTAAAGTCGTGTGATACATTTCTTGTGTCATACTTTTAGAATCCAATCAAAGGCTGACTCATTTCCCCCATGAACTGTAGAAAAGCTTAGTTTCCCAGGTTACCCGAAAACCTAATGTATCCCAAAATGGGGTCCCGAGGACACTCAAGTGTCTGTGAACGGCAGCCAGTGGGTTTGTGTTGAAAAAAAAATTATTATTTCCATAGTGGCAGGAAATCACAATTGAAGAACAATTTGAAATATTATTATTCAAGGTTTTCTTTCTAAATATGTATTAGTTTAGTCTCTTTGAAATGAATACAAACCTGAATAGCTCAAAACCCAATTAACCCATATTGGACATCATTTGTTACAGAGTAAAACAAAATAGTTAAAATAATAATGTACAGAAAATAAGTCTCTGCGAAATGATTCTGTAGAATTATTTTTAGACTTAAATAGGCCAATAGTTGCAAACAGTTTGAGAACCTCTGGCCTAAACAATCCAGAGCAAATACTTTGGAGACTTCAGGTTGGGATGAAGAATAGACTCCTACCCCCTGTATGCTGTAATATGGAACGCTAATGGACTGCGCGTGAAAGCGATCCTCAAAACTACAATGACATTACACCCGTGGCTCAGAGTGCTCCTGCTTAATCAAAATGAGAAAGACGTCTTACTTCAATGGGATACACTACATAACGAGGCTGCTTATTCCGTAGAGACACAGCCTGCCATGATAACCTCATCCTGGTTCCGGCAGGGGGATCTGTGCCAAGCTGTCAAGAAAATGCAATGCACACACATTGACAAATGACAACATTTGGCAGGACAGAGAGATTCGCTGTATCGTGAAACTTAGTTGCCTCTTGTCGATGCGTGGCATGGGGGTGGGGGTGGCAGGGGTAGGTCACCTTTGGCATATGGCACGGAAACGTCTCTGTTCTTTCCTCCTCATAAAATAATGACACGGCCCCGGCAAAAAAACTCACATGATTTGACATTTGATTCGGGTCCAGACTTGCTTTTTTGTTCTGTACAAAAGTGGCTATAAAATATGCAGATGTCCCAGCGCTCTGCAGAGTGCTGCGCATGTGTGTATATGTGTGTGCAGATGCATGTGTGGTGGTGTGAAAGCAAATCTGAAACCTGAGGGCACGTTCTCAAGTACCCACCCCATTAAAAAATGCATTCCTGCCATTTTTATTGCAGAATAAACCGAAAACTCGCTTTAACATCTTGAACGTGTTATAGAAACGCACACAGAGGTACAGTCTGACAATCTTAGTAAACGTCTGATTGACCAGATATAAATATTTTGAATGGACGTCTACGATTTCAGTGTTAAACGCTTGTTATTGTTTGAAAAGCAAACTCACTGGAAATATTGCCTCACTCTTGACCTATGCCTCGGCTCTGTATTTTTCACATTATTAAACCTTCTCGTTGGATTTTCAAAGGGCCATGTAAATTGGCTTTGACGAAAGAATAAAAAAAAGAAAAAAAAGATCATTTACTAAAATAAATTTAGCCCCACTTCAAAACGATGAGTGTTTTTCCAAGCTCATGACCTTGGTAATGTGATGTTTTTCACACTGTATGACTGCTTGTTGCAAGAGCTGCAGATGATTAAAAGTTTTCACACACAAAAAAAAGCACAATGATTTAGAACCACAGTGTGGGCATCGTGAATTTTTTTTGAACGTGTTGCCAATCCAAAAAGAAATACGTTCCAAAATTTGTTGCAATGGAAAATATATGAAGTGTAAGATGAAATGTCGCTGTCTTGTCACAGATGGAGCAAAAAAGACATTATAAGTCGAAAACCCGAAAGTCAGCACAATGTAAAATTCAGGGTGATCACGAGTCCGTTAAACAGGTTTGCGGCTCTCGCGAGGCACCCTCCCTTGCAGATGAACTATTTTACTCATTAGTGTGCTGGCCACAGCACTTTAGCCAGCTCATTGAGATGCAAGGCATGCCCTGTCAGGGGGGAGGGAGCCTCAGATAGCTTTGAAGTCATTAGTTCAATCATTAGCGCAGTTATGTTAAATAGAAATTACAATTCATCACCAGAAAGGGCCAATCATTTATTTTGCAAGCCTTGGCAGGCATTAAATCACACACAAGTCAGTACGAGAGGCCTGGGATTTGACACGTAGCGCTCCTACTAGATCAAGACTCTTTTCTAATCAGGAGTGCTTAGCATCCATAAATGGTGTTATATCTTTGGATGTGTATGTGTTTGGGGGAGTAGAAGAGTTGAGAAGAGTTGGTTGGACATTTTGAACCTGGAAGGAACTGCAGAGCTCTATCCACACAGATCCTAATGATGGTTTTGATGAGTTGAAAAGTTTGGCCTTTTAAATTTTTAGCTATCAAAGGAAACTCTTTGAACATCTGTCATGAACCTGTAGACAGAGGTTATTTCTTTGATGCACCCCCCCATCTTTTATCTTTCTACGTTTTCACCTGTGAAAACAAAGTCTCATTCCAGAAAGGTTTAAAGAATGAAACAAGTATACCATGGCTTAAGCTCTGCTGTATTCTCATTGTTGTAATTTGGAATGATTTATAATCTCACTAGCCAGTGTCAGACTAAAGAGTTTGGTTTCATCTCAATGTCTCTTCCTCGTGTCAAATCAGGAAGTGGTTTCTTGACATTATGGCTTTTGACTGCCTTGTGGAGATATGAATCTACATCAGCTGCTTCCTGATGTCCAATGTCTTAATTTAAAAAGCGAAATACCGATAAGTCTAAATTTTAATGTCAATTTTCCAACTTACCTTTGTTTAATACTTAAATGTTAGAACACATCCTCTCTGATATAATTTCAAACTGTTAAATATGTGTAGACTCCAAAAAAAAACCCTTAAAAGCAATTTTCATGAGCGACATTACAGCAAGACACGTCCCTAGTGTGCAGGCTATTTTGGTCGAGCTTGGCCTTTAATATCCCATCTAACACCATTCTATCTTTAGGGAGGTTTCGCTTTAGCCTCGTCACAGCAGTCATGGCATGGGGAAAAAAGCTCATTATGTTTCCTCTGAGACTCATTAATTTAGGAGAAAAAAACAGCAAATGTGGTTCATGGACACTTTGACAATTACTACACTCAGAAAAGTGTCCCTAACACTGCTAACACTTGTTTGCAATGGTTAGCTGCAAAGCTATTAAAGCTTTTTTTTTCCCCCCAGGCATAAAAGCAGAAAAAGACATATAGGGACGTGAATGAATGATTCCAGTGTACCAAGTTAGCACATCATGATTGGTTAGCTGATACATTACGTTATGCTGCTGACGACCACATAGATGGATGGTTCAATCAGCAGTGAGCAGTGCATATTCATATTTCCCTGTTCTCCATGGCTGGGTATTTGTTAATGGGCTTTGGCGGAATCTGAGGATATTCTGTATTATTAATGAAAATTGATTCCGGACTCGCTTGCACAGTTTCGCTTATGCCCCCCCCGTCCTCCTTTCCCTTTCTCCTCTCATTGGGTCGTCCTGTTTTATGTTTTGCGGGAAAAAATTATGTCTAATTTCTGACTTGCTCACCATTGTTCTCATTGTCTCCTGTCTCACCTCTGCCTCGTCACTCTATTCTCCTTTCCGCCTGTACTGCTTCAGTCTCTCTTGATTTTTTAGCTCTTCAATAATGTCTCAGAAACTTCGGCCTGCCTAACAGTGATGAAATGCCTGTGCTGGGGTCTGCGCTGGATAAATGGACGGTGAGCCCCCCCCCCTTCTTTCCCTCTGCTCGTTTGGAGGATGAGGCTGGCACTTAGCGCTCTGCCACTGGCCTGATGGATGGGGCTGCGGTGGTGCTCAGCGCCTCCTGCTCTCTCCTTTCCTTTCACATCCTGGGATTCTAACATGCTATCTTCAGTGTCGCCGCAGTTTCCGCCTCCTACGCTGAATTACGGTGCGGCACTATCTAGAAATTTTATTGAGCTTGTGTAGATTCGAAAGGCATAAATGATCTAATTTTTGGTGTTATATACAACTCAAGGAAGAATGGTGCAACAGGAAAAAAGCACCGATCTGCTTCTAAACTAAGCATGGGGATTTGAAGTATGATAGAAAGTGTGATGTGGTGTAGAAAGTAGAAATGTCAGGATGGAATCACAGATGTGCGGACAGATGACTACAAAATAAAATATGCTGCATGTTTGAGAACAACACGGAAAAGTCAATAGGGACACAACATCCTAAGTGAAGGCGACGGTGTGATACGTCAATGCAGCATGGGATGACAAACGAGCAACTTTCAATGTCGCACAGCCATTAGCCAACACATTCTCCTTTTCTCTTACTCACACACACACAAGCAGTAGCAACAGATTGGATGAGGTGACACTGCTGCTGCTTGCGCGCCGCAGGTGCACTGCACTTTTCACGCATAACACACTTTGTCCTTTGAGGACAGTGAACGCAAAGACACACCAATACAGCAACACATAGAGAGAAAGCAACAGGAAGGACTGATGAAGTGAGAGGATGTGGAAAAGAGAGAGGGGAAAAAAACGGGACTCACAGTATCTCCAGATCGCGCAGGGCTCGGAAGGCTCCATCTTCAATGCAGCTGATGTGGTTGCTGTCCAGTTGCCTGCAGATGAGAGACAGGAGTCAGCGGTGGGTCTGCAGACAAGTGGGTGGGGGCTGAGGGAGGGGCTCAGAGGAAGAGAAGGAGAGGAGGAGAGGAGGAGAGAGGAGGGTGGAGGAATAGGGGGAGGAGTGGAGGAAGTGTGGGGTGGGGGTAGGGGGGATGCAGGATGGAGCCAGACACTCCAGCATACACTAGACACATATAGCGCTCTCACCTCCACAGTCTTCCCTGCAGTCAGGGACAAGGACCAAATGACTAGAAGTGGCCTGGCTGGCTGCAGCCCATCATATCTTCTTCCCCCCCTCCCTCATTCCCCCCTCTCTCTTTCCCCCTCTCTCTCTTTACCTCACCATTCCACTCTGTTTACCCTGCTGTAGGACATAATTTAAAACAAGGGATAGGATATAAAAAGAGAGGAAGAAAAAAGTAGTAAAGAGACAGAGACAGCGAGAGAGAAAGAGATAGAGATACAGACAGAGAGAAAGGAGACGGTAAAACATAAGGAGAGGGAACAAGAGGCAGGCTATAGTGCACGGCCCACCCCGTCTGTCAACTCTGTAAATATTAATTGCATTTTCTCTCCCTCTTTCCCTCCTCCCTCCTTCTTGCCATCCATCTATCCTCTCCCCCTCTTCAATGTTTCTTTTTTCTTCTCCTTTTTTAAGTCAGAAAAAGGGAGTAATTTCATTACATTAGAGCACCCAATCCATTACACGCTTTTACCAGCTCTGCCACTGAAACAATTTCATTAAAGAAAGGGTTTGTTAAATCAGACTGGGTCACGACGTTCAAATCCCAGACGCACACACACACACACACACACACACACACACACACACCACCCATTCGTCTTCCTTCTCTTGTCTTTTACGTTAATTTCCTAGCCCCCATCCTTCCCCCGGTTCACCTCTGTTCAAAAAGGAGGAGATGGATGTAGGTCACTTCGAGAGAAAAAAATGCTGTTGTTCAGTCATTTGTTCAACTCAAAGGCAGCAGTGACATCTGACCTGCTACAGACCTGCTGCTTTTGCCTCTTTAGAGAGAAAGGGGCAATAAAACTGCCGCCCCCTTCCTGCCTTTATTCAACTCTCTCCGAAAAGATGCCCATCTGTCTCCGTAAGACAGGAGATGGAGCAAATTAAATGGCCTAAGATGAGCCCATTATCTATCACAGTGAAAATAAAATAAGCGGCAGAATTAAAAATGGCAGCCCGCTGCATTTTACTACAGACCAATGCTTTTAGCTAAAGTTTAGCTCCCCATGCCAAATGCGTGCCTGAAAATGCACTTGACTTAGAGCTTCCAAATTCAGCACTCGTTTTCCACATCTGAAGCTGATTCCGGGCTAGGAAGCATAAATACACCCTGTATACACTAGTCCATCAGACTGGTCTTTTTTCCCTATGATCACTTTTCTTTTCTTTTTTTTTAAGCAAGTGATAAAAATGGAGACTGACTGTTTCTTCCTTAGATGTCACCGATTATTTTTTTTTTTTTTCCTGGAAATGTGAACAGCAAAAAAAAAATAAAAAATCATACACACTTCTAATTGCATCCATGGTACTAAATTATGCAGACTATCTGATATGTATAATGGGTAAGACTGGAATTTTACACTAGTTTTATATCTAAGTCGACCTACATCATGGTTTCGCTTTGACGAGAATTCATTTCTGGCAGAATGAGCCAGTTTAAGCCACATTAAAAAAGCCGATGTAAATGAAACTTGAATAAATCATAATTGAACACTAGGATTTCGGGAAAGTCTTGATTTATTTCTTGAGCCTAAGTTTTCGCATTGCAAATTACAAAGCAACTAAATATGATGTTGGTTCAGACTGGAGCCTTGAAGTTTATTACATACTGTATATATTTCCTTTTTTCCCACTGAAAGACAAGAAAAGGAAAATTTCTGTTCTTTGAACAGTCAAAACACTTACTGTAAATGAATGAATGAATGAATGAATAAATAAATAAATAAATTAATTAATTAATTAATCAATCAATATAATTTTGTATAATCAAGACACTTGGATCAGACACTTGAATTTGGCTTTAAAAAAATAAAAAAATTAATTCCTTACTCCTAACATCTCTCTTCATAGTGTTTTATTGTCCCTATTGTTCTTATTTTGATGTTTGACATCAATAATTAACTAATGATGGAGAAAAGAACGCCTGATTTACATACATCATATATTTTTAAACCTATTGTGCATAGTTAAGTTGTATGCTTGAGCAAAAATTTCATGTTGAAATCAGATATGACAAAATAAATCAGTCTTAACTTCATATAACATAGTCAAAGTCGAACCATCTTTTCTTTACTTAATTATCATCCGACAAGTGGACAAGAGTAATTCCAGGCTGTTTCTATGTTTAACATAGACAGTGGCGATTGCTCATTCATGCATGTTCGGCTGCCTGGAGTGTGCATATGCGCATACATGTATGATGTCTGTGCATCTGTGCACAGCTGAGGTGGGACATAGTGGGGAATGGAAGTCCCAAATTTAATTTCCTCCAATCTAATTATATTGGCCTTTAATCATTGCAGGCATGGGCCGTATTGGCAGTTTGATGCTCCTTTGCTGCCAGTGGCCCATCTGGAGAGGGTCAGGAAAGGGAGAAAAGAAGAGGAAAAGAGGAAACACTCCCCCCACCATCAATCTGTCAGAAACAACCTGCTGCTAACAAGCAGCCCTGTAACTGGTAAGTGCAGTCTGATGGGGGAAAATAATCAGATCATCATCTGGATCTGTACGAGCAAAGACGTCCGGCCTGTCACTCTGAGAAAAGACAGGACTACATTTAAGAGCAAGTCACTGGGAGTTTTGTAACCAGTCTTTTGGTACACTAGTATTGGAAAAAGCATGCATGTGTGTCAGTGTGGTTAAAAACATCACAATATCATTTTGTCTAAATCTGGGCAAAGAGTGAAAAATTTTATGCTAGATTGCCCCTAGTAAGAATGGTGCCGTATCATAAACTGGTGTTCCATCTGGGGGTCAATTTTCAATTCTTGTACCTAGAACTACATTCATTCAATTTAAAACTGAAGACAATGAATAGATAAATAACCATAAATACAGTATATAGTATATAAATAAATAAAGTCTGTATATGTATCTATCCATAATCATCTTTCTAGTGTTATATCCACACACAGTATGGCTTCTCCCAGTTATTAAGTAAATCTGCTGGCAAGGCTGTGAAGTTGAAATCAAAGACATGCTGACCAGCGCAGGAACTGAAAAGTATCCTGTAAGCCGTTCACCTAATATATCAGACGGGTAGTTTCATTTCATCTTAATGTACACAATATCAATTTTAATCCATCTGAAGCAATATTTCTTGTCAGTTTATTGGAAGGAGGACAAATGACTCAAGGTTACTTGCACAAACCAACTTTCAGTGATGAGTGGATAAAAAACGCACTAAACCCCAAATATTGACTGCTGTTTAGGATTTTCTGAAACATATGAATAAGCACAACTGCATGTTAAGGGCTGCTGGACATTAGTTATTTTATTTGCTTGGTTACCTCTTTGATTAATGTAAGGAAGAAGAGGTAGCTTTAAAAAAAAACAAAAACCTTGTGATATCCATGTAGGATAAAAACTGCTGTCTGAGCTTTTTTCAGTCAGGGTTGCAACTTGCAACTGTACAATGTGTTTGAGGTGACAAAATGCCCCAAATGGTACACCAGTCTACTGAACAATACCAAAAAGTATTTATGCATTAAGTCCAATTCATGGCAATTATCTGGAATGATCAGCCCACATATATAGAAGGAAACCACAGAACCTTTAGAAAACCCACACAGACACAGAAAGAGTATACTGAACACTGTATAGACAGTAACCCAAAAAAGGAGCTATTTGGAGATCCTGGAGATGCTACATGCTGCAGTATTAATGCAGCTAAGCTAAAACATTTGCAAACTATGTTTTAGCTGACACCTTTATATAAATATTTTTTTCCCACACATTTATTATGTTTATTATTTTATATACGTTGAATATTTTTCTATATAAACGATGTAACAAGTTGTAACAGCTACACCTAAATATATCCCCTGAACTGAAAATGTCATTCTTTTGCTTTATTTATTTTATTTATTTTATTTTTTAACGTTTTGTAAGAGAAAATTTTCAAAATTGTCACCTATTACTATATTTATGGGTATGCGCACACAGACACACACTCACTCATCTCAACCACATGAAGTATTCATTCAAACTGGAATTAGAAAGGCCTGGCTATAGAATCAAATATGAAAAAGACACAACGCAACATTACCTCTAAGCATGTAGAAGTACGAGCCCCAAAAATAGAATAAAAAAAAAAGAAAGATAACTTTATCATGTCATTTTATGGGGTGTGTGTGTGTGTGTGTGTGTGTGTGTGTGTGTGTGTGTTAAATCAAGTGGAAAAGTGTGTGTAGGAGCGTATACTTTAGGTGAAGGACATGTGATTAAAAACAAATTCTATTATGATCATTTAAAACAGCTCTAGTATATATAAAATATCGTTCACTAAATAAAATTGTAACATTAGCCTAGAAAGAAACAAATATAAAAACAAATTAATTAGATGTTGATTTCATGTCTATAAATATGAGTTAGAGATTAAATACCCAGCACTGGTACTGTCTGATCCTAGAAAAAAAAGGTATCACAGAAAAGATCAGATTTCGAAGTAACTAATAGCAAATTTTGATTTAAAAAAGATTTAAAAAATGTTAAACTGGATAACTGGATTTGGTTTTAAATTAAGTTTTATTTTCTTATGACTGTCATGGTTTTCTTTTGTTAGGATTGATTTTTTATTATATATAATCTACACTATCTCAAAAAAGTGAGTACACAATTTCAGTATATGTTGTCAATGTGCAGCTTGTATAGCAGTATATATTTACTGTCCTCAGAAAATAACTCAACATACAGCCATATTGTCAAAATAGCTGGCTACAAAAGTGAGTACACCATCTGTGTGTGTAACCATGCAAATCCACATGTCCTGTTCATCATGTTCATGTTTTTGTCTGCTTGACAGAACAATACAAATTTAAGTATCTTTTATTAGAGCAGTTAAAATTTGGTGCTTTGACTTTATTTCTCTCATACTGACCACTGGATGTTCAACATGGTACCTCATAGCAAGGAACCCTTTTAAGGATTTGAGAATTAGAATTGTTGCTCTCCACAACGATGGCCGAGGCAATAAGAAGATCTTTAATACCCTGAAACTGAGTTACAGTACAGTGGCCAGGATCATACAGAGATTTTCCAAGATGGCTTCCACTCGGAACAGGCCTCACAAGGGTCGGTCAAAGAAGTTTAGCCTCAGGTGCAGAAGCTGGCGTCAATAAACAGACACGAGTGCTGCCAGCATTGCTTTAGAGGTTGCAGAAGCAGAAGGTCCGCTTGTCAGTGCTCAGACTATACAGCACACACTGCAACAAGTTGGTTTGCATGGCAGTCATTCCAGAAGGAAGAATCTTCTAAGGCTGGCTCACAAGAAAGCCCGCTAACAGTTTGCTCAAGACAACCTGTTCAAAAGCATAAAATTACTGGAACCATGTCCTGTGGTCTGATGAGACTAAGATAAATTTGTTTGGGTCAGATGGTGTCCAGCATATGTGGTAATGCCCTGGTGAGGAGTACCAGGAAAATTGTATTTTGCCTACAGTCAAGCATTATGGTGGTAGCATCATGGTCTGAGGCTGCATTCATTGAGGGAACACGGATTCCAACATATACTGTGACATTCTGAAGCAGAACATGATGCCCTTCCTTCAGAAACTGGGCCGCATGACAGTTTTCCAACATTATAATAACCCCAAACACACCGACAAGATGACAACTGCTTTGCTGAAGAAGCTGAAGGTGATGAAGTGGCCATGTATTTCTCCAGACCTGAACTTAAGTGAGCACCTGTGGCTCATCCTCAAGTGGAAGTTGGTGAAGCTCCATGTGTCTAACATCCAGCAGCATTTTGATGTCATTATGGAGGTGTGGAAGAGGATCCCAGCAACAACCTGTGCAGCTCTGGTGAATTCCATGCCCAGGAGGATTAAGACAGTGCTAGATTACAATGGTGCTCACACAGTATATTGACACTTTGGACACAGTATTGACATCTTCACATAGGGTGTACTCAATTTGTTGCATGTTATTAGACAATAATGGCTGTATGTTATTTTCAAAAGACAATAAATCTGTACTGCTATACAAGCTACACACTGACTACTCTAAAATACGTCCACATATTATTTCTATAATATTGACCCTTGAGTAGATATTTAAAAATGGTTGCTGAAATGTGAGGGGTGCACTCACTTTCATGACATAGTGTACATGCTTAATGAATGTATTACTACAATGGAAGAACAAGAATTTGTGCTTCAGTAAAAAAATTGAAAGCATTGTAGTTTTACTAAAAATTATTCAATATCTAAAGTAAATTATTTACTAATGACTAAGAGAAAAAAAATCAAGCTGTAAAAATGTCACCATTTAAATTTTTTATGTCTTGAAACACAACATGAACATCCAAAATTGTAAAACCTTAGGAAATTTTTTCGTTTCATAATGAATATTATCGGTATATTGCTCAGCCCTGGTTTCTATTGCAATTTAATAAAAAAACCCAGCATGAATTACTCCTTTGCGTTCTTTCTCCTAAAGGAAACCAGAGCAGGACGCTCTCTCAATCACACCTCAGCTGCAGGTGACGGCACGTCCTCACCTTGGCGCCGAGCAGGCAATTCATGCAGCTCTACGCTACATTTGCACTCTATGAATAACAATGTCACCAGGATGGATGTGCCAGGGCCTCATTCACTATTAATCGCCTCTTCATAGCCACAATAATGCGACGCTCTAGTGTTGTGCTGACACATGCATATAATACACGTGCGTATAAAGATCATCACACGGCCTTCAGTGTGTTATGAGCGGCGACGTGACATTCCACTCCGGGACGGTGGAAGACCTTAAAGCTCCCTGGTGGTATGATTGACTGAAATCATTGTGGCGTGTCGGTGAGACATACATCGTTGAAAAGCTATGACTGAAAATGCGGAAGGGTGAAACAGAGCGCAGTGCATGCAGGCTCGTTTGCTGCGAAAGACAAGCCGATGGCGATATTAACCATATGGCTGCTTGGCAAAGAGAGTAAGGATGCTGACTCGAGCAAAGTGTGCTAGGGAGATGTGGGGAAGGTTACGACATAGAAAGAGAGAAAGAGCGAGAGAGAGAGAGAGAGAGAGAGAGAGAGAGAGAGAAATGTGATTATTTATTATCCACTACAGCAGTGTACACCAGGCGGACATTAGGACACAGAAAGTATATGAAAAAAATCAATGCTTTTCTTGGACCAGTGCCTCTCTATTGTTTCCTGGTTAACACACACACACACACACACACACACACACACACACACACACACACACACACACACACACACACACACACAAGCTAAACAAAACAAAAGGCACTATTTAAGTTATTAAACCAAGAGTCACCTTGCTGTGCATTTTTACAGGCTTGCTAGGAGGAAGCGCAGGTTTAATTCCCTTCTTCCTCCTGCTTCCTGTAAGCTGCTATTGGAAAAACGACCTAGTCTGCTCTGTACTCACACCATGGCCATTCATGCGTGTCCGTGTACAAGACATCGAGTGAAAGATACGCTCGCCATGGCCTCACTCAAAAACGATCGGATGGGAAGCTGAACATAACTGTTGAGCATTGCAGGTGATGAGGGAATTTTGAAAAATTGACGTGAGTGGGAATGAACCAGTGACTGCACTGGGCTTGCTTCTAGTTTCTATAAGTGTGTGTGTGTGTGTGTGTGTGTGTGTGTGTGTGTGTGTGAGAAAGAGAGAGAGAGTGAGAGAGAGAGAGAGAGAGAGAGAGAGGGATTCATTGACCCACAGTGATTAGTAAAATGCGCATGCAGACAGGGAGCCGTTTAATGCAGGTCAGTGAGGTCAGCACAGGGAGTGACTCTCATTTAACTGTATCAGACCACACACCCACACACACACTGAGAGAGAGAGAGAGAGAGAGAGAGAGAGAGAGAGAGAGAGAGAGAGAGAGAGAGAGAGAGGGAGAGCGAGCGAGCGAAAGGAGAGAGAGAGAGAGAAATGCAATTACTGTGCACAACCTTGTCATTAGCTAATGAAAACAGTTGTCTTACCCAGACATAACAAAGTGACTTTTTCTGTTTTCAAATACAAAACCAGTCAGTTTTACTCCAACAAATTTGTCAGCACAAGCGTTCAGCCATATGGGATAGACAAACGAGTGCTCGTTCTTTCTCTCTAATTGTGAAGTCCGTTTAACAAAAAGGAAAAGGTGTAACAAGTAACCGCTTTGTACAAAATCATTTTAAACTAAATGATTCACTGGGCTCAAATCTGGTATTCAAAGAATATACTAAATATCTCATTCAAACTTGTGCTTGGTATTAAAACTCCTGACAATTATTCAGCCAGATAGAGTAATCCAAATTCATCATTTTATGTCAGCAGAAAAGCACAGAAGCTCTTCTTTCAACCTTGCTGCTCTTTTTCAATTTTCAATTTAAAATTACATTTACATTTAAGGCATTAGGCAGATGCTCTTATTCAAAGCGAAATACAATGATCTCATTTAAAAAACTGAGCAGTTGAAGGTTAAGGGCCTTGTTCAAGGGCCCAGCGGTAGAGGTTTGGTGGTGCTGGCATTTGAACTCACAACCTGATCAGAATCCAACATCGTAAACATTGAGCAAACATCTCCCTGCACATTTAATTTAGAGGTCGAACCAATAGTGGATTTTACTGACAGCTAGCTACTGATAGCTAGGTTGGATCGTACTTGCCGATAACAATTAATCAACTGATAGTTTTTAAAATGGATACTGGATTAAAAATCTAACAATCATAACACTCCATGTAAAATAGTATTAAAGTTTATTACAAAAATAAAAAACTGTACAGAATCATAAACATGTCCTAAAAAAGGTAAATAAATATAAAGATATTAGTAAATAAATGTAAGTATATAATTAAATAATTATAAATAATAAAAATAATTTAGCACGCTCTGTGCAGCATGCAGTCTAAGGGGTAAAAACAAACAGCACATGGTGTCAGTCATTTGCCTCTAGAGGCCGCTCTTTTAATGACAGCAGACCGGAAAAACTATCGTTATTGAATTTTGTCAATAGCCACCAGTTCCATCAATAAACTATCGGTGCCGATTAATTGGCAAAAATGATTCATCGGTTGACCTCTGATTTGAATCATATTTGCTAGGTAAAATTAACAAACATTAGCTAAGATTATCGAACCGTTATGTTTTATTTATTGAGGAAGCCAAAAATTCTGTTGTGTTTAAGTATATGCCGGTGCTGTGCAGCCAGTTGGAAGGCAGTGTTAATTTTACAACACTAAAGTTCAGGTTTGTCTTATAACAGGACATTCCAAAGTCTTTTATTCTTTTTTATTTTGCAGCAATTTACCTACACTGTAATGTTTTTATATGATTAGATAGTGGTGCAATATACAAGAAATCTGACTTTTCATCTTAATGAACAGCCTCTCTTATGTTTTGTCTCTGTTTTTTAAAATCCAATTATGTGCATCATCCATCATACAAATGCATGTGTACATTGTTACTATAGAAAGAACGAGTGCATTAATATTCCGATGAATATATTTGTATTTATATATTCACACAGTTATACTGTCAAAGCTGCTGTTACAGAAAATCCATCAACTCCTACTGAACAATCAGATTTGATATGTCAACAAAGCTGTGGATAAAAACATGATTCATGTGAAGCTAAAATATTTATTATGTTTGCGTTGGAAATTTAGGAATAAAGCCCTGAAATACAGTACTTTAATATCACACACAGTGGTAATAGCTGTTGCCCCCTAATGACTAAAAACTGGCTTCATTAGTGGGTCTGCTTTTTATTACCTTCATTAAAAAAAACCTAGTCCTCAAAATGTTTTTTTAATTATATCTTAACAGAAGTGTATCTGTTTCTAATAAAACCTCATTGTACACCAAACATTTGGGCCTGACATTGAATCCCGAGACCAGAGCGGTAGGGAGAGGTCAGTTTCAAGAACTCTACGCTCCAGCTCCCAGCATGTAGCAGAACTGTACTGACCCCTTAAACTAGGTGTGGAACACAACCACTATCAGATAAAGTAATAAATGCTTCCAAAACCAGCCTGCACCACACATCTGATGGCCACGGGCTGGAAAAATCGCACGGACGCCGAGGTCACATACCACAGTCGATCTTTAACTAGAAACAGAGAGAGAGGCTCATTACGCCTAACCTTAACAGTTACACTCACATACTTGTTGAAAAGGAGCTTATCGATACGCTGGATTCTCCAGCCCTAGCCTTGAGATGTGCAGTAGAGTTGGGGAATGCGACGTTTATTGTTGTAGGCTAAAGACGGAGGATGTTGGCTCGCATCGCTTCCACTCCTCTGTTGCGGTTCAGGAAACAAGCAAAAGCAAGAGTAGATCTCAGAAAGCTGAGAGTTCAAACATATAAATTCCTTGTAAACAACGCTGTGTCCATTTTCGGACGTGTTGCTTGTCGATCCTCATAATGAGCAGATAGGGGGAAAAAGTCTCTGCGCCTAAATCTGTTACTATAAGCATAAATTTGTCAAAGTCCATTAGTGTAATTGCAAGTGGTAAGGGAGCATTATTCATAGCAATATCCTGAACACATCTATCTTACTGAGACGTACTGATTAACTGATTCCTCATGATTGCTAAGCTTATCAAGTATTAAGACAAATGAGTCAAGGAACCTACGCTACAGGCCTCTTTTTATTGTTGAGATAAAGTAACACTGCAGAACTTGCACTTAATAGGAGAGAGCAGAGAAACTTTTTTTCATCTCGCATCGACTTAATGGAACGAGGCTTTAAATCTTTTTTTAGGGCGACAGCTGTTTAGAGAAGAACAGACTTACAGGTTCTTGACATTGGTGATTCCACGGAACCCCTTGCGAGGGACGGCCTGTATCTGATTCTCACTCAGGTCCCTGGAGAGAGAGAGAGAGAGAGAGAGAGAGAGAGAGAGAGAGAGAGAGAGAGGAAATATTATGAGGATGTCTGAAGTCACTTCACATTTTAGAGAAGCAGAGAAGAATCTCGAGCCAGATGGGTGTTGAAACAATCCGGCCTTCCTTGAATGAGAATCCTTTTTACTTTGAAGTCTAAAACAAAATTGTTAAACAGACCATAAATGTCACATCTCGCCTTTTTCTCTTTGAATCCTCCATCTCTGTGAATATGTGTGAGCATTTGTGTGTGCATGCGCACAGTTGTGCACGTGTGTGTGTCTGTGTGTGTCTGTGTGTATATGTGTGCATTTCTCCCACATGCATTTCATTATTCTGCATGAATATATTACATTCACTTTGAGTTATATGACATTAGAAACCAGAGTAAAAAAGGAAAAAAAAAAAGAAAAAAACAACAACACGCAGACCCAGACACACAAACACACACATTCACAAAATCAGTATTAATGGTCAACACATTTTTCTTAATGTTCAAGTTAGGAGCCAAATGATTTTTGGCATTTCGGAATGGTCTTGCTTAACTCTATTAGGCTTGTTTGTTTGTAGACCGATAACGGCAAATATAATTTGAAAAGCAGAATGCAATTACTAGCCAGAGAGGGAACAAATGAGATATGGAATATCGGGCTCAGGCTAATCGCAGTGTCTGCCTCTTAGTCATGGATGCAACACGTAACATGGAGAGAGTGAAGCTCGGGTTAACCCTGTCTGCCCTTGCTACAACCAATTTCACTGATAAACAATCAGGCACAGATCCAAACACTGTGCGGAATTCTGCCAGGCTCGCTGTGTGCTCCATATTGATGTATCAGCTATAGCCAGCAATTTCCTCTTAGGTGAATTATACAAACAGAACTTATTGGACCCACGTTGCTCTTTTTGCTGCGGCTGGAAAATCCGATACGCAGTTGTTTTTGGGGACCAATCATGTTATATTAGTGCAAAAAGAAAATAATAATAACTCCGTCATGCTTTGCAGTGAGAGAATATAGATTTGTGTCTGGCTGGCCTTGATTGCTTTTGACATGTTTGACAGCCTGGTGTCTTCCTTAACTCGGCCATCTCTGCTAGCGCACTGGAAACTCTATGGCGTATGATCTTACTTTCGCACGAGCAGGAAAGTCATAGTTTTGTGTGCAGGGGTCCGTGTCCTACACAGCTCTGCTGATGACTTTGCATGGCATCTTTGAGGGCATGAATGCAGAGCAGGCATTAGTAGCATGGGTCGAAGTAGAAGATGTGCTTTACAGCTTTACACTTTTAATTCTTTATGAGCCTGAGACTCCTCTCCGAGCTAAGAGAGAGGACTTCCACGGATAATAAATGTTTTATTGTTTTGTTTACTCAGCTGGATTTTTTCCTTTTCCATTTTTTTGGCTAAAACAGCAAATTGCCTGAGCTGAATAATAGCAGTTATGAGAAACTATCGCTCTCTCTTCTGCTGCGTTCAACTCGGTACTCACTCTTCGACCTGACACAGAGATTAACTCACAACCAAGAACTGAAGACATCATAGCACTAGGCGGCATTAGGTTGTGTTTAATAAATAACAACCTGAAACTTGAAGCCGGGGCTATAAAGTGATAATGAAGGTTTATTAGATGATCTTCTTGCCAGATAAAACAGCTATGCACACAGTACTGATTTTCTTCGTGATTCTGCAAGTGCAAAAGGTTTTTAAATACAGGTCAAGTTCGAGGCTTACAAACTGGATTTCCTGCTTGTACATCCAATCATTTAACTGGTTTGCCTACAGACATGCCTTAGGGAAAGAAAGATATTAAGTCACACACACACACACACACACACACACACACACACACAGACAAAATGTGTGTAGGGGCCGAGTGCATTCGTCTCCCGCCTCTGACAATCTGCTCGCAAATTTCATTAATTTTATTTTCCTTTCGCCCTCCTCCTCCTGACTCGCAGGATGGCTGCCATAAATCTCCTATTGATTCCATTAAAGCCTCCCATGTCCAGACAACCTGGCAGCACCAAAACATATTACTGATAAAAGCTCAACAACACACAAGGATAACAGAGCGTGAGTGCAAGGAGAATCCGTCCTCGAGCGTACGACACAAAAACACATACGCAGTAAAAAAAAAAAACATTTTGACTGTGCACGGGTCAATTCGATTTATCGCATTTTCCCTAACTGTCATCCTTCATCTTTCAAAAAAATACAAAATAAAAAAAAAAGAAATGAGGAAAGAAATTAAATAAAGTGGTTTTGGAACTGGCTGCATTTCTCACAGTGTTTCCCTCTGCAGGAAAAGGCGCAAAGGCAAAGTGTGATTGTCAAAGACAAGCAAGGATAAAGACCATATTACTGTAACATGAACACAGGAACGCGTAAATGCCGTGGTGCTTTCCCAGATCAAATCACAGCCTCGCTCGAAGCCAGTCCGTTAAAGCTGTAAAGTCAAAAGTGATGTGCTCTCTCTCTCTCTCTCTCTCCACTTTCCTAATCATGAGCTGAGGCGAGCAAGAATTTGTTGCTTATATACTTGGCTTGCATTCTATCTATAATGTGCTGCCTCCATAACTGTTGTCTCTCTCATGGCTACAGCTAAAAACCCACCACACACCCTATTACTCCCTATAAACTTTTAAACACACCCCTAGCCACACCTACACACACTCCTGATAATCTTAACACACCATTGTACCTCACCTTAAAACAATATTTAATACGCAAAAACAACCCTTTAAACATTCAAATCCACAGAGTCCTACATTTGAAGTCAGATCTGTCTTTATACTAATTTAAACAGCTCAGTGATCGAACACTGTTCAGATACGGATTATCTTGAATAGGATTGGCTTGCCCTGACATCTAATACACACCACACTGATACTATCTACACTCGGAATAACCAAGCACACCACCTGTACACCCTCAACCCCACCTTTACTTTCCCTTTAAAATATGTTCCATGCAAATCCACATCAAACACCCCTAAACACATCACACACCCCCAATAAGTATGCGCTTTACACATTATACACCCTGAACCCACATCTTCACACATTCCCATTATGGCACTGTACACTTTATACACCTTTACACTTACTGGCGCTCACTGTAACCCCTCACGACACCCATAAGTAAGAAGATTATTAAACCAGATAGCATATTAACCTCACTCCACTGGCTGTGCGTTTCATTCCGAATTGACTATAAAATGTATTATCAGTAAATCCTCTACTGTTTAATGTTCCAAATTGTGCCTTTAGATAATTTCGAGCTAACCTTGTCCAAATATAGCATGGAAACAACATGAATCAACATGGAGCAGATTTTCTTCTTTAGCTTTTATGCACCAAGGCTCTGGAGCGCATTACCAATAAACATTTGTAAGGCTCCATCTATCACTGATTTTTATTAGACATCTAAAAACACATTTTATCACTTTAGCTTTAACTTAGCATTTAGTATTACTTATTTTTGAACTGATTTTGACTGATTTTGAAATGTCACTGCTATATTTTAGAGACGTTTGACTTTTTTTTATTTTTGCCGCACTGCTTTATGCCAAAATCAGATTAGTCAAATTCACTTTTGGTAACAGCGAGTTTGATAATAGTGTTGGCTGTAGTGCAAATGACAGGTTTATACAATATGAGTGCATGTAAAAATGATGCTAGCAGGTCTATAGAACCTATACAGAAACGGTCACACTGACTTATATGGTATCCTTCACACAATCTCAAACGAATAATACAATAAATGCACTATATATGTACACATTATAAGTGATATATTAAGGAAATATTTTAACAATTTTAGATGCATATAAAATGGATAAAAAATACATAGCAACCAACTATATTTTCAGTTTTCTATTGCTACAACTCTGTCTATCTATCTAGTATCTATCACACCCACAAACACACACACACACACACACACACACACACACACACACACACACACACACACACACACACATAGGTGAAAGGTGACCAGTAGCCTTTGGCCATTCCTGTCAAAAACCTTGCATTATTCATTTAATCTCAGGAACTCATAACTGTGACCAATCACACTGCCTTTATATTCCATCTAACCAGCGACCAGTGTTTCCAGCTTCAGGGAAGGACATCTCGCTAAAGCAAGAACTCTGCATGTGTGATTTGACACGTGTGTGTGTGTGTGTGTGTGTGTGTGTGTGTGTGTGTGTGTGTGTGTTTAGAGGCCAGAATTAAAAGTGTGAAGGTTCAGAATATCTGTGAAGCAAACAGAGCACCGTGGGGTTCAGGCTGCACTGTCACACACTTATTTGTTTTTCATCAGGCTGCAGCGGGGAATCGGGTGCTGGCAATGCCTATCAGAGGTGTCATGGTTTAGACAGTGACCACACTGGGTCAGGCACTACTCCCTCTGAGTACACACTCACACGAACACATATGCACACACATGCACACACAGTTGGTCCACTTGGGTTATAAGATGCACATTTTTGATTTCTTTCATTAAAAAGAAGCCAGAACTACAGGGGGAGAAGAGAACCAGCCTCCCTCCCGAGGGATCCATAAGCATTTTGTTTTATGAAACCAAAGACGTCTTCAATGGACGACTCTCCCTGGTGCAATCTCTGCACATTCGCATTCCAGCTGCTGTTGCCTCTCTGCATGCTGAGTGCTTTCTCTCTCTTTCACTCTCTCATTCCTTTCTATCTCTCTTTTTTTCTCTGTCAATATTCATCTGTTTTTCCTGTGATAAGGGTAGGGCGCTCCCACCACTCGTAGAGCTGCAATTCATTTAACACTTATTCTATAAAGATACAAAGAACAGCGCATAATAATAAATACAATTCACGACTCATATTTCAGCTTTTTATGGCTGTGGTTATGGCTATGATGGGCGGTGAGCACTACGCTAGGATTCCTTCTGTTCAGTTAGCAGTAGTCTCCATTTTGGTTTATGGCCAGTTAGGAAAAAAAAAAGGGAAAGAAAAATGGACACAAATTAAAACACTATGGATTCCGGGCTCTGAAAGACTCTCAACTGTAATTGGCTTTCAGGATGACAGTAGCTCTTAATTAAACCAGAGAATAGAAGCACGTTTTCAATAGACAGTATAATAAATAGCAGGGAAGGCAGAGACCAAATGATGTTTTTGGTGTGCGGAACCATGGCTGACCTCTGCCTCTTGTTCTCCATAAGAATAGGCCGGCGTAATCAGCCTGCAATACCGGAAACTTCTGTACCGTTTCATTTGAATTACGACTGTGGTTTTTCTGTTGAAACTTATTTCTAAAACAAAAATACAAATATTGAGATTTGGCCAGTGTCAGCCAAACCTCACACTGGCTTTAGATGTGAACCTGCGCATTCTTCACGAGGATACAGGCACAGCATGACATCACGTTTCATCCATTTAAAAGTGGTTCCTTCTGCTGCGCTTCTGGTTTGTTCAATTTAAATAATACAGTGGTACGAAAGAGTGTAGGGTAACACTTGTTGGCTGTGTAGAAGGCCAAAGGCAAATGGGGACTTAAATGAAGTCACAGGGGAAATGTAAGGAGAGTAACTACACAAGCCGTCTTAAACCTTCCAGAGAAAGAAACGGCTTTGAGATCAGAGCAATGCTGAGGCATATACCAGGCCAAGGAACCTAATAGAATGAAAAGAGAAAAAAAGCACAACAAATACATGCACATTAGATTCTCCAATCAAAGCTTGGCAGCATTTGGCCTTGTATTCTACTCCAGCATTTCACTTTCTGCCCTTGCTTTGAGTCTTCCATCCAGCTCAAAGACTTCTTGATTTAATTAACCCAGAGCTTTATGAATAAAAATATTCCTGTATTGATCATGCTCAGCTCGCTGACGCAGGCTAAACTGTGACAGTCATTCGCTTCATTACGCCACTGCACTTTTTTCCTTGCTGGTGGTAGAGGGCATAAAAAAAAAAGAACGAGAGAAGCTTGTAAATCATTGTAAATGGGCTCAAATGCTCCCTTGGGTGCCCAAAGCCGGCTGCTTGAGCTTCAAAATTCCTGTGCCTCTCCCAAGATAGCCCCATGCATGGAGATTATAAATGGAAATATCCCCGCCCCACCTCTCCCCAACCCCAAAACCCATGTAAGTATCTATTATGTTTTGTCAATACTTTAATTAAATTAGACACTTTAATGTGATTTATCCTGATCCATACCCTTTATAGTTATAAAAGCCTTTTTGGCTCATGGCCCAAAAAATGTCGAATAAATTGAGATGAGTTGAATGCAGAAAAAAAAAAAAAACGGAGGAAGAATAGTTAAAGAGGTTGGGCAAAGAGGGCAATTTGTTATTCACTAATTCACTTTTATTCCTCTTCTGCCATTTGGTTTAATTCTTTTTTCCTTCCACTGCATCTTCCCCCTGGACAGGGCCTGAGCGACAGAGCAGGCTTTTAGAGACATTTAGAGATGTAATAAAATGTCAGTTATAAGAGATGACAGGACCGCATCCAGACTGGCCTGTTGCCCTGCCTGATATGCCAGAGTAAATTTCATATTGGAGCGCTTAAGAAAACGACCTATACCAGTCTTGTTCAAAGCAAACTCAGTTTGTACATAAAAAAGACGAGGAAAAGACGCAAAAGGAATAAACCTGCTAATCACACAATAGGATTGAGGAGCTTTTAAGGGGAGCGTACTGCTGACCCGAAACAGCTGACTCTCTTCAGTCTCCATCTCTCTCTGCTTACATCTGGGCCCCTCAGAGGCGCAGCCATAAATAATACTGAAGAGATTAAGAGATTGGCTGGGGGTGGAGGTAGGGGTGGGGAGGTAGCGTTTTTGTAATGGGAAGTGCTGTGCGTATCTGCACAGTTTCAATTCATCTCGTGGCAGGTTGCAGTTGCCACGGAGACCAGGAGCCATCCTGTCCAATTAACTGGGAGCTGGTTATACAGGTGCAGGTGCTCGTGTAGTGGTCAGAATGTGTGTTATTTTGTATGTCTGTGTTTTTTTGTTTACAATTTATTTGTGTGTGTGTGTGTGTGTGTGTGTGTGTGTGCGCGTGTGTGTGTGTTTTGCATCAGACAGAGAAACAGACAGACTGAGACACTGCCTTTTCAATTAAACGGAAAATGCAGAATGCACAGCGCAAGGCGTGAAGATAAATTGTTTTCAAATTGTTGTCCTGTCAAAAATGGAACACTGTCTGGCAGCTGAAATTTCCTGTTAAATTAGCAGGATCTGCCACACATATAAATGCACTGAATGATGCTTGAGTGCATTAAATACCATTAATTTGATAATACATTTCTATCATGTCTAGAGCATGTCTTATAAACACTATTTCTAAAATAAGTTTCAAATTAAAATTATATGTAAAACCAGCACTTCAACGAACTAAAAATAAGAATAACAGACTTAATAAAAGTCATGATCATGTTTAATAGAACTTCACTATAATGGTGGAATATTGGCAGTTGCTGAATTATATCAATAGATGTTTCAATTTTCAACATTGAGCAATACAGTAAAAAGCAATATGGGCTATATCAGTTTTGCCTCATGTTTTGTGGTTTTCATAGTTCATCACAGATACTTCATAAAAACATAAAAACCAAAATAAGCATTTCATATACACGATATGGACAAAGGGTTTGTGGACACCTGACCACACAAGTAACATGTTTTTCTCATCTGCTTTTAGAATAAACTCCACCCTTTTTTGAAGGAAGATTTTGGTGTGAGCTTGATAATTGAAATCATTCAGCTGCAAGGGTATTAGTAAAGTGAAGTCAGAGATCCAATTCATCCCAAAGTAGTTCAGTAGGGTTGAGATCATAACTCTATAGCAGGGCACACAAGAATTTACACTCCGTTGTCATGCTGGAACAGGTTTGGCTCTCCTGGCTAAAGTGAGGTGAAACTTTAATGCTACCGAATCCAAAGACATCATATACATTTGTGTGCCTCACAATTATGTTGATTATCTGCAACTTGTATGCAAATAGACTGACAGTGTGGAGAAAGCAGGGTTGTACATGGAGAAATACATATATGTTCTTTACATATGTTCATATATGTTATTTAAATAACCGAAGTGTTTCAATGGAGTTCAGTGTCTTAAAAGAAGTTTAGAGGTAGGAGATAGGTGAACAGACAGATCATACACCACTGTCCTCTTTGTCCTCTTCAGTGCTGTATATCGTCTTCAGTTTAAGTGTATCCAAGAGAATTGCTGTTTGTACATTTTAAATGATCATGGCCTGGTAAACATTACCTCTGTGCTCTCCAACCTCCTGCTGTCCCAACACCTCGCTTGGTGTGCTAGGGCAGGGAATAGCATAAGATGTATTATCTTTGAAGTGAGGGGAAAATAGAAGCCTGGCATTCTCTGATCGAGGCAGATCACGACAGAGAGAGGGAGAGTGGGAAAGAGAGGGAGAGAGAGAGAGAAAGAGAGATAAAAGGCTAACCGCAACCAAAGCTTCCCCCAATAACACATATCACGGGCCATTTCCAACAGCTCTATCTAATAGGATGAAGCATCTGCAGAAAGCACAGTCTGTAAACACATTCCCAGAATGTGGCGTGTTGGAAACTGAAAAGACAGAGGGTGCTTTGGTTTGCTGCTTGGTTGGCAAATAAGCCTAATCTCTTTATAATGAGAGTAATCCAGTTACGCTCAGTAAATGGCTAGCGTCAGGCTAATTGAATAAGAGCCAAAGCAGGCTTTGTGTTGAGGACGAGCAGCCCTGCCTAAAGCAGCATCCTGCATCCTGTCAGTGCAAACCAGCAGTGAATACAATCAGTATACAATTCGATTTCTGCACCTTACCATTGCATTTAGAACTAATCATCCACCTGCGATCTAACTACATGCTCATGACATCTGCTGGGTATCCAGTTAAAAACTTGATCTGGATCTGACTCTTTGTAGTTTCCAGTCAGTTGGATGCACAATTATTGCAATCTCCGATCTATTGTTAGTTGGTCAAATTCCCAAACTCCAAATTTGTATTAAAATACATAGCTGAAGTAAAAGCGGCATTTTCATCACTATCAGAGTTATATTTTAATGGAGTGTCAGACATAGAATTGCATTAAACAATTCTATTCTATTTCTATAAATATGCTGTGGTTCAGTGGGTTGCACCAATTCCAACCCCTGGTTGAAACTGTCCTCAGGATACTTTTCAGGATGTTTCACTTTTTATCTCCTCCCATCTTCCGACAACAGCATTTAGATGGATTCGCTACTATGGTTAATTAAGTGAGTAAATGTATGAATGGTGCCCTGTGATGGGCTTGTGTCTTACAAGGATGGAATTATCTCTGGATAAACTGTGACCCCTAATTAAAATAAAGTCATCACTGAAGATGAATGAATGTATGGATGATCACATAGTGTTTGAAATATTTAGAAGGAGAAGTAAAAAGAACCATCCATGCGCTAAGAGGCCCCAAATCGCCAGAAAAAGACTAGGGTTTTTCTACGCTTTTCTACTGTAATTACAGATGAATGTTTGACGTAAACACAGAAAGGAAATTAGCATGTAACCTTACCCGAGAAAACAGTAACTGCATCCAGAGAAGGAAAATGAGTACAAAAAAAGTCAGAACAAGAGCTCAGGGCTAAGACCCTTGGGGCCCCAATCAGTCTGCAGTCCTTTTATCACACGTTAGAAAAATTCCCCAATCTCTTTTCCAACAATGGCCACCCAAATGTGGACCTCATAACAGAGAAAGACAAACACAAGGGTTTCCATTTAGAAATAATTACCTCAGTCTACTAATGTAGAGGAAAAGACGTGTCGTTACTGTAAGCTTTTCCAGGCTACTTACTTCATGTACAGATTCGATGTTGGATCATTTAGGCCATTTCAAACTAGCAAGGTCACCCCTCATTACCTTTAAAAGTCTAGCATGAGAAAACAACGTATATTTCCTGTTTTGTGCAGCAGGTTTCGAATTTTATATCTGTTTTTTAACAAAAGCATTGATTCAAAAGAGAGAGAGAGAGAGAGAGAGAGAGAGAGAGAGAGAGAGAGAGAGAGAGAGAGAGAGATGTGAGAGATGTGAAAAGATTGCAGGTGCTTCCTTAACCACAAGATGGAGCCCCCTGGCTTCTCTCAACCCTTCAGTCAACCAATCAATAAGTTCAGCTAGTCACTGGTTGGCACAGTTAATCACGAGTCCAGGAGTAGGCTGAGCGCCCCTGGAGCTGTAATATTTCCCCCCATGTAATATATACATAATAACATGTAAGTATGAACACATTAACACTCATTGACAAAAGAGTGACAACTGGTATCTGTTATACACACGCACAAAAGGTTAGTTGGACATTTAAATCTGATCCCTATTGCTGCAGGTAGTACAAAACATCTTGCGAAGAAAATGGAAACTTTCAGAAAAGATGCAAATGTGTTTCGAAAGAGAGAATACGAAAATAAAAACTGGGTCAATTAAAGAGTTAATAATTATATCCGTGTTGTATCCAAGAAGCCAAGTCATATTTCAGTAAACAGAGAAAAAAAAAGTAATTACTGGGCGTAGATGTTAAAACAACGCAGAAATAAAAATTTCAATGACATGATTTGTATTTCTATCTATCTATCTATCTATCTATCTATCTATCTATCTATCTATCTATCTATCTATCTATCTATCTATCTATCTATCTATCTATCTATCTATCTATCTATCTATCTATCTATCTATCTATCTATCATCTAAACTTATTTGTTTATTTATTTATTTCAGGTTGTCTCTTGACTTTTGTGACCACTTCAACACAGACCAAAACCATCATCATAAAGGTAAGTCAGGGCATTGCTGTATTAGGTGTGAGCATTTCTTTTTTCAATTTTTTATAATTATATTTTTACATTTTCATTTATTGTTTGATCCCAATTAAAGATTATTCTGGTGCACTATAGTTAAGGCACCCTGTTTGATTTATTTTATCCAATTATTTCTCATTTTTATATATCAGAAATATGATTACATCTATTATCCTTGTTATAATATCTATTATGTTTTTAAGGCCATATCAATCATCTTAAAATCACGTTTTATTTTATATCACCTACTTTTCTGAACCTATAGCCATTAAAACATAAACAACTCTTAATTTCAAACATATATAAATGACAGAAGTGGTGTAAACATTATATATGAAAAACGTTTTCTTATTAGTCATTATTAATAATTTCTGATGTATTTATGTGCAATCTAAACCTGCTAATCCTAAATAAATATCTAAATGAATACTCATCAGGGGAACTCCAACGTCACTTGGGAATTTGATAATTCTGTCTTAATAGTTCATAAAATATGAATATGATAATTCTGTCTTAATAGTTCACAAACATGAATATGTTTGGACAGCAACCCATAGTCAACCCATGTGGCAATGCTATCAAGGTTTAGAAACCATATGGTTCTGGGTCTTTCTCTTTTTGGGTCAGTTCTGGGCTCCTCAAGTGATTGTGGTCTGTGCTTAGCCTCTGCTGGATAGATATAATAGAATAGCATGGCTGTGATGTAGGAGGTGGGGGCTCTTCTCATTTCCTTACCAATTTACCCACAGACAAAGATGCTTCTGTCTATCTGCTATCAAGCTGCTGAAAATAAGATATCAGTGGGGTAGAACGACTCGCTACTTACCTCCATAAAAAGACTAGAATTAATATCCTAAATATCATCAGGGCAGATAGCCATGTAGGACACAATGTTCTAGCAAGAAAAGAACATTAACGTGCAGGAGAGTAGGACATTCCTATAATGTATATATGATATGATATGATATGATATGATATGATATGATATGATATGATATGATATGATATGATATGATATGATATGATATGATATGATATGATATGATATGATATAATATATGATATGATATGATATGATATGATATGATATGATATAATATGATATGATATGATATGATGTTGAATCTATGCCATGCATAGTTTACTCACACACAAGTTAATTAACTTCTAGTAGGGGTCATGGTGGCAGCATGCCGAGAAGGTCAGTGCAGATTTCTCTTTTATCAGAAACTGATTTCGGCTCTTCCTAGGAGATTCCAAGATATAATCTCTGCAGAGTCCTGGCTCTGCTTCCATCTACTGCACCAAGAACTGACTAATGGGCATCCTTGTAAGGCGCCCAATCACCTAGCTATAATTTTAAATTGAGACTACTCTACTTTAAGGATTTCCAGGATTTTTGAGCTCCTCATCCTATAATGCAGACTTAAAGCCCATCAGCCTTGTGAGGAAAACTGATTTGCAATACCTGTTCTGATTACCTTTCTGTCACTACCTACATTTCATAACTGTAAAAAAATTTTTTTATTTTTTTATCTGCAACCACGGACTGGTACAAATCTCTCGTTTTGCATCTCTTATGAACATGATCTTAAAATGCTCAGCTTGTTTTCCAGGAACAAGGTCTTACCTAAAGTCTCTTACACTTTCACTAAAAGATGACCATAAATATGGCCAAAGAAAATTTCCACATTCTGTGTTGTTGCTATTATGGGTGCTACTGAGTGTGGCCTCAGTTGCCTGGCTGTGGTGTGTTAACTGCTTCCTGAGATTAGTGTCAAAACCCAATTTACCCAAGCAACCCCCACCTAGCAAATCAAATCAGCAGCTGTGCTGCATGCTGCCGTTTCCTGGTAAAGACCACAGAGAGCCACACAAAGGCCGTGTGCGTCAGTGCTGTGGCAGAAAACTGTGCAATCCCTCCCAAAACCCCTCAGACCTCAGAGGTGAAGAAATTCAGTCAGCCTCCACACATCACTACGGGGTATCATTTGGCTTACATCACATCTGTATCACTCACTGTCGTGTTACCACTATTCTGCTACCTTTTACTCCTGTTCTACTGCACATAAACAGAACACTTCCTGCACCACTGCCTTGGCTTTTCTTTTCTGGCGGCCTTTCGCTCCCGTCTGTCTTTGCTCCGTCCTGAGATATGCAATCATCCTGTCCTTTTTTTCTCTCTCCTGTCCTATCTGCTTTCTTGCTTGTTTTCAAAATGTCACTCACAGGGCCAACGGTATCTCTTTCCAACTCAACGCATTCCAACAATAACTTCCTAGTCCATGTCCCTGAGTGAGGAATGTAGATAAGTAAAGGAAGGGTAGGTGCTCCAAACCAAGCCCCTCCAGCTGCTAAACACATAAACCAAAAGTCCTTACATGGCTGAACCCCAGCCCTTTAAACAATGATGAAATCTCCCCTGGGTGATCTGTATTTCCCTTGTGCTCTGGCGTGAGCACCATTTACGAACGCAATGGTGGTGGCAGACAAATAATTTATATTCCTAGCAGTGTTAACAAGAATCTGATCACTAAGTCTATGAAGATTAAAAGACTGGCCTACACTGAAATAATGTTTATAATATAATAAGATACATGCTAGTAAATAATTATAAGCTATTACTTAGCTATTAATGTATATTTCTGAACATAAAGTACTTGCAACAAGTCGATGTAATAAGCTGCTTGGTTTGTAATTCATTTAAATCGAGGCCATATTTGTATCAGATCAAAACATTTCTTCTAAAGTTACAGTCAGCATCAACATTTCATTTCAGTGGTTATTTTTACATTTTCTTTTCTTAGTTAAAAATTGCTATTCTGCTTGAAAATATATATTTTTTGCTAAAAACCTTTCACTGAAACTTTAGAACTTATCGCCTTAGTTTGCAAACATGCTGTCTGTACTCTGATTTACAACTCTATTTTCATAAAGGCAATTGAGTTTTTTCCATATTTTAAATAACTCAGTAACATGTACTCAATTTCACCCAAACCCTGCATTTTTAGGCTCTGGTTTCATCCGTTGTGGTTTTGTGTGTGCGTATCTGTGTATATAGTGGTTATCATTAGTCAAACTTAGGCTGATACCCTTCGTTTCAAAGTGGAACATACTGTGGATGGTGTTCTTCACCTCTACGGGGGATATGATCTCATTGATTACGCAATCATTAAAGCCTGGCTGATTAATTGGGGTGTAGGGATGAGGTCCCATATTTAAATAAACATCAACATATTTTCCAGAGCTAAGGAAATGGCCCCCTGGAGAGCTTACAAGCAGCCTGTTTGATGGCAGGTGGTGGTGGTGTTGGGGGATTGGGTCGTTGGTAAAGCACTGCTGATTTACTCCAGTGAATAATTGCAATGAAAGTCAATGAATTTAACACTGCTTTAAAAAAAACACTCTACGGCTTATCTGGGTGTAACTATGGTGTGTTTTCAGCGCATGAAATCACTGGAATCATGTATGTAGATCAGGTTAAAAACAACAGCTGCCGGTGGTGTGGAAAATCTGCTAAATGGCTTGTCTTCCCTCGTTAGCACCAAGACCGGGACCAAAATCGGCTTCAGCTGTGGCGTGGCACTGCTGAGCATTTCTTACGTGCCGGATCATAAATCAGGGTCGTTCATGCTGGTTGCAGGTCCTAAGGCTACATTTCAGCCTTCCTGAAACCCAATTAGCTCTCACATATTGCAGTTTTCAGGGGACTCGGGACTCAGAATGTCCCTATGTTCAGCAGCCACACCCACTAGCATGAGTTAAAGCAGTGTGTTCTAAACAAAAAGACTCCAACTACCTGAAGGACATCTGGTCTGGTTGTAGGTGCAGTTGTAGCTGGGGGTTGTGCTGCACACTGACCTGGGCATGAAAAAGGTTTGATATATGTTTTCTCACGGTGAGCAAATATAGGAATTAAGTTAATCATAGCCTCAGGGTCACGCTTTTTACAGAGACGGAGCGTGCTAGTGATTACATCGCTCAGGGAACCGCTCATAGAATAGACTCCAGAGAAAAGCTGTAGCATTTGAATAATGAGCCCATGGTGGGAGGGTAATTTGCGTGTATAAATAATGAGAAAAACGCAAGGAGTGTTTGTATACATACGTAATTAATGAAAGGGCACAGAGAGTGTGTGTTTGACTACGTAGAGGGCGTATGGCACGTCTGAGCATTTGCACATGATAACAGTCTACCGGACAAGGCCAACTTTAGAAGATCATGAACACTTTGTTTCTACCCATAAAGAATAAGTATAAATATATAAACGTCCATGATTTATACCACGCCTGGTAAGCCAATCGGCACTGCAGTAGATGGAGCTCACGACTGTTAGGTATCAGGCTAGTTGACATTCAAGGTTATTTGTACTCAGAATAGCTGGAATATTTTTTTCTGGTCTGTAGCAGTGATTCAAAAGGTGTTGAATGATCTGATAACAGACTCAGGGAAGTTTTTATAATCACATATTCGAGTAATGGAGAAAAATGCATTTATATGAAGCCAATGAAGTTTGAAGCTTGTTTTTGTTGTTGGTTTTTGGTCGATTTTTTTTTTTTTCATTGCATAACACTCAGCTACAACACACTAACAGAAATGACAATTACAAGGATTTTGCTAATTACAGAAATCTTTCTACCACTTGCCGAGCATCGCGGATCCTAATACCTAATACCGTTTTGAATAGACTATAAATTGAAAATTTTACCTTTCAAACATTTCTTCTTTCTGCTATGCCAAGTTTAGCCTTAGTTATTTCCTTTCACACACAGTCCCTACATTCAAAACCAACATCCCTTCAAGAGTTTTCCTAAATTTATATATAGAGCCAAAGAAACGTTTTTCTCTCTCATTTCTCTAACGTTCCTTGAGGCTCATTGACTCGTTTCCTCTGTAGTGCCTCCAGGGATCTCTATCCCATGCCAGATGGCTTTGGAGAAATCATTTTTTAAACAAAGTTGTTAAATTGTCTCGTTTAATTTCTGTTTTGCTCAAGGCAGATCTGATCCCCTTCTCCATCTCTTCACACATGCTTCAGGGGCATCGTACACACATGACCAACACGTGCACAGCCACTGCAATTAACCTCACAGAGAGAATGTCGTCTGTAAACATCATAACTGCCACAGTCCTCTGAGGTAACGTGGGGCTCATGGTACAAACAGAAAAGTAAGGTCTAATATTTTACTGCTTTTTAATAAACCACGATTCTACTAGCCAACAGGATCTCACCACACTGTTTACAAGTCTAGATTACACCCTCCACAGAGCTACTGTTCTCCATTAGAGAGAAGTACCTCATATACTGTATAACAGCACTATATCAGGGACCAGCTGCAAAACAGCTGGTCCCTGATATAGATATAGACAATATAGATATAGTTATAGATTTTAATGCCACACTTATATAATGCTAATATCTTGGACAATTTATGTGCAATAATTTCAGTGTAATAATTGTCACATGTGCATTAACTTGTTTAACGGTATTAATGTAGTCTGACTTTTTCTGCCACCTGTTTTACTGCTTCTAAACATTTTATACAATATATTTTAATAAGATTGGAAATGCAACATCTATACTTTATATATAACTTAATCAGTAGATTTTATTTAGAATTCCTTATAATTTATTTTACTTTCTTCTGCGTTAATTGTACTGTGAGCAACGGCAACCTAACAATTTCCCTCTGGGATCAATAAAATATTCTGATTCTAAAAAAAACACTGTAATATACTACATAGACAAAGGTATTGGGACACCTACATTTTCAGACATATGTAGTTCTTTCCCAAATCAGAAAGATAAAGGCACACAATTGTATAGGATGTCTTTGGATGCAGTAGCATGAAATTGAACTAGGAAACACAAACCTGTTCCAGCATGACAATGCAACTGTACACAAAGTGAGCTCCATAAGAAAATGCTTTTCATGGGTTGGAGTGGAAGATCTCCTACTACAGAGCTCTGACCTCAACCCTATTGAACACCTTGATGAAGACGTGATAAATTGATAACACGTGATAAATTGAAACACTGACTGCACCCCAGGCCTCCTCACCTCACCTACATCACTACCTGACTTTACCAACACCCTTGTGTCTGAATAAGCAAAAAACTCTGCAAGCACACGCCAATAATCACTCAAATAGAGGAAGATCTTCCTAGAAAAGTGGAGAGAATTTTAAGGGCAAATTGGGACAAAATGTTAAATACAATGCTTAAAACCACATACCACACTTAATACCAGGTGTCCACAAAATTCTTTTGGATCAAGTCATATATTTTTGGTAGAGTAAAAATTTGAAGTAGTAGGCTATTCAGCTCAACGCTCCGTAACTGATTTAGTTTTAATGAAGGTAAGATTTTATTAGCAATTTTTATTTCACTGTTATGTTCGTAGAACAAGTCCATCTGTTGGGGCGCACCAGCCATGGCCTTTTAATTAGCGGTATTTAAGTTGCCAAGATATGATCTTGCATATGCATTAGGAAGAATGTATTTATTTGTTCAAAACCCTGGATATTTGTTTTAGAATGAGTGTTATGACTTGGCCACCTCCTGAGAAGAAAATGCCTCCTTAGCAAAGTTAATCTTCTGCTTTGCTAGTTTTTGCACATCTTGCACTCACTGGATAGAATTTACGAGAGGACTAAAACCATCTGAATAGCATTCTTTTCATAACCGTAATGCATGAACAATGACAGCTTCAGCCCACGCAGCAGTGCTGGGTAAACATCAGTGACAAAACATAATTAAAACCATAAAAGAATGTGGACTTGTAAATCAAACACTTTCATGAAGGATGTATTGGAACTAGGTTTCATCACATCCCAGCACTGCGTAGTGCTAGGCCTCGCAGACTGTAAAGAGTTGTAAATTACCGGCGTGCTGTCGCTAGGATTTCATCTCCAGAACTTTTGGATTGAGCACACAATCAAAGATCAAATCAGGAAGCTTATATGAGACAGGCATTACCTGGCTGGCTAATTCTCTCCTTTGTAGTTTATTCACACCATTGAATTCATTAAAAATCCTTTCCAGTAAGTTAAGTGTGGCAGATCTGAAACAGACCCTGCAACCTTGAGATCTCTCTGTCTCTCTCTCTTTCTCTCCCTGTGTTTGCTTTCTTGCCTAAAGCATCACAAGACTACTACGTAAGCCAGTCTGTTTCAAATTTGAAGAGGCTCATGCGCTTGGCCGTTCAATTTAGGACATGCAAAGCAGCTGATTGTTATAAATAAAAGAACCACCGTTTATAGATATTTTCACATTCTTTTAAGTCTATTTCTTACCTCATATTTAATAAAATGAGTTTTATAATGAATTATTTTGCAAACCCAGTGTACATAGGGCTCTGATACAAAGCTAGTCATTACATTTTTACAATAAACGTGAGAATGGAAGCCAATATTGAAAAAAAAAAAAAAAAACGTGGGGTTTACCTGAGGTATGTGGGGCCTTCCACTAATTCAAGCTCTGCTGGATAGCGGGAATAAAAGTGTAATTTCGAAACCCCCTTTTTGGAATGATGATCAAACACACAGGAATTGTGCATTGCTTAATGCACAAAAGTCCACTGATGTGGTAAAGGGAGATCATTTTCCTTCTGCAGGAGGTGACAGTAATAACCCGGGTTGCACAAACAGAGATGGTTACAATTAAGAGTTACAAGTATCATAACATTCCAATGAGCAATAACACCCAAATGATGGTTGTTTTCCCTTGTTCGACTGGACACATTTATAGACAATTACAGACGAGCATTCTAATAAATCTATGAGGTAAGCATAGGAAATGACACGTTTCTTCGCCTTGCCTAGGACTGCCGCAGCTTGAGTAATGAAGTCTCTGCATGATGCTCGATTAATACAGGCCTTCGTCCATGTGCTACTAATCGCCTTTGTGCAAAAAACAATCCCTGGCAGGAACAATAGGTGCCATTCAAGTAGCATTATTTTGAGCAACCTGTGCCAGCACTTTCATCTTAGGGGTGATGAACAAGGATGTACATGGTGACTGAAGTAGCAGCTCATTTCAAGATGTGCTCATGGGCTGTTCCGCTTTCAGGGTGAGCTCTTGTTGGCTCAATGTTTCTGACACTAGTAATATGTTATAGAGCACAGAATCGCATCGGTAATGGACACAGGACTGGCACTGTGCCTCAAACACTCTGTGATAGTCTCTATCACAGTCCTACAGGCTTCTCTGATCCTGACATTCTGCTCCTACGGCTCTTTCAAACGATGAAGGTAGGGGTTGTGCTGAGGGCATTTTAATCGTTTCCACAAGCCCTCTTCCCAAACAACATGCCTTAACATGAAGCCCTGATCAACCTATTCATTATTCTATCAACTTTCCTCATGAGGCTTCCATTATCAGGGGCCGGCCCTGCAACACAGACATGACCCACAGCCCCACAGAGAGCTGTGAATCACAACCATCACATCATCTAGAAGACTTGCTTTCCACCGCCCTTCTTATCACATGTTTATGGTTTAAAGTTGGACAGAACTGCTGGCATTTTCTTCCTCTGCTTCATGGAGTTAGCAAGGTGCACCTTTCTTAAAGAATAGCTCAAACCATTATAAACAAGTTAAAATGCTTGTTTTTTCTATTATTTATTTGACATCTCAAACTTTGACACACTTTTAACCAAATTCAGATCAAGATTTCAACAAGAGTGACCCATGTGAAGTGTGTTTAGTTAAAAGCACATGGCGGAATAGAACCAGTAACTGAATCAATGTGTAACTAAAGCTATAAAAAAATATATATATATTAAAAACTATTACAGTAATCCAAAATGACATTGTGCTCATGTCTTCCCAATTCCCAAGCAAGCCACATAAAAATGTTGATGAGACATCATTTGCTCACATTTGTTAATGTGTGTGATTTCTGGGTTTGGAATGGACACAGGGACAGAGTTTATGTAGACAGCCTACTGCAATCTGATTACACGAGTCTCGGTGCCGAACAAGGCAACGAGGATTGACTGGAAGATGTGTTCCAAGATGTGTATGACACCAAGTGTGAAATCCAATCACTGTAGATTGATTGTATGGCAAATATTAAAAGGAAGATGACTACAGATTTTTGGAAATAAATAAATAAATCCTTAACAATCTCACAAGAGCAAATCAAGTTTGATTAAACTGGAATACAGCTATAATTGAGGTAGGAATTTATTTTTAAAGTACACCCAGAGGGGGAAATGTTCTCCTTACAAGTGTCTACCAGGGATGTTAAAGGTGATAAGCTTCATTAAGACTTTCATAATTCAGTCTGGGCATAGTATTGACATTTTTTTTTATAGAAAATCTCTTAAATGTCCCAGTGTGGGTGTGTGAGACTGAGAAGGGAATAGTGTGGATGCAGCCTGCCTGGTAGATCGTCTTCCCTGAAATAAATGTGTGGTCAGTCTGCATAGCACATGTGAGAAAGCAAACTCTGCCAAATGAGACACTCTCACCCATCTGCACAATGATGAGGGAGAGACACACTGACAAACTAATTAGACCCTTTACTGTTACTTTTTACACTAAGGATAAAACTTACAACAACAACATTAGCATAAACAACATCTAGCCCACTGCCTTATAGCTGGTGAACTGAATATATTGTTCAGTACTGTTTTCCAACTACATCTCTCTCTGTGTCTGTGTACGTCATTCCTAAATCTATACCTACATTGACAGCCAGAAACAACAGTAAATCAGGTAACTATGGTAAATCTACAAACATCTATAATATGCAATCTGTTTTGGTCTGAGCATGCTTCCAAAAAAATTGTGTCGGATGCTTTCCTCGTGGTGCCATTCTGATTAAGCCAAACCAGAGGATTAATTCTCCTAATCCCTCGCTGAAAAGGCAGTCTCCTCCAAAAGACCTTCTGTCTTGGCTGCAGAACATTTTCACTGATGTATCACCACTGCAGCCAATCCAGGTTTGGTTTGGAGGCTGCTCAATTGTACAGTGGAAATGGAGTTCAATTCTGCTGTTCAACAACTACATAATGTTCCCAGTTGTCTAGTTGTTCTTTGTATAGAAGATAAACCTGAAAATACTAACACATCACTCCTGTAAAAAGCATGAATATGACCTTTAATGTACATAATTTCTGTGAAAAGGTTTTAAAAGTTTGAAAAGTGTTTCTACAATGTTCTTGCAATAGAGGCTTATTATTTTTATGCACTACTTTTCATTATAGCCAACCAAAAAAACATTAAAATAATACGTTTTTCTGTAATAAAGGCAACCTAGCTGACCAACATTTCATCATGTGTTTTCACATTTCTAGGCACTAAAATATGTGGGCTTATTTTAAAGTACTGGAATCGCCTGCCAATACTTTCATAATCGGTTTAACATGATTGTGAATAAAGTTTTTCGAATATTAAATTTTTTGTTTTAAAGCTTAATGTCAGTCATATTATCAGTTCTAATGAAAGATTTCTATGTCATAGGTGGAAAGTTACACTACAATTAAGGCAGTTTCTGAATATGACAGGTTGGCATAAACACCCTTATTATGACTTCCTTGTGTTTACCACTCGGCCAATTATGAACCTGTTTGTGTTATTTTTTGCAGGGAGAACATAATATTCACAGTGAAATGAAGCTTGACAAGATTTGATTAAAATGGCTGCATGCTAACAGGCTGCCATGCTGTCCCTGCAAGGCTGTGTGGCTCTTTCATGATTTTACTCATTTTTTCTCTCTCTCTTTTTCTCCTCCCAGGCAAAGTATAATGAAAGACTGTGCCAAAGGAACACTAGGTTCATTTTCAGAGGCTTACCAGGCCAATGGAAATTGAGCCATTCGGCCATGTCTCATTAGGAGCAAGATTAGAGTCAGTGGGTCTCCAATGAGTAAAATGATTTGTGCTTTGTGGTGCCTTGTGTCTGTGTACAAACATGTATGTTTGAGTCTACGGCCCATATGGCATTCAACATGTGTGGGAATGTGTGTAATCATTTGTGAATACAACAGAAAGTCCACTATGTTTATGCCACAGGTCGCATTTCACTGGGGACCACAGACAAGCCAGAACACCTTAACTGATTTAACCCAGCACTCATATCCACCTTAGCTGATTGGCTAGGAGTTCACCTTTGCCCTCAAGCTACACATTAACAAAATCACAGGCAATGACACTAGGTTGATTATTTTACGGGGCAGAAAAAGCGAAAAAAAAAAACATTCAAGAGGGAAAGTAGTCGGGCCTGACAGCAGTCATCTGCAGCAATCTGAACATGGAGCCATTACAGTGCAGCCAATGAATCCTTTCAACAGCTTCATAGTGTGGTTCAAGCCTGTCTTCTTACTGCTGCCTTATTGTCCAGACCTCCTCACTCCATCAATCACCTTGTCAACCTGTCCCAGTGCTGCAATGCTGCTGAAGTTAAAATAACCCCTCTTTCCAAATGATGAGTAATCCTGCCTGGACACAGACCTGAGAGTTCAAGGTCAAATAGCACTGCGAGCCTTTTAAACTGGAAATCGTAATAAATAAGCAAAAGCTCTCTTGATATCAGTAGTCAGTGGAATTGACAAAAGGCACATTAATATCTTTCCGTTAATGCTTGGTTTTAAGATGTGTTTGTTGAGAATTGTAAGTGTAAGTGCAAGTGTAAATATGCTTCTCCAGTGGCATCATTTTCCACTAATCAGAGAGAAGGGCTACTAATGCTAATGAACTTCAGTCTGTGTGTATCTTAAGTACTAAGACAACTGTAAAGAAAAAGAAAAAGATTAATTGAATGCAACCTTATCTATTGAGACACCTCCACTGATCAGGTGATATCTGTTGGCTAGATCTCTGCAAAGCCACTTGACCCAGAGTCCCCAGTGCTGCCATTTAGCTTAGTCTTGAGACTGCGCATTCCCACAGTAATGCATAGAGCAATAAACTAAAAGCTGCCATGCGCAGTGATGAATGTTACCATCCAGGAAATGTACAGCCTTCTGTGCAGCAGCATCCCCAGTGGATGTGACTTTGGTAAATGATGGCAATCGTACATAAAGCCCTGCCTATTCGTTTTCTTCTTGACACATTAAAAGGGCAGAAGGGAGCCTGGTGGGAATGAAAGGGCATACCCTCAGCCATTTTCTGAAAATTAATTTTGGGGAGCTTTCAGAAGACAGAGAAAGTGAGACGAAGAGAGAAGTACCAAAGGCATCTGAGCTGGAGAATTTCTTAAAGATACTATCAGTGCCAGTGCCAAAAACAAAACATCGAACATGACAAAATTATAAAAGACATAAAGAACACAAAGGCATGCTTCAACATCTAAGTTCCAGCCCACATTTTGCTCCTCCACTGAAAACGTCAAGGTATTTACATTCCATGCAGGAAGAAGTCTGTGCTGCGGTTGGTTGTGTGAAAAATGGTGGCGCCTTGCTCCCTGCCTATAGGGTACATAGTCTGGACCCAGAATCATCTCCTGCCTGCTATTTATTCTCCACAGCTACTCTGTTGTCTTAATGGATAGTGAAAGCTGGATTGATTTAGTGAAAATGAAATAATTCAGGGAGGTTAGTGTGGCATGAAGACATCTGTGATCTTAACCTGCAAGAACTGCGGGCATCCGGAAATCAAAAATAAAGATAAGTGCTATGAATCAGGGTGCGAAACCAAGGAATGAAGGCAGACCTTGCCATGAATATGTGTCAATCCAGATCCTGAAGTTTAGACTAGAGAAAGTACATTAGCATAATGAGTTTTGCTAATGGCATTGAAACATGCTTTGGAGTGAGCAGGAATTCCTGGATTAATCTATATCTTAAGAAGAGGAAACCCATGAGGAATGGCATGCTACCCTTAGGCTTTATTAACACACATTAGCTAATAAGAGGTCTGACCTCATGGTTGCACACAAAGTGAGATTTGCTCAATAAGACTGTTTTCTCTTTGTCTTGAGTCATCTAGGAAGAGACACCGGCATAGATCTCTAATGAGAAACAGGGATATGGATTTATCTGTAAAGCTCTGCCTCAAAAAAACCTAATTAAATCCAATCATCAACTGGTTGCTGCTCTGAACAAATGAGTCGGACTCACGAATCTGTCTGAATGCAGACACTTCTTCATGTGCTAAAGCTCGGCCAGTTATCCCTGATCCTTGCAGTCCATGCCAGTAGTCAAGGCAACTGCACAGCTGCTCAATAGAACAGTCATAAACACATCCTCTGACCTGTTTCCCTTGTTATTTGATGTTTGCAGGATAACACCCAGCTGGTATGCTTAAGTTGCATCAAAAACTGCTCTCTGCTACACTTAATTAAAGTCAAAGTGAAAGAGGGTGTGGAGTTTAAGCACTTAAAAGATGATTGGGAAAAGTTGCTCATTTTATAGGCAAACCAGTTCACCTGTGTGTAAGTAAACTCCTATACAGTACTGTAACTACCGAGTCTAATTTCAACATAGTAATCTTTCAATTAAATTAAATTCATTTATATTTGAATAGTGCTTTTAACAATGGACACTGTCTCAAAACAGCTTTACACTGATAAAGCGGCAATAAAATAATGTATACGTTTGTTCTTTATAATTATAAGTTTGTCTCTAATGAGCGAGCCAGTGGTGACTGTGGCAGGAAAAACTCTGAGATGGCATGAGGAAGAAACTTTGAGAGGAATCAGGCTCATGAGGGAACCCATCCTCATCTGAGTGGCACTGAATGTCCATTAATTACAGTTCATCGTTGTTGAGGTGTACAGTGATAGGTGATAACATTTCTTGTTGCAATTCTTTAAGATAGTTAAGACCATGATACATTTATTTTATAATAACAATACCTGGATCAAACATTGTACCATATTACAAAGTCCCCAAAGTAAACTGGTCAGGGTCATGATGGATTCAAAGCTTATCCTAGGAATACTCAGTACCAGCAGGAATACAATCCAGATGAGGCTCTCTCTCACACACACACACACACACACACACACACACACACACACACACACACACACTCATTTCCACCTTGGGGATATTAAGAAGCTATGGGGTGATGAAGCATCAATAATATCTGCAAAATTGTGCCATCAATAATGTTAATTGCTGTTAACTGCAAAGCAGAGCAGAGGTGAACATTTAATGCTGACTGATTTCCTGTGTTCTGAGTTTAGCAGAATTATGGAATCCAATGAAATCCCAACAACCTGCATTTGAACAGAGTTGGCTGCAAGGCATTTTCATTTAGACTGGCCATTCCAAACACCTGGGGGCAGCACTGCCCATCTCTTCACATCATCTCCTGAAGGGCCTTGCACATGTGGTTTAAAAAAAAAACTTAATTGGAAAAGATTGTGACAGTTGTTTTTGTGTATTTCCTGTTAAACTACACAGTGTGTATCCCGCTCATTATAAGGGATGAGACGCTTACTGCTTTAATAATAAGACAATAACTACCTGAGCAAAGCTACTGATCCTCTGGACATCTAGTTCAATTTATCATTTGCTAAATGGAGATGGGCACAAGGCTATTAGAGAGCCTCTAATGCAGCATTACCAGAATACAAGATTAAAAAAAAAGTGCATGACTTTTTCAGACCGGGTCCTATAGGGCTGCCATTCTACACTTAGCTTGCAAGATCTTGACTATTTGCAATTGAGAATCTGTGTGTATTTATTCATGCTACAAACTTTTGCTGTGGCTTTCCAGCTAACTCAAGCTGACACCTACAAGAATTAAGATGCACACGTTTCATCTTTGATTAAAACCAGTTGTCTGAGCTGGACTTGGACAAAACGGGTCTGCTGGGTTGACTGATTTGTCAGTTACCTTTGAAGGTCAGAGACTGTTATGGACATAGTGGATTAGGTGAGGTTCTGTCTAGTTTAATAATAGTTCTCCATCTGCCTCCAGTCAATTTCCCCTTAACTTAATCAGTATGATTAATTTCCAGTACCTAAAAGGGATACACGGCATTCTACTAAGAGCAGAGTGGAAAACTTCATTATGCACAGAGCCCAAGATCTGATAATGAGATACAGCAGGGTAGTGGAGAAAGATTTAAGATTTTACCAAGCTGTAAAATAAAAACAGAAAAAAGTATTAGAAGTGAATGCAGATGTCATGCATTTGCACAATGCACATTATTACTATTATAATTTTTGCATTGTCACAATGTATTGTTGCTTCGCTTATAATTATCAACCCAAATAAAATTCTTGTAAATTTGCTTTGTAAAGATCTTCGGTTGGAAACTGGGTCTGTAATGCATTAAGGATGTAGATTTAAGAAAGCTTTGGCGGCTCAACACGACACATTTGTTTAATTAAGCACCATGCTGTTAGATTTCAGCGCTATTTTCCATCTTTAAAACCACTCTCAGTGCTTTGCTTTAAACTAACCGAGGGAGTCCTCTCATTCTTTGGCAACGAAGAAACAAACAAAAACAATGCGGGATTCAGTGCATGAAAACACAGCATTGCTGCAAGATCTAGGTTTAATATAAAGTTTAGCAAATAAGCTAAATAAAAGGAATTTGGCTACATATGCTATATATATACATACTAATTTTACCAGAACATACTTAATGAATGTAAATTTCCCCTATTTTAACTGAGACACCCAGCTCTGCTCTGCTCAGTTCAGCTCTGCTCTCTTTGCCAGATGTGCTCCTCTCGCCCCATGTCTCAGTGCCCTGGTGGCCTTGACAGGCAGGATAAAAATGTTTGAAGCCGCCTGTTTCTCATCAGTTCTGCTGCCTCAGAGGAGCCTCTCATTTCGACCTGTCCGACACCTTTCCCCTAGACCATGTCGCACACACCAATGGAGCCAGAGGGAGTTTTGAAGAGGAAGCTGATAATGTCATTATCCAACATAGACCAGCTCTCAGATATTTTTAAACATATTGAGAATTAATTAATTAATTAATTTACAAGGTTATACTATACTGATCAACTGGAGGGCACTGGACATCTCTGGGAGGTGCAAAAGACTATTTTAGCTTTGACTGAGGTTTTTATTCCTCTCAAAGACTAGAATCACAGCTTAATCTATTCACATGATCACTACTCTTAGTCTCTCCAAGGTTGCAATCTGATTGACTCTCCAGTCTTTCATGTATTCCACGTGTTGTTTCCAGCCGGATAAAAAAAAAAAAAGCACATTAAATATTTTAAAACAAGATATAAACACTAGACTGAAAAAAAGTGTTTTTTAAAGCAAGATATGCCTGTAGGCCTGTTTATAAGCTGTAAAAAAATGGTTTAGAAATGTGTTTTTCATCTGTTTATCAGTAAAATTGCTTTGTTCTTATTATTGGGTCATGTTTTGTGACTAAATTTACCAGACTCTCTAGCTAATGCTAGAATTCTGAATTTTAGCAATATACTAATGTAGTTATAAGCTGAAACAGTTCTGGCCACTTATGTTTGCTTTCTTGTACCCCATAAGATCATTTAGATAATCTAACTGGTCTAACATTTTCAAAAGCACAGATGCCTGAATATTTGTAAATTTTCCAAATAAAACTGCAGCCTGTAACTTGAATGCTATGGTATTCAGTGTTAGGTTAGTGCGGTCACTGACCATTGCTGCCAAAGAAACTTTTCATTATAAATTTTTGGGCAAAAAGCGGAATGAAAGAACAATCTGTGTAAGTGGAAAATCTGCAAATTTGATATGAGATGAGGCTGTGTAATAATAGCCTTGGCTTGCTTCTACAACTAGAGCGACAGATGGGCCTTACAGTAAGTAAAGACATGCAGAAAAGTACTCCAGGTAGTGCACTTTGACATCCTAAAAGCAGCGATTCTCTGATGTCTGGACCAGACAAGTGCAATTAGTTATGCTCCTGAGAGCAACTGGGTCAAAGTTTAGGTTCAGAACAATTACGAGTGCCCTGTGAAGCTACGGTCCAAAACCAGTGGCCTTCACTAACTGGGCCTCAGAGGAGATCCTGCTTGAGTCTGTTCTTCCATGAATGTTATAAACTGCTCTGGTCAAGAGGGACCCCTTTTACAGAATAGAACACATCATAGTAAAATCATCAGTATGGCTTCAGGCTGATGGAAAACCCATGTGAAATAGCAACAACTGTTTTATAACTGTCTCTTTTTTTTGCATATGGCAGCTTTAAACCACAAGCAATATAAAGCTAAATAAATCATTAGACTGGATATTATTCTTTGTAATTTGGCACTGTGGCACATTAAACAGTCCCATGCTGGGCTTAGCTGCAATACTGTAGAATAATTTGGTCCAAGCTCGTCAAACTGTCCCTTTTCGATTTAAGTTCACAATTGCAGGAGAATGCAAGAAAGCCTTTCTGGTTTTGCTCAGGCCCAGATTCGAGGCTACACTTAGGTCCAGTTTGTTTCAGTTACATTCTCAGTATGGATGAGAATGTCCTAGCTCTACTAACACCTCTTATAAGTGCTTTTGAAGTATCAGTGGCAAAAAATGTTTTTTTTTTTTCTTTTCACTTGCTCACCAAATTTTGCTCACAGAATTGTGCCTGGAGAATTATTTCTTTTAAGAGCATAAAAAAAAAAAAAGTCTAATGTCTCATATCAGCTCCAGAGAATTCTGCAGCTCGTCAGTAGGAGTCTTATAGTCATAAAGTATAACTTTGCATAATTTATGCTGCTTTCCATATGTTTATCCTCTGGTAAAAGAAAAAAACAGGACAGTCTTTGGTGTCAGGGCAGTTCCAAGTACAACATCTGTGAATCATTATATCTGTTCAATCCAGCAGGCAGGTTATGGTAATTAAAATCCCGACAGGTAATCAAGTTGCCGGAAGGCAATTAAGGGAGCCTGTGCTGGGGTGCTTCTCTGCTCAACCCAGGTGAGTTACCCAGGGTAAATATCATCATCTTTATCATTCTTAGACCACCTGGTGCATGGAATACATCACCCTCTTTTAGAACTGCTAGGAGAACAGTGATATCATGGAATACATTTGTATTGAGCAAAGAGAGGCACAGACTAGGCCTCCACACACATCTGCGAGCCATCCCCTGTGGCTTCAGGACATACAAATAAATATATTTAACTCTGTGCAGGAAATTCAGGCACACATATGTACCTAGACAAATAGTTTGAATGTACCAAAACCTGTGGTAGGCAGCAAATATATATAATAGCGAGAGCAAGAAAGAGAGGCAAAGAGAGAGAGAGAAAGAGAAAGAGAGAGAGAGAGAGAGAGAGAGAGAGAGAGAGAGAGAGATAGACCAAGAGAGGTTGTAGGTCAGTGACAAATCTAGTAGGTACACATCATTTTGACATTAGAAGTTTAGTAAAAGCCAAGGGTTATACTATTACTTTGTTACTGTACTTAAGTAGATTTTTCTGGTATCAGTACTTCACTATTTATTTTTTAGACAAGCTTTTACTTTCACTTATTACTTTTTTTACACAAATATCTGTACTTTCTACTTCTTACATTTCGCTACAGGCTTGCTACTTTAGTTTTAATCTATATGGTGACATGATCAACATTTTTTCTTATCATTGAATGTTTGAGCATTGAGCGTTTTCAGCCATTTAACCTATTTCTTGTCATAATTTCCTGGCTATTACACACCACAGACAAAGGCTATCCTACGAAGCTAAGAAGCCTACGAACAATGAGAAGGCAGAAAGCAACAAGAAGTATGATTGATTTGTATGAGACAGAGGTAACAGTGATGTAAACATGGCTGAGAACAGAGAAATTCCTGATCACATTGATCATCTTCTTTTCTCTGCTTGTGTTCTATATGGTGGTTGTTCAGCCTGGATACATTTATTAGATTATTTTGTATTAATATATTAATATGATGTGAGGTCCAGTTGACAGACAGCATGACACTAAAACAGGTAGTAGTACTTTTTACTTAAATACAAGTCAGACTCAATACTTCTTTACTTTAACTTGAGTGAAGGATGTGTGTACTTTTGCCATCTCTTTTTTTGAGCAATTTAAAAGAGTTCTGAGCCAACTTAGCCCTCTATTCCATAGTTAAATAAAAAACTTTGAGGGCATCAATATTTCTAGTCTGCTTCATTTGTACAGCAATGACTGAGTCCAACCACATTTCAATTAACAGCCATACATGAGGTACAATTTTGATTTCCAGCTTCAAAGCTTTCGACAACACCAAATGGAAATCAGCTCAACCAATTTTGCTAAATAATAAATTTGCCTAATTCATTATTGAAGGACATACCAATTCCTCAAATACACTTACTGGTGGCTCAGCTGAAGCTGACATCACACAGCATGGCTTGCATTATACCATAATAATGGATTAACAATCTGAATTCTAAAGCATCTGAGAGTTTTTCCACCATGTTTTCCAGCTACAAAAAACAAGCGAGGATAAGGTATTTGAGTTGACACTCACTGCTAATCTGACTCTAATCTATCTGGGTGCGATTGGATACAATGATGTACAACCTGTGGCTCTAAATGCATTCACTGTCTTTCACAGAGCATTGGTTGTAATAGACCTGGCTATGCCATAGTGCAAGGATTTTTATTTAAACTTTAGAGAAAAAAAAAAAAGATTGGGTGAGAATGGGATTAGAAAACATCTCCCTAATTCATGAAAAAAAGATGATATCAAAAAGACCAAAACAAATAAATAATGAAAGTTTTGTTCCAGCAAAACCTTATGAAGTTAACTAAATGCAGTTCATCTAGCGTGAATTGTTTTTGTTCACTAACAAAAAGCTTTTTTCTTGTTTTCTTTACCATCTGCCTGCATCTTCTTACTGTCTGCCTCACTGTTTTTTTTTCCCACGTCCCAGACAAGTCATAACAGACAACAGTTTATATAGCAGCCAATAGTTTAGTGCAGTATTAGCTATATTGACTAGCCATGGCAACTTTGACCAAAACAAAACCAACAAGTGGGCCAAATGTAATTTTTTGTTTACTCTATTATGCTAGACGAAACACAGTCTTTAAATAAATTTTTTTTCTACTAACAAATACCTGCACGCGTGCTAAGGAAATCAAGCATATAAATATGGAAACCAGAGCGTCATTGATAAATACTCCTTGGCTTTAAATTGGAAGTTAGCTTGAGCTGTGCATTCTTAGGCATTCGGTAACCCTAACATCTATATGAGTCACGAGATGGCCCTAGTCTTGCTTGCGCTAAGTAATACATATAAAGAATTCTATGTTACTTATTTATCAGGAAGTATCAGGTGAAATCATGCCCCTCTCCCTGTGTACTACTGGGATGACTAGTACTAAAGCCAAACTCCAGGAGGCTGAACACCACTGGGAAGTAAAACAAGCAGAACAAGTCATGGTTCATTAAAGAAATACCATCACTCTTTTAAAAAATAAGCAGAATGACTAATCCGGTTGATCTGCTGATGTCAGCTCATAAAATAAGCATAGATTAACCCAAAGATGAATGGCTTTCTCGTTCATATTCTCCTTAGAGACCTGATCCTTAGGTCGAGTCGCTCAATCCGTTCGTGGTATTCTGTGACCATTGTGTTTTAAGTACTGTATCAATTGTGTATTTCCACTACTACAGCCATTATTTCTGATCAGTCACTCTCTGCATAATGACCCCTTAGCCTATTGGTTCCAAACCCATACAAGAGGTTTTTTGTTCATCCTAAACACTTTATGTACCTATAGTATGAAGGTTATAAAAGTAGGCGCTGGCAGGAAGGTCATGTCCAGCTGTGAGTGGTCTAGCAGAGAGAAAAGCGTGCACAGTTTTATGGCCATTACCTTTATAGCACGCGAGAGCCTTTAGCAGGGTATCGAATCATCATTAGAGTCTGTGGCCTTAGATTCTTTTAGATATTCGGCCCTTATTAGAGCTGCATTTAATAAACTGCTTGATATAGTAAAATGGTAAAATAATCATTCTGTTGCTGCCGTTAGGGCTTTGATGAGAAAAAGGTGTGTAATGTGTATTGAGAAATAATTTGCAAACTCTATCCCAAACAATTGAAATGGCAAACTTTTACCAAGATGTTTCACATCATAGAACTGAATTAGGAGCACAAGCTGATCCACATTGCCAAGAATTAATGACCTGTAAATTATTCAAACAGAGGGAGCAACAAATAAAGGGCCTCATTAAAACAGTAAATTATCCCTATTATAAATTTCCACTCATTATTTTCAAGCTTTATTTGTCTTTGTGTAGGTTTTAGGAAATCTGGAATTCTGGATATCTATCAAAAGCATTCCTCCAATGAAGCAACTTCATTGTTGTAGATACGAGGCTGAGACTGATACACATGCAAAACAATCTGCAATGGTATAGCGCTGTTTATCCTTCCAGAATGTTGTCTAGTCCTGGCATGGATCCGTGGTGCTGTCATGCTAGAGAGTCTAAATGAGCTCCCTTCACGAGCATGTGGCAGAGTTCCCTAGCTGCCATGCTGTTTGAATTACAGCTGACGTCAGAACATCTCTGGGACATTCTCCTACTCATTAGGCCAACTTGATAGGTAAATACATCTATTAACAGGCAAAGGAGGCTTCAATTCATCAACCCGGACCCAAATATATGCCCGCACAACTCCAGCTCTCCTTAAGCAATCAAACAAAAACGAGATTTTTCAGGCCATACTCTATCTCAATAATAACAAGAATGATACTTAAAGAGTGATGCTTTTAAAATCACCGTTCAATCTGATTTATTACTAGCTCTAGTTGGCTAAAAATGTCCTCAATAGAATAAAACAAAAATCATTTTAGTAGTGCAGCTGGAAAAGTCTAATTTAGATTGTAATCATGGTTTAAAATAGAACTACATATTCTGGAAAAACTAACAAACAGACTGAGAAAACCACCTTGGGATCCATAAATAGAAGCAGATCATTGATGACTAATTGTACAATTGTCTTACAAAGCGGAACTTGTGGTTTCCTCCCCTGGCTTTCATTCTAGAGGCTGGCATAGGCTAGGAAAAACTCTTCTGACAGCTTAGGATATGTCTGGAATGCTGATGGCAGGCAGAGAGTACCAAAGACTATATGTGACGCATGTTCTCCTGGGTTTGTCGTTTTAGGCTGGGCACTGTTCTAGGGAATATGACAGAGACAAATCTTTGAGACTTTTTTTTTGCTCCAGAATATAAGCAAGATGCTATAAAAGCAAAGAGTTAAAACTATATATTTATAAAGATGCTGCTGTTTGAAGTGAAGCACATTTAATGGTTTAACTGAGTGCCAATCTTTATAAAAGAAGATAAGCCTTGATTTCACATACAAAATGGTGGTTAATATATTGGACTTCTGAACATAAAGTCATGAGTTCAAATCCCAGCACCACCAAGTTGCCCCTGCTGCACCCTTGATTCACTCCCTAAACCCGCAACTGCTTAGTTGTATGAAGGAGATAATTGTCTCCTGGTTAAAGTAATGTAAAAAAAATGTAGTCGCTCTGGTTAAAGGTGTTAAGTGTAGATCAAAAAGGACATAGATGAATTAAGAACGTTAGGATATGGAATGTATATTGAATAGTCCAACACAAGATAGTGAGCCCTGGAGCTAGACATCTTCACAGCTTGTGCTGTAAAAACACAAGGGTCTCAAAGTGATAAATCAGTGTCAAAGCCTTGTGGTAACGACTGTGGCCCTGCAATGGTCGCATACCAACACCTGCTCCTAATCACTGTCAGAGGAAAACTTTTGGACTGGAGAAGTGTTAAAATTTTAATCAGAGGGCTCTCGTTACTAGCCGAACCTATTCACCTTCAAATGCACTAATCCTGGGCTGCAGAGGGGGTGACGACGGAAATAAGACGATTATGTATCAGTGGAGATTTGCTTGATTTTCCATTAACAAGGAAAGCCAATGTTATTGTGGGGTTCTTTCAAAACTTCATCTTTTGATCCTGCTTACAGTGGATCTGACAGACTAATCAGAGGCCTCTCTGGCAGTTTGTGAATAAAGGGGCCAGCACAGTGATTTGCTTCAACCCACAACACTGGAGTAATTGAAATGGGGTGAATAGTGAGGTTTGCTGCAAAACCATCAAAAGAATTTCAAGGAGGGACAAATTAAAGCATTTGGTGCTACAAATGCAAATGTACAAATAGCAGGACCGATCTGGTTTTTTGGAACTACTCTCCATGGGTGTTCGAAAAGTGGGAAGAAGAACTGTATGCACTGCATGAGTAATCCTTGTTGGACACACAAAGAAATCAATAAGTAACCATTGAATGGCTTTATACATGTATAGAACAGAAAAAGGACACTGAAAGAAGGTTTTCTTAATATGATGAGCTGTATCCACTCAGTGATGCTACATGCCAAATATTGCAAATATCCCACTCTAACATTTAACAGACATACAAAAGATAAAAATAAATGTGAGAAGAGATTTAAGTGGTTGTTATGATGGTAAATTACAGAGGAAAGTGATACAAGACTAAATGTGTATAAGTGTGTGTATATGTGTGTGTGTGTGCGTGCGTGCGTGCGTGCGTGCGTGCGTGCGTGTGTGTGTGTATGTGGTGCATCCACAGATGTTCTCTATTGTACATGAAATGAGAACCTTCTGCACAATCATAATGGATGAATGTTTTGCTTTCTCAATACCTCTGAACCTTTGAAATATTTGGATTACTGCTTTTTTTCTCGGAAATAAAGCACCAGGAGAATACACATCACTCCTCAGATCCCACCCTCTCCAGTGGATTACCGATCATCACGGTTCGCCTTAGTTCCTGTCATTTTAACAATGATCAGCATGCCTTACCAATACCAGATTAACTGTGATTAGCATTACAGGATTAGGACATGAAAATAGAGATTGAGATGTACAGATTTATAAACGTTTTACTTCACCTCTTTTTTCGCTCTTCGACACAAAGTTGGACTTCATCAAACAGACTTGCACTTGTTTTTATTCAGGGTGCAATAATGAAGATGAACACTAAATAAGAGGTCCAGGTCTGTCTCTGTCACAGGCTTGATCAAAAGAAAATTAACTGATAGATTTTGTCAAGTGCCTTCAGCATGATAAACATCTGGATGCCAGTTGTTACTGAGCTGAAGATCATTTATGGGTCCAATCCAAAAAGCCCCCTATACCCAAGAAAAAAACCTAAAGTTAAAAAGCAAGAAAGGAATGACAGTAACAAAAGAGATGAATAGATCATGAAGACTGAGAGCTGGGCTCATGTCCAGCTTGAGATATCAGAAGTGACAGGGCAAAAAGAAAAAAAACCTTCCAAGCCCGCACGGTTATATATGAGTTGCGGTTCAAAGTGCTCTGAGTTTTCACTTGGGCACTACATCAGAGAGAGAAGCATGCAAGGTAGATGGTTAAACAAGTTGAGTGGGTGTACAACAAAATTCACACAATCTGTCGAATCAAAAGGGAAAGCGGTACAGACAATACATAGTAATGCACTGTGTCTTCCACTGATGCTTAAACGTATTACAGCAGATGAAAACAGTTAGATTCTGCGGTATACAGAGGGCCCAGGTTTCCTGGTTCACCTCTACCACTCTCCCAGGGGCATCACATAGTTTAGGGAAGTGTTGTTTTTGGCAATGCTCCTGAACACATGTTCCTCACTATGTGGGTGATGTGTCTCAAGGTTTTCTTTCAGGGGCAGAGTTTCCCTCTTTACTGAAGTGTCTAAGGTTATCTGCACTCAGATTGTTAAATTCATATGCAATTGACCCTCTGAGAGCTTGGAGTGAGGCGATAGCAAGTAATTGACACATTAGTGGTAATAAATGGCCTAGTTACAGTACTCTAGAGAGAGAGTGTGTCGTCTACCAGTACAAACATTCTAACAGTAAATCATTTCAAATATACCTCGGTGTGAATTTTACTTCTAGGAAGTACACACATTTCCATCATTTACTATTACTATTCTTGAAACCAGCCATCTTAAAAGCTTAGTAAAGAAGTTCTTTTAGGGCAATTCTGAAACTGTAAAATTAGATTTGTTTAAGGAAGCCTCCCCAGACACATTTTATAAATACCACCATATGTATCAGGCTACAACTATTGTTGTAAACATGGCTCGCATTTTTCACATTTTGGAGCCTTCTTTGATAAAGCATCGTTGTAAACACAGACTTGGTGGCAACATTTAAATGGAAACTCATAAAAGGCGGAGCAGTGTGTGCCAGCAATGCAGCCCTCCTGGTTTCCGAAAAACTTCGAAGAGCCTTTTCCTGCTGTTGGTCTGGTACTTCAAAAGCGTGCAAAGAATTCTGACAAGATCCAGCACACCCAATCTTTGACACCTTTGACTAGGATCAAAAGCAGAAAGTGAGCAGCTGTGATTTTCCATAAACCCACATGCTCAGGCCTGACCCATCCATACTGACGAGTGGCTCCATGTTCCGACCTCTGGTGAGAGAGCAACGCCAAAGGGCTTCCCTGTCCAGGTCAGGTGTCAATGGCACTAAGAGTTGGAAGCAATCAAAAGTGGCCTACACACGCAGGAACCCTACTCGGGCAAGTCCAACCAATGTCCATGTTTGTTATGACCTCTGAATGGAATTAGGTGGCACCAGATACCATGACACCAAAAAAACAAGTTCATTTTGAAAAAAAAAAGGGGTGGTTAGGACATGCCTGGATCCACTCAACAAGGTCAGGAGACTACCACAGGAGGGTGGACTCCTCCAGGTTCTACTTATCTATATAGCCAGCACAAGAGCCTTCACACCGGCAGGGTTTTTACCCATGGGTGGTCCGTTAGCTCACCTTTTTAAATTCCAATGCTGTTGCCTCAGGTGGTATGGTGAGTTATTTTAGTACGAAATGTCAGATATTAGCACCCAGCTCACATTATTTTGTAAATTATTACCCCATAAACTTAGGTACCAAGTGACAGCTTAAAGTGAACACTTGTTTGCCAGTATGTTTTAAGACCCATATGGTTCTCATTCCTTGATACACACTCAATGTAAAAAAGAAAAAATCCAGGACAAATATTTCATCATGATTCTGGCATGTTTTGCAACAGACCTGAATAAAGTGACTAATGTCGGCATACAGCAAGAATCCTTGCAAATCTAATGAAACCCAAAAGACAGACAAAAAATAACGAAACTACCAGATGCTAAGGAGCATTCAACAACAATCTATGATGCTACTCCTGGACAACCGGTAGAGCTGAGGATTACACAACGGAAATAAGCCGTCACTGATTCTAGTCTCACACGTAACAAATCAGCCGACCCGCCTCGCTACGTTTGGAGCAGCGTTCGGTCGTGGCGTCGTCTGCTGGATCCGAGAAGGTCAGTTTCCTAACCACAGTGTTGTGAACAAGTAGCAGCTGGTGAGATGTGACAGGAGCAGTGCGTGTGCACCCAGACAGGGTGTTTAGGAATAAGAGTAGTCTGCACCCACTCAAAACTTGCTTTGCTTGCTCAAAACTGATGGTTAAACAGGAGTTTTCAGGATGCAGTTTAAACAGGACATTGTTTCCATTAGATAAACATTAGGGATCTAATGCAATGACAGTATATGTATCAGTATGAAATATTTATCTCCTTTGCTTTCTTTCTCTCTCCCTTCCTTCCTTATCATTTTTTTTTCTGAAAATAAAAACAAAAAAAATACATTAGTTCTATTTTATTTAAATATAAACAAAATATTAGACTAATTTATACATGAAAGTAAAATATTCTCTCATGTGACTATCGGGACAGGATTCCTGAAGGAAATAGCTCTAGTCTGTTTTGTCAAAAGTTTGTGGACACCTGACCATCGCATTCATATGTGCTTAGTGAACATTTTGTTCCAGATTTAGTCCATATTGTCCTATTGTAATAATAATGTTATAAGTTCACAAAATGGCGCTGATAGGATTTGGCCCATCAGAGGTGTTCATTATGTTAGATTTCAGGGCTCGGTGCTGGTATTTTGTGTTCTTCTACTCCAATCTGTTCAACAGAGAAACTGTCATGGTGGAATATATTAGAGCTTGACTTCTTAGCTCCAGTGAAGTGGAGTTTAGCATACAATTACATACATACCTTCTATACAATCTGGTGCTTTCAGCTTTGTGCCAAAAAAAAGACCCACATTGATGTGATGCTGAAGTGTCCACAAAATTCGCCCATATAATGCATACCATAAAACCTATAGGAACTGTAAAGGACAATGAAGAAAAACATTTTTATATGTGGGGAAATACTAAACCCACTGAACCCCTAAATGCCAAAGAACTGATGTGTTTACAAGAAAGAAAATAAACACCACATAACTGAGCAACCATAGTTTATATATTGAAATAGGTCACAGCTTTTGTTCGTTTCCACTGTGAAAGAAAAACAAATGTAATATAGATATAGAATCTGGAGGATTGATTTTTTTTTACTGAATTTAGCATTATTATGGAATAATACGAAACAAATATTGTTCCTAAGATTTCGGTATGATTCTCTGATATCTTTTTAATATTAAATTATGCATAGGGTGCATCTTATTAACATGAAATAATATAAAGAGTGCACGAGGGCTCACATTTGAACTTGCAATGAGATTGAAAAGTGCAAGTGTCAAGGTGAAGTCATTATCGCAATAAGTTGCTTAATACATCGTGGAATGAAAGGAGATTAATCAATTTCCAAGTGTTATCCCCTTATTAAGAGATAAAAAGATGCAGAAAGAAAAAGCAATGTAGAGACTGTGCCACAGTGATTATGCCGGATTTAGCAAGAGCTCCATGCTTCCAAGAAAAACTGATAAAGCTAATTAAAATTCTTAATTAAGCAGATGTATTCTGTATTCTACCTGATTTATAGGGGAACAGCAAAATGGTGAGGTCTAGGTCGGTTCAAGAGCTTGGTAAGGACCATGCAGTGACCTGAACCTGATTATGCATGCTTCCTGTCCCTGAAAGTTCAAGGTAAATTATGTAAACTTACTTGTCAGTAGTGGGTATTTCAGAATCCTTCCCTAGAGCAATTTGTAATAGAAATGACTGTATACTACAGTGCAAAAACATCTTGGATGTGGACATCTGGGAAAGCAAGAAGCTAAACAAAAAGCCCCCAAACATACAAAACTGCTAAATAAACAAACCAAAAAAGCAAAATCTATGTTGTCAGTCATTCCAGCAGCAAGGCACCCAACACCCCAAAATCCTTGTGCTACATGTGTCACCTTAATGTTTAACATTTCTCTTATGATCTCCAGCCAGCTGAGGCATCTGTGCATGATGGAGTGTTCAGAGGTGAAGATGCCACAACCAGCTTCATCCATCAGCCTGCACCCACACAGCTACTACTAATGACAGCCACTTGCTAGCATCAGGCTGCTCCAGAGGCCAAAGCAAAAAAGAACAAAACATGCTGATCTTAAAACTGACTTGCACATCACAGCTCACATTATTAATCTTTAATTATATAATAATTGAGATAGATTACTGTAGCAGTCATTTAACCAGCACACAGTAAACATTGCATTTCTACAAGTATGATAAAAAAAGCATCCACACATTATTCCACAGAAATACAGACAAAAAAAAAAACCTTGTTAGATTTAGTCTGCATTTGCACTTATATATTTCTGTTTGAAAATGATATGCCCTGTTGCTTAGTCTATTAACAGATAATTATGAAATGCACTTACACTAAAGTTTTCTAAATAGTGAACATTCAACAAGGACGTTGTGACTTTTGTTTTTACTCCTAGTTGAAGAAAGGATTAATAAACCCCAAGCCTGTCACTCAAATTTCATTTTAATTCGTGTCTATTGACTACCAGCTGTGGTACCATACACGGTAACAAATGTACTTCAGCCAGCACTGAACCACTTAATCACAGATTAGTTCTAAAATCTAATCTAACATTAGTCAAGACACTTAAGTATAATCCATTGGCTCTGAGGGTCGAATCTGTTTGCTCTCATGCATTCATATATCACAGGGTGTCTCTGGCAACAGGTCTCCCAGTGACGCTGAGCTATGCTAGAGTCAGGCCCAGGAGGTTAAAGGTCGTCTCCACAGTGCAAAAGAACTCATCAGGCAGCCGTCACTGCAGCTTCAAAGGCACTCCCGCTCTATTACCTCCTCCTGCATCAGTCAAGAATCACTTTGAACCATTCTCATTAAAACAAACAGCTAATTTATCCTCCTGCAGCTCACAATAAGACTGGGCTAAGAATTATACTTAACAGAAATGGCAACTGTGACCCCTGGTTTTTGAGGATATTTAATGAAAGGAATTTAACAGAGAGTTAAGGACGTGTCTTCTGTCTTCAAGTAGTAACTTACATGTCCAACTTGCAAATGCAATCAGCGTTTCAGCGTTTCATACAGGAAGGTGATGATGGAAGAGAATCTATTGCGCATGTTCCAGCATCTAAGTGCACATCAATCCTAGAAGACTTGTACTCATGTCCTCACATTTGTTCACACGTTGGCTCGGAGTCGACACGGCACTTCATGCTGCAGAAAAGTGTTAAGCAAAATTTACAATTTCCTGAACGTTTTAAGGCATTTATTGTCTGGAAAGGTTGTCATCAAACTAAGAACCTTTTCAACTCCTATTTTGTGTCGGAATAAATCAATAAGTTACTTGAGAACAATGCATCCTGGATTAGGACCCAAGCTTGTCTCCAGCCAACTTTTCCACCCAGAGCTTTCACCATATTCCTACGTGAGCTGTAGATCTAATTTGGTAAGACACTGCTAAGCTCTAAGTGCTGTATTTATGTTTTGTGAGGAACATCTGCACCACATCATAAAGTTCAAAACTCTGATATAACTCAGTGAGGAGACTCCCTATTCGTGTTTTATATCCTTAATAAAGCCCAAAGCTAATTCCATGAGCTAAAGATTAACAACTAATGTCGGTTACCGATTGGAATGTAACGTCCTTTCCGTGAATTTAAGACCAAAAAAAAAGATTAACATTTTTATTAAATATTTTATATTTTTATAGTCCTCTCAAAGTTAAGCATTTAGTTGTTCTAGTGATAACGTTTAAAGGCAATCCAGGACAAATTAAGCATTTTGTGCCCCGATTTGTAAGTTGACCCTGGCTAGCTCTATTCAATCACTTTTCACTCTGTAACACTCTTTAGTATGAACCAGGTGCTATGGAAATAAGCCAAGCTAAGGAAACTGAATTACAAAAGGATTTCCAAAAAAACAAGACTAGTTTGTGTGCAGAGGGAATGTAAGATAGTGTTAAAAAAAAATCTTTTTCATTGTGAATAGATAACAGCATTATGGAAGAGGTTCATGCTGGTATTTTGATTTGACTCACACAGGTTGGACAATGGCTCTCTCAAGATTGGTGTTTAAATGACTGTAAAAACCACCTTGTAAAGCTTTTTTGTGTTGCCCAGCATGCTTGCGTGATAGATTTAGACCGTGTCACTGTCTCTGTTAAACCCAAAAGGGTAAAGAAACAGTCTCACCAGAGGCAAAGGGGACAGAATTCTTTTTTTATAAATGTGCTATATGACACTTTAGATCTGTTTCTAATGACTAATGTGCTGGCTGAGCTTCTGTGGCACCTGTGAAGCTGGCAGTGATGTTGGTAGAGGGTGAGAAATCGACTTAGTCATGTGCGGGAACAGAGATGTCTTCGAGGACCCACATTGAACAATAGTTTATTTTGATAAAATGGACCATTAGCCAGACAATGAAAACACATATGATGAAAAAGAAAGGACTAAAATAATAGGGAGTGACTATTCTGGCACACCTGGCATTTAATAGATCAAATTCTGCCACTATATTATTTCACCGGTATAGATATTACACCTCTAAGCATGAAACCATTAGCTCACCTCTGCGGGTGCACTTTGTCTATTAGCATTCAATACAGGAGCTCCAGCGGTGTGATTCACTGCTGCTCTCTCTCCGGTCAAGCTGCACTCATTCTCCTTTTCCCATCCCTGAAGTAATGAAAAACTCTCATGGTTTTTTTTTTGTTCCGGCCGCCGGCTCTGTTGCCAACGATCTTCACCCAGGGCTGCTCACCGTAGCAACACCACCCCGTGTTTATTTTCTCACAGGAAAATAAACCATCCGCCAAAATATTTGTGCCGTCGCAAAGCCGGCCATCTCTGCAGTCAACAGGGGGCCTGTGTTTTCTGACGCCGCATTTGTTTTTGCACAAAGCTAATATTTATACAAAGCCCTAAGAGAAATAACAGGAGATCAGTTCAGAGCGTCTCCTACATATTGCGCACAAATCCATAAAAAAAAATAAAAAAAAGATTTTTTTTAATTTTTGTCCTAAAAATAGGAAATCTGGCAGGCTACAGTCCGGATCATGCTGTCAGCCTGTCTGGATCAAGGAGACTTGTTTTGTGTTTTTACAACTGTGTATCAGAGATGGCTGCACAAGCTGTGCCGCATCTGCTTCGATAAGAGAGGTCTATGCATTATTTACACTTCTCGACACAATCACATATGTGTCGTATTAATGCATTATGGTTTATTCATTTGTGTAATTATTGAAAAATCTTGCTGTTGTAGTTTCTGTGTTTTTTTTTTTGTTTTTTTCTTGCAAGTACAAATGGCTGTAAACTTTGCATAACTCACATTACTCGCATTCCTTTTAACTCATTAGCTGTTTTTGAGAAAAAGGTGTTTGGGGGATACAATGTTTAGAGCCAAAGTGAACAAAAGTCTAAAGCGCTTGAAAAAGAAACTCCAGCAATTTGGCTTCACTGAAAAATAGCAGAGGCTCACAGCTCAAACGGAGATATGTCGTTTAGACTGCTTAGAAGACATGGCTTCCAGCGAAGTCCAATGCAATCTCCATAAGCGGAACTGTGAAATCCCACTTGGTAGCATGCTGACCTTTGGGAGAATACTGATGATTTGCCAGAAAAAGGAGTGAAACATGGTTTCTGAGATCCTTTGGTTTTAATTTAAACCGGTGTACCACAGCGGGACTTTTTTTTTTCCCTTATGAAGACAAAAAACGTTTTACAGAAGGAGAGCTTCAAAATGAACAGAATGACCACACTCTTGGCAGGAAGAGGACAGCCTCTAATTTTAACAGGAGACCAGGGGCCACTTGAGCTGAACTTAAAAAGCTGCTCGACTCATCTTTTTGGCCCGAGTGTACCGTAATTCGGCCTCGCGCTGTGCTGTTGCTCTGAACGGAAAACGCCCAGTATGATAATCTCATTAGCGAACACATAAATAACCCTGACACACAAATACATAAATTATAGAGCTTTGCCTTTTAGCTCTGTAGCCATTTAACTATTGTAGCCACATCTTTTTTGTAAATGGTGTGTGCATGTTCTCTATATTCCTAAATATTAATCATATGTCAGGAAGCTGTTAGCTTGGATGGAACATCAGGACGGTCAGTGCTAACAAAGAGATCATAGATCGTTGCTGTGTTTTGGACACCACACTGTGAGAAAAGATGCCTGCTTCCACTTTGACTGTTGTGGAAACAGAGGTCAGGGCCCCCCCGCTTTTTTTTCCGACACAAGCCAATAATCTACAGTCAGTCAAGGTGGATGTGGGAGCTTCAGCAAAGACCGTCCCACTTCGGCTCCATACACAACTGCCCTTTGTCCATGTCCCTGCATGTGGAATGCCCAAGCTGATGGGAATCTCTTAGCGTGGGGCCACATTCCAGTCAACCCGCCCAGCACACCTGCAGGGCACCTGGGGTCAGCAGCCTATACCACGCATCACTGGGTACAGCCATAAGGATGACACACACACACAGACACAGACACACACAGACACACACACACACACACACACACACACACACACACACACACACACACACACATTCTAACACTGAGAGCTAGAATTCAAAACAATTTAAATCTCCAAATTACAAATTTCTGTGTAGTTCCTGATCAAATCGTAGAACAATCTTCAATGTGTTACTAGAATTTTGACCTGTCTTTCTGTTCCATGTGGCTTTGAAAATAGTAAAAAAAAAAAAAAAAAAAGAACAGAAATATTCAATCCCAAACATTTCCGGACATTAATTCTTGTTTGGAATAAAACTGTAAATTGTAAACGGATTTGTGATACTGAATATGTATCACTGTAACTTTTTAGATTTAGATTTTTCTTCAGACATTTCAATTCGACAAAATTTTCAATTATTTTTTATTTGTATAGCGCTGTTAACAATGGACATCCTCTTAAAGCAGCTTTACACAGATAATGCGGTAATAAAGGATGAATAAGAATGTTCTTTATAATTGTAAGTTTGTCTCTAATGAGCGACCCGGTGTCAACTGTGGCATACAAAAACTCGCTGAGTTGGCATAAGGAAGAAACCTTTAGAGGAACCAGACTCAAGAAGGAACCTGTCCTGTGTGTAGGTGGCACTGAATGTCCATTTGTTAATTATTACTTTCTCACAGCATACATTCCCACATGGACCATGAGTTTATACTATTTTGTAGCGTCTATGTAAGTTCGAGTGCACACTGTAATTAAATGACATAAGTGTTTAAACGTTGTGTTCATGTTGCACTCTTTAATTATTATTAAATAAAAAATTCACTTCACCAAATAAATACCTTTCTTCATTAAAGGATTCATTTTCATGATTAAAAAACCTGCACTGTTGGCCTTTTTTTGAAGTAGTGATGGAAGTGCTATTTTACTATCTCCTAAAAATGCAGCTAATAACTTCACCTCATAAAAAAATCACCTTACACAAGGCCCGCACATAATCGCCTTTACGTTGTACCACTCTAAAAAATATATGATTTGAAAATCCACTGCTTTCCGAAACACTCTTTGCCCTTGTGACTTTGCCTTATTACATGTTTGTAATAGCAACGAATGGTCCTCCATATGTAGGGAAAGACTGTTTGTACAGACGCTCACAGTAAGAGAAAAGCGAAAAAGAAAAAGAAAAAAATGAGCGAGAGAAAGGAAGAGATACAAGCACACCATTCTTTAAAACATTATGAGAGATAGTGGAAGTTCATTGTATTCACCTTTTCAAGGACCTCATTCCTTTGAGCCTATTAAAGCCTGATGAGTAATGAGACACCAGAAAGAGTACCCTTATTTTCCTTCACACTCCAGGCTTGTGAAAGGGTAGGGTGTGTGTATGTGAGAGTGTGTGTGTGTGTGTGCGATTGTGTGGTATATTAGAGGGAAATGGATCATACATCAGACGAGCATGCTACTGTATGTCACCCTCCTTGATGCTGATGTGGCAATTTGTGTGACCTAAACCGCAAGTGTTTTGTTGAGGCAAATCGATACCAGAGCGAAACAACAAGCCGTTGCCTCACAGGCTTACTGCCACAATAAACACACCTGGGCCACACTGGTTCAGCACAATCAGTATTTACGATTCGTAGCCAGTTGCTCGTTCAGACGTGCCCATTTCTATTAGGCTTGCAAGTGTAGTGGACCAGCAAACCCAGCCTTGATTTTTCCTCTCCTTTCCCATTCTCTCTAACCCTCTAACTCAATTTGAGTTTCCTGCTTGTTCATCTACATCTCTTACCACCTTCCTGGAAAAAAAAAAATCATTTTCAGAGGAATGTTTGCACACGGATTAAAAGCCTGGCTATTGAGAGCTTGACACGTTTGGGGGGCAACGAAAGAATGCGCATTTTTGCAAGGGTTGAGTGGCAAGGTGACTCATTCTCTTAACTCCCCCTCACCCTTTCCTTACACATTAGAGCTGGGAAAAGAAACAAACAGACCTGCCAGGCTTTCTATAAAACCAAAGCCAAAAAACAAACATGAGGCGTAAAAGAAAAAGACACCACGACCAAGGAGCCACTTAGCTTTCCTACTGGCCTTCAACTGAATCGGTGTTTTCTCTTTTTCAGTACACTGCTCCTTTTCAATTACCCCGGCATGGACACAGCTGCAGATGGGCGCAAGGCCGCAAAGACGCCTGTCCTCTAAAGAGCAGATTTGTCCTCTAGCTGTGTAACTAGCACCCTGCTGACATGGGAGGGGGATTGGAAACCCTTGAACAAAAGAGTGTTAAGAATAAAGGTCAATCGAACAGCTTCATAATGATCCAATAACTCTCCCTCACAGCATGCTAGCCTTCCTTTTTTTTTTTTCCATTATGTGCCATTATTGTTCGAACTCACATAGTCTGTGCTAGCGGATTTAGAGAATTTAAAAAAGCATTAAGCTACCGGGAACCAGGTATAAACTCTGCACCACTATTAACATTTCTGCCACGTTAGGAGAATGCATCCCCAGTGGGTTTTTATAACCTTTTCGTCTCTTCTCATTTCACCAGTGACTATATTATCACCGTTCCATTGCAAAAAAAAAATCTGGAGAAGAGATGACCCAGTTTTGTCATGTGATGTGGTGAGGGGTTTCAGAGCTCAGGTTATACTTGCATATGGGGAAGACCTATAAATGTTCTTACAGGTAAATGTGTACCACATACCGATAATAATAATGATTTATAAAAGGCCACTTGGCAGCAGTTTAGAATTGGAGCTCCAGCGGATGCTGAAAAGACATTTTTAAGTTTCAGGTATTGGCTAGAGAAGAACACAGAAGAATTTTTTTCTGTCACTGTTTTGCTGTTTCATACAGCATATTAGATTTCTAAATTTGGACATGAAACATCTCAATCTTCCTTATTCGAGTCATCTGATAGATCATTGTAAAATCCAGAGTCTTGAGCTGTACTCAAGCATAACTGGAACTGGAACATGCCTTCTAAGAACAGCACTATGAGGCAGCACCCACTAAACCACAAGCACACTCTGAGCTAATCCTGGCCCACCACTTCTGTGTTTCCTGCTACAGATTTACTGCAGTTGCATTTGCTAAATTTTGCTTTTTGCCCTCTCTGAGTGGGTGTAAAAGAGAGCATTGCAATTCTCTCGGGGATTCTACAGTCTGCCGATGGTCCCTGTGCCAATCCTCCTGATAGGTAGCTAAAACTGAGCCAGCCAACCAGGGGCTTTTTGAGTATGCGGTGCACCAGAAAGGAAGCAGTGGGTGAATGTGTGTGTACTTAGCTATATGTGTGTCCTGCCTTTATTTTTTTTTTGCAATGTGGTGTTCTGATTGTATTTCTTAATATATTACATTTTAAATATTTAATACAGTACACAGTGCTTATGTGTCAATTTATTTTGCATTACTATACACATTTTACATAGTGAATACCAGTGTATGTTTGAACAAATGAGCTATGTCTCAGTAGGTATCCTTATTTGGAAGTGTGTAGGTTTCCTTTATGTACATGTACAGGTATGTGTGTACGTGACTAGTGATGCCTATGTTTGTGTTCAGAAGTACATGAGGCTTGCAGAGGTAAGTGAGCATTACTGGGTATGACACTGAGTCCAGCATGGGACCGCAGCTTAGCCTACCCCTCCATTTCAATCTACGCAGAGCTGTGATTATGGGAGTCAGACAGATGGAGGGGGAGAGGATATGCAGTTTAGAGACGGCAAAGGCAAGGCTGCCGGACTGCTGAGCTAACAAATGTGACTGACGTCTGCCTGTAAAGCGGCCCGCCAACATACACATATACAAATTAATATTTGACTGTATATCAATGCTGACCCAATGCTGACTCTGTCAGTCTTTCTCTGTAAAAGGAACTGCCTGAAAAATGTCAAAGTAATGAAATGACTGTAGAAAAAGATTTCAAAATGCACCCACAAGAAATAGAAATAGATACATAAAAAAAGCAATGGGATAAAATTGACCATGTATTAATGCACATTACATCATACAGATTTACACACAGCTTGTAAAATTCACAGCTTTCTTTGCTTGCTAGCCAATTGACAGCTGACTACTGAGAGCAACTAGCATTGTCCTAGACTAGGATTGACAAATGAGTTAGAAAATTGCACTAGTATGACACGCACTTAATTTTTTTTTTTTGTATTTTAACACTTTAAGCGTAAAAAATATCCTAAGGAGGGAATATTAGCATTTTGTCTGAACTCACATAAGTATATTGTAAAACTGAATGAAGTCAATTAAGGATGGTTGGTGCGGTCAAACAAATGTCTAGAACTATTAGTCGTACCAAAGCCAATTTGCTCTACATTTAACAGGATGGAGGTGAACATGACCACAAGCCATCTTCTATTCCAAAAGCTACACATCAAGAGCTCCTTGCTGACCACTTATTTCTGCATTTCATTTCATCCTGCTTTGGATTACATCCACCTCACACTTACTGTGAGGCAAACATGTCTTACATTCTAAAATACTAATGCAAAATGAACACAGCATCATATACACAAGAGGCTACAATCAAACACGTCAGGAAATCCCTGTAAATTAGTTATGGGTCCAAATGAAAACAGGCCCATTTCAACTTCACAGGGGCTCAGTGGAACATCAGATTAATCCTTTCTGACAGTTATATCCCTGGAAGAAATTAATTGAAGGGGTTGGGTTACATTTGGTCAAATTTATAGTTGCCCTAATATGTTAGCCTGGCCACAAGTGACCCAGCCACAGACATGCTTGTCTGACAGTAATACTGATAAAAATTACCAGAATAATTAAATCCATGCTTCTCAGACAGGCACTTTTTAAACATTAGTAGTGAATCTGTTACACTGGTGCCAGGCTGCTTGCTCCTAAAAACACCCACGATCTTTCACGAGCCCAAGAGTCGGAAATTGCTCTTCAAGTCTGAAACCTGAATAAGCCGCTGCTTCCGAAAGACTTTTGGGTTACTTTGTCTGATGTTTGGAAAGCATAATTGGAAGACAATAATGTCATGGGATAAAGGGAGAGCAACACAAAGAACAGGAAAGAGTAGTGCCCTTCAAGAGCAATATGGCAGGCTTAGAGCTGAGTAAATTGGTTAGCAGGAGCTGATGTCAGGTAAGGCTCAGCATTAAGCCAGAACCTGTGAGGAGTAGAGAATGTATCAAAAGGTTAACTCCATTATTGCAGGTTTCTGAACTGGAAAAAAGGGGAATTGAAGTTTTGATTGGAAACAAATGTCAGGGGAGATGGGCTTGGCTGGGAAGAGGTTGAGATTTCTTAGCAGCAAAGCTGTAATGAAGACAGCGTGTCTTCACTGAGTGCATGTGTGGCTATTTGTTTGTCTTTGTCAGACATCATAGGAGGTTAAGCATGGAATGGAAGTTTATGTCTGTGATAGCCAATAATTGTGCATATGAACAATGGAAGTATTTACCTCTGTAATGCACAAAAGATCCCATAAAACTTATTAACAAGTATTTTCTAACTTGACAACCAGTAGCTTTGACCACTGCCAGAAGTACTAAACCCTCTAAGAAAAGCTCTGATTCTGATTTTGCCTGTTTGTCCACTGGCCAGGGGTACCAAAACAGGACAGCTCAATACACAAAACACACCCTCACACTGTGTCTCTGTGGGTCATGGCTAGGCAAGGACTCCACAGGGGTGCCTTTTTTTTACTTGCTGTCAATTCCCAAATGCCTGTGCTTGACCTCACTCCAAAAACAGCACTCCTGCCTTTCCACATGGCTGACCTGCAACCCCTTCCGAAGAAACTCTCCTCCTGAGACTTTTCAACAGCTTTTCCTCCTATACTTAGCCCTCCCCCTCTTTCTCTTCGTTCCTCACTGGAACAAAGCAAAGGATGCTCGAGCTCCAGCACCTGGAGCTCCATTTCCAGGGCCCCATCAGCTTTCAGCACTGCAAGCTTGTCGGACGTTTCTGGCGGAACGGTCACGCTTCCTCAAAGAGCAGGAGATGGGTTAAGATTTCATTTGTCATCCAATATTTCTGTTATATAGCAGAACAGATTGGGACTCTATAGGCTTATCAACTAAAAAAAGGGGGAGTGGTTGCTCAGTGGTTAAGGTGCTGGGTTACTGGTCGGAAGGTTGGGGGTTCAAGACCCGGTATTGCCAAACTGCCACTCTTGGGCCCTTGAGCAAGGCCCTTACCCATCTTTGCTGCAGGGGTGCCGTATTATGTCTGACCCCAGCTTCCAAACAAGCTGGGATATGTGAAAAATTAATTGCACTGTGCTCTAATTTATATGTGACAAATTAAGGGTATTCTTCTTCTAAAATCATAAGAATGGGTAAGGTGCCAATAATCTGTTTAATAAAACTAATCAAAATCTACACATATGCTTCCTGTTTTGTTGGTTCCATCCAGTTTTTTCATAGAGTATAAAACCTTTTTAGTAGCTAAAAACTGAGGTAACGTGTTTCCACACAGCTATGGACTAGAAAAGAGCTTGGTGCCTGGCACCATGACTGAATTTCTAATTACTTTACACACTTAGCTGTAATTGTCTGAATCTAGTAGCCAAAAGTGTCAATAACAGTAATCTCCTCATCACAAAAATTAAAAATACTCCCCAAACCCCACCAACAAAGACCACACCTACTTTTATAAGCGTGTGCGTGCATACTTGGCAAGCAGTGACCTTTGCAAGGAGAAATAGCCCCGGCGTGTGCATGATTTGTGCATGCTGTTGAGAGAAAGCCAGGGGAAATTTTCAGAAACATCTCCTGATATTTCACATCTCTCCTTAAATTAATAAAACATGTCCTGCATGACTGCATGCCTCTTGTCTGTAGAGTGTAGGAACCGTTACTACAAAACAAACTGCAAGTCATCATTTGGATAATTAAGATTTCCAGTGTAATTGCCCTGTAATTCCGAGTACAGGTTACATTTACACTCAAATATTTTTACACCCTCTTGCTGCTAGGGTTGCAGGTGATTGCAGTTTCTGCGCAGCATGCTTCCACCAAGACGTTATGTACTTCCAGAGTCAGCTGGAAAAATAGTGGAAAAACCTCACTTTCCTGGCCTGTTTGGAAAAGCAGATTTGAGCATAATCGACCAGGATGTGGCGATAAAAAGGATGTGAATAGAGTTCATATATCAGTTCAAGCCAGTTTCCCAACTTAACAATGCAGCCAGCACTCCTTTTACTGGCATGCTTGAGTGAGGGGTGTAAGGTTACCTTTTGATGAGTTGGTGTCTGTCCCTGGTCATGTGTATATGTGTGTGTGTAATAGTAGTGAGGATGGGCGGAAGTGTTGCTCCGGCTGCAGCTCTGTGACCTTGGGCCAAGTGTCAGTATGAGCAGGTAAAGGGGCTGCTGGGCCCCGGCTGGGCAGCTCGGCTTTCACTCGGCAAATTTCATTAATACAGGCTCCCCAAAGAGCCTTTCATCTCTACAGCCAAAAGCTCTTCCGGCCATAGTGGACTCATTTGCTGAAAAACAGCTTTGTGCTTCTTAAGGTCGTTGTTTGGCGATTCCTGCGACCAGGTTTCAGGCTTTTTTGTTCCTCAACATGATTAATGTTTTTGCATGTATGTGTATGTGTGAAGGACAAAGTACCAGCAACGGGCTAAATCATTCATGCGCATAAGTTGCCTGTTAATGGCCCTGTTAGGGAGAAATGGGTTTAAGTGCTATAGGCTCTACCCTGTTATGTCTCATATCTGTGTACAGAAGGCCATTCTTTTTACTTATTAGCATTAAGCGCCAATGAGACAGAAAGATTTCAATCACAAAAATGAACAATTCTATGAGAACAAAATTGAAAACAGTAACAAGCCCTCCAAGATGTCAATCCAAGATAAGCAAATTACTTTAGTCTGTGGTCACATTTGTTTCTTATCATACAAAAATTCCTCTGCTCATTCACAAAGCTCTTCTTGAGAAAATATGCTTTACGAAAATGGAGGACAAAATAATTTATAAGCCATTCTTCCAGGCAAATATTCAGCCAATGGTGCACATTTCTAAGAGTTCCCTAGACTACAATGTTTGGGGATCCTGAAGCCTTGGAGTCTTCAGACACATAAAAGCTATAAAGGTTCTTAATTAAAACCGGTAAAGTTTGCTCATTATATTTACTTTGCCACATTAAATCAGTGATTTGCTAGCAAAACCTTAGATTTACATGTATAATAAAGAAGAAAGCACAGGTTCTCTAACAATGTGCCTGGGATAAGAAATTCGTATAAAATGGTCTATTTGTAGAAATCCAGCTGGAAAAAAATGCTCATAGACTATTGGAAGAAATTCTGTGTACATTTACATACAGTATATACGGAGACTGACTAATGTGAACCTTGTTTTACAGGAGGTAGGATGAGTAATTGCCTCATTGTAATTGTATTGAGTGTGTAGACTTTTTTTTTACAATTTCTTGTTCAGTTTGGTCTACGAAATTTTACACACTCAAGACAATTTTCTAAAAGATTAATGATGCTTCTAGTTTCAGCAAGCGTACTCGGTTTCAATTATAAATTACAACTGCTAAAACCCCCATGAAAATGATTCCCAAATCATTATAGATGTCTAGTGTTGCTTAATTGACTCATAAATATTCCTGTTGACCTCAAGCAGCCTGTTGACCTCAAATCAAAACTACTTATGTGCTATGAAAAAACTGTCCCTGACCCACCATTCATATTCAGTCTCGCTTCAGCACTTGTGTCCACTGCTATTAGTGTCTGCCGTTTTCTATTACCAATCTCTAAATTCAGATAAAATGGCCCACCAAACACCGGAGCAAGATTTGTCAGAGAAGCTCTGGTTTCCAGTGGCAGTTCTGTAGCGAAGCCTCCATTCATTTGGGAATCCAAGCAGAAAATAGGCAGCTTTTAATAATCTAGTATTACAGCGTCTGTCTGTGCTGTGGAGAGAGGAAAAATCACGCTCCCAAACCACAGATGTGTGTCGACTGCTCCATCGACACATTGTCAGAGAAAGAAAAGCTTCTACTGCTTTTCAGTTCAGCAATCAGCCCTGGCGATGGTTGAAACTCTCAGCACTCACTTCGATGGGAGATGGCTTCAGTGCTGGAAATGAACCGGAGACCTGCATTTCTTTAAGCAACATGTCAGGAGACTTATTTAGTTCAAGCATGGACTCAATTAGCAAGTCAAGATTCTGAAGGGTTAATGATAGAGGCCACAGGAAGCACATAACACCGGAGTGACCATGTGACCAAGCATGGCCAGACTAGTTTCCCCCGAGCGCAAATATACAAGTCTAAATAGCTCACGGCTGGTGCTAATCGGCAGCAATTATTAATACTTACACAATTCAAAGCAGAACCAAAAATACAGGGTTGAACAGGCCATGTTTGCTTCTCTAAAGGCGGATAAGGTCAGGTGAACTGCACGGATAGAAAACACTTTGCGGATCAGGGTCAGCCGTGATTATTGAGCTTGCCGTCTTCCACGCACCATTAAAGCCACATGGAGTGTGTTCCCCAAAGTCTTCAAAGGTGTTTGCAAGCATGTGCAAACACACACAACATCTGATGTGTATTTCAATCCTTATAAGAAGTCTAGGTTTGCCAAATACAGTCCACCAGCTACACACACCTCCATCACACATGCATATACACACACATACACATACACACACACACACACACACACACACACACACACACACACCTACACACAAACACCCCACAGGCATTGAAAAAAGACATGTGCATTCACTGCATTACTTTTTTTTCCAGCGTTCAGAAAAATCATCTTAAATGAAAGTGCTCAGGCAACTTTCCTGAAATAGTACAACCACATGAGGCAGACAGGTCTGGAAAGTGTTTGGTGGCCCAGATGACGCTACAAAGGAAGCATAATCGATCTCACGTGCGCTGTCATGAGGCTTGAAGTTGAGGTATCACTGTTGAAAAGAGGCTGATTCAAAAGATGATGATGGTGGAAAGCAATAAATGGGCCAATAACTGTTTCAGGCTTTCTCCAGCTTTCAAGGGCAAGGAAGTGTGAGGGCAGTTTAGCTTCACATTTAGCTCAAGTTGTAAATATTTGGGTGGAGATGTTGAGTGACATGACGAAGGCATGTCTCTTTAGCAGAGAGACGAGGGGGCAGGACTGTGTCTCCTCATGCTGCAGTTACTCAACACTGAACTTCACCTCATAAAAGTCTCACACACATCCTTCTAACAGTTAGGAAGTCTTAAAAGGGAGATAATGTGACAGCAGGCCCATACTTTTTTTCTGCACTGAATAAAATTAAATTTTCAAAACCTCTTTAAAAAATGGTCATTTACTAAGCTTACACCTTCCCCACCCAATACATCTTAACATAACACATTCTTTTCTCCATGTTCTCACAGGACATCTCTGAAAAGAGTAAGAAAGATTGGCTTTTCTGAGAAGCCTCGGCCACGTTACAGCATTTATTTCCCCAGCTTTTCCTAATTACATTGTCCTCAGTGGTGAGACCTGCAAAAAGAGCTCAGAACAGCTTAAAGCGGGATGAAATGATGCCTAAAACCTGTTTTCTTTGGCTTGTAAGGTTACAACACTGTCATCGGTGGGAACAGGGAAATTAGCGTGCTCTATTTCCCCCTTTGCGTTACTTTTCCTCCTACATGATTAATAGGTGCGAGTAAATCCAATTTTCAAAAATCATTTGGGTGAGGGAAAAAACGCACAGCAAGAAAAATAATGTGGTGATGTCAATGTGCCCAAGTAAAATAAAAGGCAAGCTAATCTGAAATGTTAGATTTCCCTGGCAGGCGTTTCTCCATGGCAGCTTATACCCCCCCTGCTCTGTGTCTCTGGACAGCAAAGGATTCAGATGAGCTCTTTCCACGATTAAGTGGTGTGTTTTTCCCATTACACCCTTCCTGCAATACAGTACTGACATTTACATATAAGATGTATACCAGATTGACCGTGGTAACATAACCTTTCCCAAATTAGTCCACCCCTAACAATATTGTCCTTATTTGCCTATAGATTTACAAATCACACACACACACACACACACACACACACACACACACACACACACACACACACACACACACACACACACATGCTGATTTATAATTTTTATTTTCTGCACTAAACTGATGGCTTTCCTCTTCTTTTCTTTCACTTCAAGCAAGAGACATACTTGGGTGCGTGGAAGACATGCTTTTATCACTAAAATTGCTGTTTGAAACAGAAATAAAATACACACTGAGACAACTTTACTCCGTCAACTGCTAGCGACAGTGGGGCATCTCACAGGGCGAGAGATACACTCATCCCAGCTGCACGTCCAACATATCTTACATCGTACGCTGCTGCCTGTGCCTGTTGCATGAATTTTTTTTATATTTTTACAATTTTGTTTTATCGCTATTGTTATTGTAAGATCGAAAACTCGTAAGTTGAACCACTGTAACTTGGGGACCAGCTGTGTATATATATATATATATATATATATATATATATATATATATATATATATATATATATATATATATATTCTGATTTTAGTGCACAATAGCCAGGATGATATCTGACTAATAAACATCTAACGAATCAAATTTCATGCTGTCTATTAAACCACAAATTGTTTTGATCTGTAAGTAATATAATCTTTTGTGATCGGTCGGTATAGATAGACCAGATGGGATCCTAATGCTCTTCTATGTCTCTCAGACGGGCGCAATATTGCAAATAAACCATGTCTTCCATAACTAACTTTTATTGCAATGTTTTTGAAGAATCGCGCAGAAAGAAACTGGCTGACATGCTAGCATTAAATTGTAAAAGATATTTTTTGTTCATGTAAAAAAATTTTAAGGCCGAACTTCATTCGAAATTCGCTACAGTTGCAGACAGTTTTTGAAGTAAAACAAAATGTGGAGATATTAATTTCAAATGAAAAACTTTCAGTCATTATGTATTTGTAGGAGGAAAACAGAGAAACCTGTAAAGCAAGCAACAGTACTGGCTGCATAAGCTGAAACAATACATTTTATCAATTATTATGGAAGCAGAATTTTTGGGGAAAAATTGTAGAATTCTTTTTTGCATGCTAGTTTTTTTTTCTAGTTAGCAATGGTTTAACCTGTCTGTTATTTAATATAGACCTCTCAGACATGTTTTTTTTTGTTGTTTTTTTTACATAAAAACAGAAAGGGAGTGACGGCCATCTGAGTGTGAGAATGTCTTCCATCCCAGCTGAGACGGGGATTAGCCACCTCTGTGTAGATTCCATTCATAGGCCCTCGTTCTCACTGTTTTTTGTTCATGCTGTTTGTATATTACTTTAAGCCGTTGTTGATATAAATTCCTGCAGATAATACGTGCCCGTGTTATTCTGTTTCTGTTATACCTTCTGTGCATAGCTGTGTGGAGTCTGCTGCTTTAGCAGCCCATGCTATAATAAACTACCCAGGACCAATGGCCTTAGCTCTGCGTTCTCATTTCCAGGACGTGTGGCTGTCACCACATGATGATTTTTATCTCATTGTCTGGCTGCAAACTCATATTCTCTTAATATTTCTTTCCGATGAACAAGAAAAGAATGATTCATCTTTCTGTGTGAAAGAAAAACAAGTAAACGATGATCGTAAGGACAACTAGACACACCGCTGTTTTGCATTGTTTTATTAAGAAAAGCTCTTGATATTTGTGTGAAGTATATAATGCAGACCCTCTTATGAGCATGACAACATTGATCTAGTACGATAGAATTAATCATTTCAGGACAGCAGGTCCATGTGGTCTTCCAACCCAGCTCTTTTGTCTGTTTCTTCAACTCAACTAGTCCCAAACTATCCATAAGTAAACACAAAGTACACATCACATCTACCTCAATTCACACAGAAAACAGAACAGAAAAACATACCACACACAGACAATTGGACATGCATACATTATCATCTGAGTGTATAAAGTTCTCATGAGAGCTGATTTGCAGTGCTGTGCCAAGCAAAATGCGCATAATGTAACAATTTATCTGCACACTTCTCAGCCTATTCGTTTTGCGAGGCCACTCTGACGTTCCCATGTATGTCGTAGTGGCAGCAATGAGCCGTGCGTATTCGAGCAGCCGCCTGGGAGCCCCAAGCCAGGCATTAAGGCTGCATAACATCCAACCACCCAGCTCCAGGGTTCAGCCAAGTAACTCCTCACCGCTCAGTGGCCGGAATGACTAATAGATGCTTGAATATGTGAACTGGCTTTGTGGAGACGCACAGGGAGATAAAAGCGGAAAAACAACAACGGGGGAAACCGAGGCGAGTCGTCTGTTTCCACTTAGTTCATTCTGAGTTCCATAACATTCCACATTGTTGCCTGAAGGGGCCTGTAGGCTGTGGGCAAAGTCTTCATATCTTAAAAAGAAGCAGTAATTAGCTAAGTGACAACTATATGCGGACTCAAAAGCAAAGGAAGCCTGCTAGTGAATCCTGTCAGTCAGCTTTCTCTTTCCTCCTCTCTCTCTGGCTGGAGTGTCTCGAGGCATGTGCCGTCTGGATTGTAAACCCTGTCCGCTCGCTTGGCACGAAGACCAGACGGCCTTTTCTGGGTGACTGGATTGTTAAAGAGACGTCCGCATATTTGTCTGCTTGCCCAGTCGCTGGTTTTGTACCAGGTCACTTTGTTGTAGCCCAAAAATGACGCAAAAAGACCTTGTCACACTTTCACGATGGGCCGTTCTGTCTGAGAGACGCACCACGCCAGCCAAGCGTCCAGCGCCCGCCAATTCACACGTCCATGCGAACAGAACAGCACACAACAAATGTGCTGGCCTGTCAGAAATCCTCCTCACCCTTGTGTGAAAGGCAACAACACTGCTAGCAGGAGGGAGAAATCCAGTCAGGGGAGAAGGCTGTGGGTTTAACAGTGCTTGTGTTTGTTTTTCTTGCCTTGTTCCTAGATGCGCAATTTCATGCGCAAAAAAAAGAGCACATTCCAGGAGATCACTTTTGTGTTTAAGCTTACACTTGCAAAAACAAATAGCGTGACCAAAGAGTTCCAGTAAGGTTGCTGGTGAGCAGGAGGCTTAAGCGGTTTAACAACCCTGAGGAAATCTTAAACCTAAACAATATTGCAATTCTTAACATACGCAAGTCTAACATACACAATCATCTTTCACTCCTAATACCTCGAAATGTGGTTTCATGCACAGCCTCTGTGTAATTTCACATGATACACTAAGAAGTGCCATGCAGCACATCAAGTATGAATATACAAGAAATAAACCCAGATTGGAGCACAGCATTCCAGAGAAAGAGCCTGAAGGCAGTTAATCAGAAGTATCATGAACATATTACTGATCTCAGCAAAACAGACTAAATGACCAACCAAAAGAACGACTGAGTGAAAATAAGACAGTTACAGACAGAAGAAATGTCATGGTATAAATTAGATACTAAAATTAAGGATCTACAGTAGCACCTGTTCTTTGATTTGTCTCTGGAACTCTTCAAACGTTTAGGTTTCCATTTGGAAACCAAGCAGAAAGTAGACAAAGTAGAACCTCTTTGAATTCAGCTTTATATGCATATTACGTTTAGAGTACTTTTAGTGTTTTGTCACAAAGCAGATTTTCAGAATTCTGGATATAGATCTAGGTAGATCCATAATAAGCAAGTCAGAGGTGACAGCAGAAAATAAATTCTGATTTATAAACCAAATGTTGTCTTATACAAGAAAAATTATACATTCACTTAATATCAGTTATCTATTAGTCGATTGCCAAAATGGCAACAAGGATGGTAAGAATCATAGATTTGCATCAGATACAAGTTGGCATTTGTATCATGATGCATCTTTCTTAACATATTTGCATCTGTAGAAACAGATTGAATTGTATATAATTATTAGTAAATGCGCTATACCTTCATTATTTAGAAAGTGACTAATGATTTGTGACCAATATTTTATATGTAGATTGATTTCTCTTTGCTAAACTGTTTCTCAAGTGCATTCTTTTAGCAACGCTGCTGCTATATTAATATGACATATCACAACACTATGAAGACCGGGGCGTGTCTTGAGATTCACATATAGATTAATCATTAAGTCACATATAGAATATAGATTAACATGACAGAGGTAGAGCTGCATGTTCCTGGAGACAGAACATAAAAAGAAAATCTGGTTTTATTGAATCTTTTTCTTTTTTGCACTACAAAGGCCTGTTTATGAAAGAGCCATGCATTCAAAGTCAAAAAGCACTTAAGTAAATTTATGATTTGCTGTCTGTCTGAACCAAATAAATCATTTTTGTACCATACTGAATTGCACAGCATCATATTTTTCCATTGCATCATATTGCATTGAATTGTGCTGCATTGTGTTAAATCAAATTGATATCAGATCACTATGCACCATAATAGGGTGAATTGCATCACATTGGTAGCTGCTTCATATGTATCTTAAATGTATCACATCGTTGGCTATGCATCGAGGTGCGAATCGCAACAGCCTCAGTTATGGAGATGCACATCCCTAATGCCAACTATGCCATTTTAGTGCTTTCATAAGCACGCTCTTTTTTTTTGCATAATTGGATAGCTAGCTTGATCAGTTGCAATTCACATTCGTAATTCTTCTTCAAATTAAATTTCCACAAACACAGGAGCTCTTTTTTACAACACAAACTAACTGCCTTTTTTTTTACAAATACCAAATCCAAATTGATAAATGAGGCTATTGTCTTAAGTACAATAGTAAACCCAGGACATTTGGTTCCCATAAAAAATACAGTCAGATTCAAAGGACAGCTGAAACTCCTCCACTGTTACTATTGCAAAAATTTGCCATTAAATCTAGCACTGCATGTCCCTGACCCACAACCTCCTAAAAGGTCTTACCTTCACGGGCTACCATTACATGAAGCAAGCCAGACACATGTGCACAACCAGTGTATGGACAGTTCGGGATTTGGATAGAGTGGTAAGTGCCGAGGACAGCATGACACAGAGAGGAAACCTGAGTGTGCGTGTTCATTACAGTGCATTCCTCATGGCCCTTTGAAACATGTGCAAGCAGTTCTGCCCATTTAAATCCAATTACGATCTGGGCCGGTTGTCATGGGAACTACCTGTGATAAACACCCTGGTGTGTAATGGCTCCAAACTATTTCCCAAATTATAGGAGCCCTCAATCAACATGCCGCATTAGTCCTTGTCTCCCGTTGCTGCCAGTGATGGGGGTAGGGGACATAGGCTTGACTGGCTTAAACATCGTCATTGAAAAAAGCTTTCACAACAATCCTGGGCAGCACCTGCTGCAAACACCTCTATAAATTTGTCCTCAATAAAAATGGTGTTCGTCTTTTTTTAGTATTCAGTGTTCGTTATTATTTAGTCTGCAGACAACAACAGGTTTGATGCTGAAAGTTTTCCAGAGTTTTGCTCTATATGCAATGGGCTCTTTCCAGTGTTTCACTGTAAAATACTAAGCTTGTACATAATCCATTAATAGAGCATTAGGGACATTAGTGTGCTTTTAATTTACTCTCTGGGATGCAGTTTGAGTTTCATTACATCTCTCTCTCTCTCCCTCTCTCTCTCTCAAAATTGCCTCTCAACCTCTTCCATCGTAGACATTTTCAAGACCCTGCTAATCCACTGCAAAAATCCAAGATCCAAGAGTCCATTCAGGATGTCTACACAAGGGATTTAGAAGAACAATGATGGAAGTCTAGTCTTGAGTATGCTTACCTGATGGTCTGGAAGCAGCACCGGGTGCAATGCTCAAATATTTAGATATCTTTTTGAACCACAGACATGTCACTCAACTTACCTGTATTTCTAAACACACCCGACCTGATACTCTGAAGCTCAACCACTTCTTGTAAGGAAATCCCCAGGCCAATTTAAGTAATTAACATTGTACAACATTTACCAAACAGCTTATGCGGAATTCCTCTGGAAAGACGTAGGAGGTCTTTGTGTGACTAGAGCTGAGAGCTTTGTAAGAGAGGTTTATAGGAAAAGAAATGTAGGTTTAAGTGTGTTTTGTTTAATTAAAGCATAGACAAGGCTTTGAGCAAAACGTTGCTCTTCAAAGGTATTCAATTTCTGACAAAAAAAGATTTATTGAAATAGGATTAATATTGTAGCAAACAGATAATCTGATACTGAGTATTAAGATTAGTCTAATGCCAGAAATAAAAAGTGGAATTCATATGAGAATGAAAGAAAACATGTATCATAACAAATACAGCTTAAACTTTTAGAGAATTGCTTGAAACACAGCAAGATACGACAGGATAAAGTGTGTCATGTGATAACGAATAACATGACCTGATTTAATTTTAGCTGTGTGGAAATCCTTTGTGCTAAACGAACTCTTTTTTTAGAAACATTTTTACATAAGTTTTACATGTTTTACATAAGTTTACAAGTTTACATATAGGGGGACTTGCATAAATTTTTGTTAAATAATTTTTTCCTATTTACACCATATTTTTTTTCATTTATATTGATGAAAATCAATATCAACTGCTACTTGAGGCTTCAGTATCTGTACTGGAAAGTGGTATTATGCGTTCTGTAGCAGGTTATAATAAGTGTGTAAAAAAAGCCGATAAGTGATGCAATTTCTTGTTCGAACTGTAGGAAAAAATACAGGATAAACAGACTGCTTAAACGTAAAAACATTTGCCACACAAACACAAACTCATTCAAGAGTGACTGGAAACTTTCTTTCTTCTTTTTTTAGCACAGACCCAATTTCTGCTTTGCACAGTCCTGCTATTGTCTCTAACTGTAGAAACACTGAGAGGAAATTTAGGTTTGAGCATCTGGTTAACTAATTGCCAAAGCAATAAAGCATGTTCGGGTCATTTGTAATAATCTGCCTTTGTTTAACCAAATCTAATCAGTAGTTTAGCCTGCACAGTTTTTCTTCCTTTTTTCTCACACTTTTCTTTTATTTCTGTCATTCTCTTGCTCTGTTTAGTAGCCCTGCAGGGAAGAGGAGACCTCACGTGAGCACTGAGAGCCGTGGACCATCAGCTCTTTACCAGTTGTAAGCATACAAACTAAGGTCCAGCTGTGTGAGCAGTGCAGCCTGTAGAACACTGGGTGGCTCTGTGGGGCCCCACACCATGCCTCCAATTCACACAAAGCACACACGCTTGCATAAATATGCTATTCGGGCATGCAGGAATATCAAAGAGTGCGGTCCCCACGGCCAAAACTCGTGTGTATGTCCAGATAAATAAGAACTACAGATGCTGAGATGTCCAAACAGTTCAGAGAGAGAAGATAAGATTTAAACTTATTTTAGGAACCTAAAACAAAATCTGGCCCAGGAACAAAACTTTAACAATGAAAAAATACATCTATTTTTTCTTTTTCCCTTGAACTTCATAAAAGCAGATCTCTTGGTGCCTGAGACCTTAAATGCAGAAATTATGCTGGATGAGGATTTTCAACACCTGAGAGGTTAAACTCACACAAAACTATTTTAACTTTGACAGACTGGTCCAAGGCCAAGCTCATCCTCCTCCTAGCCAGCTGAATTATAACAAGGAAGAGACGTTAATGATATTCAGATCCACTACATAACAATTCCTTTATCAATGTGCTTTGCCTTTATTTGGAAACCTAAATGGCTTCAATGTGTGCGCTTCTATTTTAGTGCACATTATGTACATATAAACGTTCAATAAACTATATGGCAGCATTCTTGTGCAGCTTGATTTTACTACAGGGAGGTGTTACAGAGTAAGACAGAGTAAGAACTCTTGGCTTCGGAGTCGCCCTACATATCTGCATGCACCTCTATAGCAAACAGGAACTTTCAAAAGTTCTGACTAAGTGGAAAAAAAACATAATTGTTTCTGACATTTGTCCAACTTTGCTAAGGGTAAACTGCTTTGTTTATTTCCACCATCTGTCAGCAGAAACGGAAACCTTCTCTCAGAATGAGAGGTAAGTATACTTCAAGGCTCTTCCCTGTTCTGGGGAATGAACTTCCCCTAGATGTCCGAGGAGACCCTGGCTATCTTCAAGAGATGGTTAAAGACTTTAGCACTTTCCAAGATTGCTTTGTAAACTGCAAGAGTTGTAGTCTGATTTATCTTAAGTTTGTAATCTAGCATACCAGTGTAGAATTATTCATTGCTAGAGACTTCAAGCACTTTTGCACGTCGCTCTGGACCACAAATGTAAATGCAAATGTAAAAGCTAACGTGAGCTGCAGCTTAGGAACACTCTTATTTCAGTCTATGTATTGGCCTAGTTTCCGAAAATCTGACAGGGTTAAGTAGCTGCCAATGGCAATGTAAAAGTCATTGGTGAACAGGGACTAACGAACTGACAGCTCTCCCACTGGAGCATAATTGAAAATATTAGCTTTCCTTGTCTGACAGCAGAGAAACATTTTCCACTGTCATCTCAGTCTCGCACATGTCTTATCTTCTCCCCTGATGCTTTCAAACATGCTGGATGATTACTGAGAAAACCATCTCCATTAAACACAACAAACAAACAAAATAAAAATGAATTCAGCTTTTTTTTCTTGAGCTCCTTGGATACAGCCGGCTTTTCCTCAGTGCTCTTTCAAAGTCTTCGGAGCTTATATTTATCTAAATATGACTTTAGAGTAAATCACTAAGCTGTCTGGCCTTTAAAAACCGAGCCCTATTTTGGACGATGTTTGGCTGGATTCTGGGAGGCTTAGTTTCTCTGAAAACAATCCGTGGGCCGCTGAGCCACAGCTCCATTGGTTTATACGCTCGAGACGCGCTGCACTATTAGCGAGCTATTGCGGCTACCAAAACACACTACTTTACACGGCAATGTAGAATTACTGTAATTATCATGTAAATGCTGGTCCTGCCGCTGAATCTAGTTCTTGCTCCAAAGATACATTAGTGTGTAAAAAGTAATTACAATGGGGATTTTATAAAACATCAATTATAATGATGAATTTTGAAATTGCTGATGAGAGATTCATTGTGCTACCTAGGTGCTGAAGTTGATGTATATATTGCAGGCCGGAATGCTTTGGGTTTTTGCAGTACTCAAAAAGCAAGGCCCTGCTTCCCATCTGGAGTTCAAAGCTCCGAGCCAGGAGTGGCGCAAACCAGCCGAGAGATACTCCGCCCTGCACGTGGGAGGCTGATTTGCTTCTAATAAATAAGTGCTGCAAAAAGAAAACAAACTCCAAAGGTGGGGGTTGATACAAGGGGATAAGAATTGCTTGATACAAAAACAATGTTCAGCCAAACATTCTTAGAAGCAACGGCACACGCGAGCCAGAAGGAAGCTGGCCTGAGCCCAGATCTTTATAGTTGTTCAGGCGTCAGGCAAACTTCAGGCCTGATCAATCAAAAAACAGCCATGAGAGATGATCATTAAGCTTTGACAGGATAACTACTTGCGTCCGCCAGAATAATTGAGTCCAGCAAATTAAAGAGAAAGCGAGAACTCTGAATTGGCCGAAGGAGGATTCACTTTGCACTACGCACCCATTTTCTTCCTAAATCACAACAATCACACGCAACCTGAGCCCAGTGTAATGGCAGGGGTGGGGTTCTGTGGCTCTTCCTTACTAAAATCCTCAGTGCTTGTACCTAAGCAGCACATGGGGCCAGACTCCACACAGGAAAAGAAGTTAATATGAAGGCTTGCTCTGCTCCACCATTAATAAATAGAAGCAGGCATGCTCATGGCTGAGCTCTCATTCTTCATTTGCTTCCTATTAGCCATCGGTATGGGGGTATGAAAGAGAGCAAGGGGTGGGAGGAGGAATCGTTGAACTGCATGTGTGTGCATGTCGGAGTTTGTGAGTATGTGTGTAAAAAGCACAGATCTTGGCCTGCGCTGTGCAGTCTATAACTGCAACCACACGCTTTCCTTCGGGGCAGAGTGGAGAGCAGTTCTACACACACACTGACCGCAAATAGACCATGCCAGCTGTCATGACCCTATGACGGCCACTGTTTCGCTTTCTTTGCTGCCTCCCACTGTCCGAGGCTGTCTCGCAACACCAAGCCTGCTGCAGTTGTGTCTCTCACCCACCCAGACCACCAATGTTCCACTTCCTCTCACCTCAGGCCTATCTTTCAGGCAGAACACGCCCGTTACCGCTCCCTGACCCCTGCTAGTCAGAGTTGTTTGGTTTTCTAACCCTGTCCTAAGTTGAACATGTTAATTCATGTTGCTAAATCCAGCTGCCAATACCTGAGGGTTTTTGATGGAAAGGTTAGAGGTAACCCCATATATTACACAGTACCACTGAGCATAACCAAATGTGACAAGACAAAGTTGTAAATCTCGCACAAAGCCACCCCACACCCTATATAGCCCTGGTTACCAAAAGTCTACTGTAGGTTGCCAAAGAAACCATGGTAAAGGGGATTTAGGATATATGTCTGTTGTTCCTTCATCATTTCCACTTCTTTGAAACAGCCTGAGAGAACACTTATTAAGTGATAAATAAGAACATCACTCACAATAATGCTTAATGAAACTGCTGGCAACAGAGAGGAAATGAAAACATAATTCCTGCTGATTGTTTCTGTAAAGGCTCAACAATCCACCAAAGACATATTAAAGGCTGGCCAGTGAGCCGTGGCTGACATAAAGGGGAACTTTATGTCTGTAAACTTAGTCCCTATTGTTGTAATCATCTGTGTATCAAACATCACTGCATACCATGTGTGCCAGAGTGCTAACACGTTGACGGGATCTTAGCAGTAGCCGGCAAAACGGACAACATGACCTCTGGAAAAAAGCACTTATCAGAGCAGTTTCTGGAGAGCCTTGAAAAGCCCAAGAGTGCCTCACATGTCACATATACCTCAATTAATACAGAGCACCCCAAAGTCAACACTTACAAAACATAACCCCTGCTCTGACTTAAGGCTAACCTGAGATGCTTCTCTTCAGTGAGGATCGTAAATTTGTAAATAAAGACTTCCTTGGCAGCTACGCCAAGAAACTTGGTGTTGCCTGGCCCCCTTGCACCAAGCCGGAGTTAGGAAATTAAATTCTGCAACAGGAATCCAGTCGGTCCAAGGAAAACATTCCCTGTAACACACCTTCACCACACTGTGAGTAACATAGAGTGGAGCCGGGTCGCGTTACGCCTACCCGGGCCCTTGGCCTGTATAAAAAGCCACATCTGGAGTAGGAAAACCACAGCAAATAACAAAACCCTGTTCTGATGACGTCCTCTTTAAACAGCATTGTGGAGAAAGGCAAATATTTGACTGAGCTCCCTCCCAGGACAATGATCCAAATTAAGACAGCAGGGAAGAAGTTTGACCGCTGTTTTGATTTGTCTTTTTTTAGCTAGAATATCAAAGAAACATAGACTTACAGGCGACCCAGCTTGGGTGTGGACTGGAATAGCAGCTCCGGCAGAACCTGCAGCCGGTTCCGGTTCAGCCGCCTGCGAGGGGAAAGAACAAGAGAAAGAGTGAGGCAGAGGGCAAGAAAAGGAAGAGAGTCAGCATGGTCAAAACAAACGAGAAATGTAATGCAAGATGAACATTAAAGGCCCAGAGCAACAGTGTGGGAATGACCTTTGAGAAAACATAGATCTGTGTGTGTGAGGGGGGTGGTTTTTGGTTTTGTGGAATGACTGATGGAACATGAGCGTGCTTAAGATGGAAAAGAAGCATGAGAGGCACAGACAGCGCTCAGGACTGTTTGACGTTGTGCACTGACAGAGAGCGGATACACACAAACATCTGCCCTAGTACAGAAAACAGAGATCAATGGGAAGACAGGGCAAATATAAACGACTCTCAGACAGCCCAATCAATCTTCATGATTAGAGCAATCATCCAGGTCAACCCTGCCGATGAGCCCAGGACCACGGAAACTGGCCCACGGCAGCATCATGGGGTCAGGGATCACAGCTGCGCTTAGGCCACTGGGAAATGGGATGTGTTCCAAAGAAGATGGCCCAGGTTATCTCCTGCAGCAAGCCATAAAAAGCCATTATCCATCACATGAGCCTTCCCAGATTCAGGGCTTTCATTAGACGACCGTTACAGAGGGTTTGAATCAGAGGATGAGGGGATAATAGTGACCCCAGAGGTCATAGGACCAGGATAAAGGCATGCGTTGGAGGAATGGTTCTGGCATCTGTACAATATTTTACTCGGTCCAGTGTCGTGACATCAGCACACGCTAAGTAAAAGGGATTCTCTAAATCGTATCAGCTTTCGACACAGTCCCTTAAATCTTAACCCCCCACGTACCAGATTTAGGCCTGAGTAAGTGAGACAGTGTTGTGATCGCAGAGCCTTTTAGGGTTAGAGAGACAAATTTAAAGCAGTCTTTGATGCCAAAAAAGGTTTGCCCAATGTCAATGTTAGATTCTTGCCAAACTGCAATTCTGGCCCATAAATTGAAAACCTGCATAAAATATGCAATCAAAAACCGCACAACCTTAAAAAAATGACGTCGCTCAGTTTAGGCTGTCCAAGAAATTTTCTTCTGAGGATACAAATGAACACTGATGTTCCAGCACTTTACCAGCATCGTATTAGTTTTTCATATGAATAAAGGCTACTTCAAATACAATCACAGGGCCTCATTTTTCAAACCGAATGCAAACTTTTTTTTATTATTCATAAATCATTTGCAGGAGCATTTGCACAAAAAAGGTGGTTTTCATAAAGATTTTTTTTAAAAAAATTCCAATGAGAGCTCCTGAGTTCACGCAAATGTATATATAAGGAGATCCAATAATGTGAACCACAACTGATAGGCTTAAAATTGCATAACTGGCAATTTACTCAAATTTTATATCCAGACTATGCTGTCAAGTTTAATGCATTAGTTATTTCAACAGACAAATTAAAAACACAACACACAAATTGAGGGAAATTTATATGTATAAATTTAATGCATGTACAATGCCTTTTTATGTCTAATTTGGCCCACATACACATTCAAACATAAAAGAGTTAATAAATGAAGCTGGCAGACATGAATGGCTTTGATGGTTATGGACATAAGTCACCAGCGAATTGTTCAGTGAGGAAGCGCAATGCTGTAACAAGAAAACTGTGAAATTCCTAACGTGTGTGACAGGCGGAGGAATGTGCGGCGTAAAACCAAGGCAAACACATGAGCTAGGAAGCAGATGAGCACTAAGTGTTTTCAGGGGTGGTCAACAAACTCACACGTCGAGAGCAAATAGTGTTCTGACTTACTTTTTCTAACCACACTGATGATGAGTAACGGTTTTGCTCGAATTCCGACGGAGCCTTACGCAATTTCACAGGCAAGAGAAAAGCCCAAACAATTCACAAGCAAACTCAGAAAATCGCTGACAAGCCAGTCCTCGGACAGCTGTGTAGCTTTCCCTGACCTTGTCCATCTGTAGAAATGGCCTGGCTGTTTGGTTTGACCTGGTGGTCATTTTCTCTCTGAGGTGTTAGGATTCTCACCAGGAGAGAGCAAATGGAAGTCTGCCTCATGGCAGGGAGCAAATGAGGATGATGTCTTTTTTTTTTTTGCACTTGAAAATGGAAGTTATTAAAGTCACCTCAAAAGTTCAAAGCTTTAGAAATATCTGGGTGTATTTTTAGATTTTCCACACAGGACAAGGTCCTTCAGGAATCTGTCATTTCTTTTTTTTTTTACTAAAAATAAACTCTTGCTTAGTTAAATTTGTGTTGCTTATAAATGATGTGTGTATTAAGAGTATCACACTTATACTTACAGCCTCTCAAGCTGTTTGAGGTCCTGGAAAGCTCCTCTTTCAATCACACTGATCTGATTGTTCTCCAAATGCCTGTAGAGGAAGAACAGCTTCATTATCCAATCCATTCCACAGCAACAACACAATAATTACCTGAGTTAAAAAAAAAGACAATTGGGGGGAAAAATGGCCCTGCATGACTTTGTTTTGTCACAACATCCAGTGATAAGCTTATCTCCATTCCATCAGGATCTTGAATTCAATCTCTGATTGTAACGGATAGATTGTCGGACGTGACAGGAACGTGCTCATGATGTCAAACTTTGACTGTGAGGTCTTGGCATGTAGGTTGGGTTTGCCCCTCTACTCCGAACACCATGTCATGTTTCAGGGCCCCTAAAGATTTCCAGATGCATTACAAAGGCACTACATCTCTATAGCCAATTCTTGTTTAGATTTGCGTCCGTCTGAATTAGAGCCAACATGCCGTGACGTGCATGGGAAACCCCAGCAGTCTGCCACTGACTGATACTCTAGCACAGCTATATGGGAAATCGGGCAACGCTGGACTAAAATATCCCGAGCCTCTAATTTAAAGCTTTGCTTTGGCCTTATAAAGGAAATGTTTATACACAAGCCAGAACAAGATGACACGGTAGGTAGAGACAATATGAGCTAGATTTTTAGGGCTAGTCTTATGTAAGAAAAAAAATTATTTATGCACCAGATAGGAAGAAAATGACAATTAATTAACTTCAGTCACCTGCAACAACTGCATTCTGTTCTGATAAGAAATGCATATTATATCTTAAGAACTAAAAAATATTTCAGCTTTTTTTTTCAATACAAATGGGGGATAAGTTGCCTGCTGCTTTTATGTATTGGCATTAAAAGTCATTTTATTCAATTCGCTCCAGATGGGCTTTGGTGAGCAGTGAGAAATACTACATGTTTCTTTTGCATCAATTCTCAGCCACTCGCCCTCAACGGTTTTGAAGTATTCTCTAGAAACATATGGGACACAGGCAAACACCTAAGCTTCACAGGGATGAAAAAAAAAGTGGAAAGGGGGAGACGAGGACTTTCACCATCAGAGCCTGAGCTAACACACATGGTATTTAAAGAGTACGTTGTGTTGTTCTTGCCTTTAGCGCTAACTAGGCACAAGTCTTATGGGAGACGCTGGGTCTGCACACCAGGCTTTACCCTTTAAGTTTTCAGCAGTGAAACCTGCATGCTCTTATCAGATGTGTTCCGTACTGGTTGGTTTCTTGGGGTTCAGTACAGAGCTGTCTTTAAAGATACACCATGGCAGCTGCCACTTGTCGTCATTCATTCATTTCTCTTTTTTTCATGTTTATTTTTTACCTAAATGCTACACTACATGCCTTTGCTCAGTTGTTAAACAACACAAAGAACAGTGATTTGATTTTTCTTTGAGCACCGTGCTGCCTACTACACTAGTTCGAGCATGACGCGTGGCACGGCACGACCAGCTGTAAGCTGTTTATTTTAGTTCAGTTTAGCCGATGTGTAAAATGCTCACTTCCGTGTCTCTCAGACTTGGTTTGAAGCCTGACTGAACACGATACAGCGACTTCCCGCTCGGTGAAGGTCGTGTTGAATGTGTCGGATTGACTCAGATTAAATGTCACTATGTTTTATTATGATGTGTGCTATATTAATCCTTTCCTGTGCCACAAGTGAAACACGTGCAAGGTTTTGACAAATTCACGCTTCGGAACTGAATAGATTTTTAAGCCTAGGAAAAAAAACTTACAGAACACGGAGGTTTTTGAGTCCAGAGAAGTCCACCTTGGTGATCCTTGTAATGTTATTCCTGTCCAGGTCTCTGTTAAAAAAAAGAGTGGGGGACAGATTAGATCATCACATCATTAGAGCATCACAATTATCACAAGAATACTTTAATCTCAGTTCACTGAGTCATATGCTCTTAGACTCTTTAAACATCCAGATGTCTCAAGACTTTTGTATTTGGATGCTGTGAGTCTTTCAGGAGACATCAAGGCTGTCGAGGTCAAGTTCTGAAAGAGCTGCCCAAGACTGAGCGCTCATTTTCGGCCATCATAAGCACCCTGTTAAAGGAAGATCCACTAAGCCACTTTGCTTCTCATTAAACACTGCTAATATAATTTCCTTATTTCATTTCCTCTAAGTAATATTGGTAATAAATACTGGTGAATCTTTTGATTTTTTAAAACTAAGGCTGTCTAAACAAATTAAATCAAACAATTTCTATGTAACGAAATACAAATACCCCGTAGGAATAAATGTGTGTGTGTGTGTGTGTGTGTGTGTGTGTGTGTGTGTGTGTGTGTGCATCTGCGTGCTTGTGTGCTGTCCTGCAATGAACAGCCAGTCATCGCTTTGTAGGCTTTGTCATCCCAGCCCGTTATGCAACATACAATAAATAATACAGTGCCAGGTTTACAGAACAGCATTAAGATAAATACGTGATATTGTCAGACAAGTAACAATCTGTACAATAACTAAACAGAACAATAAATACTCAGGATAGTGTATGCTAACTATACAGGAGAAAATAACAAAATTTGGATGGATTATATGGCATAGCTGAGAAAGATCAGAGCCGAGCTGTGCAGTTGTTTATTCTGAACAACTTATAAACAAAAACAGTGTAACCATGCATCTCTTCAAACTGTCCACTTTCCAGCTACATAACTATGGCACTGTAATAGTAACTGGTTTCCATGCCTGAAGAAAACAAAAAAAAAAAAAAAAAAAAGAAAATATATATATATATATATATATATATATATATATATATATATATATATATATATATATATATATATATATATATTTATATATACTGTATTTATATATATATATATATATATATATATATATATATATATATATATATATATATATATATATATAAAGATATATAAAATGTGCTTTTTCTTCTTGATTCCATTAAAAAATGTCAGGACCAATACAGATCAATATTCAGGATTGATGCACCCATCTGCAGTTCCAGTGCAAAGCCACACTGAGTCACGCACACTAACACGCTGTACGAAAAACACAAAAACAGAACGATCTGTTCCACCCGTCATCCACCAGTGATCTGCAGCATTCAAACAGACCTACATGGCATCAATCATATTGCTCTTGTTTTTAATTACAGGCCGCAAAAACAAGCCAGATGATTTGTCAGTCAATTCTGTGTTTAGCCATTGCAGAAGGATGTAAGCTGAAATGCAAAGAAAGCTCAGAGTATTAGGGAAAAAAGAGACTATATAAATATATCGCTCTTGATACATCTAAGAAATCGGCCTCGGGAGGCCAGTAGTTATCTTATTTCCAGGCTATTACCTTATCTATATTTGTACTGTATCTACTAATGTATATACTGAAGATAAAGTCATGCTCAGCCCTCCAAAAAATATGTAGCACTGAAGTTCCTGTAGACCACACTGTAGGGGTTTGAGGCTGAAGCACACACACACACACACACACACACACACACACACACACACATACAGTATATGCACAGACAAATACATATACGCACACAGGCCAATCTCCACTTGGCCCAGTGTGGTTCACTTAATATAAATAAACATTTATAAATCTGATTTAAGGGCATATTGAATTTCAAAAGACTTCCCCTTCTCCACAAAATGCACATCAGGGGCACTAATATGAGCCATATTGTAGATATATTATAGTGTACAGGCACTGTAGAGACACGGCATGCACTAACCAAATCTCCCTTCTCTCTCTCTCTCACTCTCTCTCTCTCTCTTTCATTCTCACAGCACATTCCTCTGCAATTTCTCTTCCCTTATACATCTATATTCTACATGAGCCATGCCAAAAATGGATCTGCCTTTCTCAAATGCACCAGAACGACATCTTGCAATGTAGGTTTAACAAAACACATGAGCTGCTCAGGAAAGGGCTCATGAATGGAAACGCTGGACGTGGGCCTATCCGTCATTTTTTGTTCATGAGAAAAGTGTGCATTTTGGATAATTGGTATTCTAACGTTTTAGCCATAAGGGGTGTTTTGAAGAATACATTTAAGCTAACGTGTTACACAAATGACTGATTTAGGGCCTGATCTAAAACAATTTCTCACTTTAAATCCACGTTTATTTCTGGCATCATTCCTGTTAATCTTAACGCCTGTAATTCCCAGTGCGTGATTCAGTTATAAGTCAAAACATAGACGAATATTGTTCACTATTATGAATAATGTGTTGGAACTCAAACTAACAGAAAAAGAAATGCATTTCTGCAAGTGGTAATGTGTTAAGCCAATGATTTAAACAGAAAAGCTCTGAGTTAAGTCCTATTATTTGCCATTCCTGTCCTGTCCATTCATTTCTTACCAGCTCAGAGTGATGAATCTAAACACGTTATCTTTTCTGCCTCTGTTTTTAAACTGCCCTCTCTGCTAATCCAACCATCCTTCTCTCTGTCACTAGGCTACCCTATATGTTCAACAGCCTAGGGAGTTAAGTAAGAAGTGCCACAACTGAATCCTAAAGTCACTTTGACAAGCTGGGGGGTCAGAGATAAAGCTGGCCCCCCCACTGTCTTTTGTTCTCCCTCGTATTGTTGTAAAAGGGATAAAGTGACATTTTGAATGGCAGGTGCTCTGAACTAACAGTGTGTTTCCCCCTGAGGCTCACCACCCACTCGAGGTTATTAAACCAACAGGCAAACTGTAAGCCACCGTAAGCCTGCATGCAGCATGACTGCACAGAATTTGCTTCAGATCTCACACAGCAGTTACAGTATATAAAAAGGCAAGCAATGTGGAAATGTGAGTTGCTTCGTGAATCAAGCTGCGGTAAGAAGGTGATTCATCCTCAAGATTCCTTAAACCCTTAAAGTCACGGCAGAAGAATGTTTATGAAAACACAGAAGCAGCTTCGTGTCCCTCTACACAATCCCTCACTTCACAAAGCACTTCCCGCCGCAATCTCCTGTTATTTTCTCTTAAGCCAACGTGTCTGGGTCCACGAGAAGCAGATAGGTATGCTCCATTTCCTCCGCAAAGCTTCAAAACGCTGGTTGAAATCCTAATTGAGTTGCTCTTCTTGAGTTTGGACTGCCCCGGCCCGGGTGGTTTTCATCTGTGGAATATTCAGTCTCTGGCAGCATGCGAGACGACCGCATTCTAAACCATGTACAGTTGGGTTCACTCAAATGATTTTAGTAATTTAATTACCCCTAGTCGTTTCGGCTTCGTGTACTTATTTGATTTAAAAGACAAAAAAATAGAAGGTCAGATGTACAGTCATTTCTGCTTATTGTACCTTCCTACTCCTTTTTTAAAACAATTGAGTCGACCCAACTAAAAATGCAAATGGGACATAGAAAAACACATGTAAAAGTAACCGATAAGAATTTAGATCAACAATTTTTCAGTGTGATGTCTACTGAGTATATAACCAAATACAAATATAATATTCGGAAAAAGTGATGACAGCTTCTAAATGAATAATCTAAATAAACATTACACTCATGTGTATCTTCATATTGAGACTTACTTTGACCATATTGAGACTCACAGTGAGTTATGTGCATGGGGACTGGGATCCCACTGGAAAATAAAAAAGGTTTCTACTTCCATGCAGATTGTGGAAGTCAGAGTGTGAACCTCACAGCCAGGGGTTGCCAAGTTTAAACAAAAAAAAAAAAACCCACTCCAACAAACATCTCTAGAACACAGAAATACAAAAAGACTTGAAACTAGCTCAAACGGTCTTGGCACTGGACAAAGAAGTCAAAGCAGATTTTTCTTCTTTTTGAATACAAAACAAGTTAACAGTAGTGCACACATATTTCTTTACAGATCAGTCTCTCTATATAGCCAGGACTGACTATGTGCTGTCTACAAAGCATACATTATCTCTGCTGAAGTTAAATTCAATACATTTTAAGTATATTACCTTATACTTCCACTGTGATGGTTATTATTTTTGAAATGAAAATTCTCTGTCGTTATTGAAAGAGGATCTTCCTAGAAAATCATACAGGCATTGTAATGAAAAGTCACTTAAAGGAGGCCATATTAACTAGCGACACCACTGCACCACAGCTTCTTGAAAGATTCTAAAAGTGTGTTCCTGTTGTATAACCATCAGGTCGAAACTACTTCCGCTCTAAATAATGATTACATACATGAATATTAGAACAATTAAACATTAGACACAGATACTCTCTACCTTTAATGAATCAGTTACATTTCATTTCATTTCTGCAACCTCTCCATGATGCATTACAGCAACAGTTTATATTAGATATAAAAGAGTTAATGTAAACTTGTGCTGCTAATGCAATCCTTATCGTATTATCTCATTGTTGCAGAGTTGAACACCTAATGCAAAGCTCTCCTTCATTCACAACACCCTGTTTGTCTTGTTTGTTCGCACTTATGCAAGATCAAATAGTAGTTTATGACCCCCACCATAGACGGAATAAAAGATCAGCCTTCAAGTCTTTCATCTGCCAGCAGCAGACTGTCATGTGGTCACCACACGTCTCCACCGGGCATAAGTTCTTAAGGACACTACAATAACTATGACAGCTCTGCACAGCCTCACTGTTGTCTACACCATCAGTGGCAAAATTTGGTTTGAGTTTCAAATTTAGCAGATCTTCACTTCAAATCCAAGACCATCTCCCGCAAACTTTTTGCTTTGGCCTTCATCGTGGTAAATAAATGGTAAAACAGGCTGAGAAGTCTAGTAATTAGTGTTCAAATAAAATCTAACTGAATTAGCTCCTGTTGTAGGATCAGATGTCAGACAGAGTTGCTGACATGTTCATTACAAACCAGATCTGATGACTACAGAGAGCATTTCTGAGAAAAGTCACCATGCTGGAACCCCTTTTAATTCATTGCCGTTAGAGATCACATCACAGACCAAAGGGAAAAGTATCTACATCATCAGAACTTTTGGCAGATACTGCACAAGAGGGAATGTGTCAGTAAAAGGTTATACTTCTCATTGTATCTGGGTGAGGTCTGTCTCAGGGAGACTTTTGTTTAGTAAATATTATCATTCCCATATCATGTAACTGCATTCCTGGCAAAAGGTCGCTCTCAGTACATTAAGCAGACCAGAAAAAAATGAATTGTTTCATATTTTCTTTGTGTCTGTTTACTCTCAAGTTCGTTTATTTCCACAAACACTGGCAAATGATAGCTCAGACGTCCAAACGTTTGTTTGTCTACAAATTCTTAAATTCAGCAGAAACAAATGGTTGAGGAGTGACAAGGCATTTTCAAGGCTTCTTTGCAAAAGACATAAATGACAGCAAAGCCTCACAGGACCCATCCATATCCCAGCACCATGGGAGCAGCCAAAAACAAACCAAGAACAAAGCAAGAAATACCAATAGGAACAAATAAAGTGAGTGTAGCATTCGTCTATGGACGTCATCGCATGGGGGGAACAGCCGAAACAAAATAAACCCTGAGCATCCTGACCATATTTAAGAATGGCAGCCCTGCCAGATCTCCACAGCTTCTGTTTATTCAGCAGGAGACTTGTTTAAAACCAGGCCAGCTCCTGGTTCAACGGATGGCTCATGTAAATCTCATCAAAGCTGAAAGGGTCAGCTCCTGGATCTGATGAGGACAATTCGGAGGCTGCTCCGAATTCAAACCACTCGGGCGTGGCTGCATCCTGATGGATTACAAAGAAATTCCGGCTTGATCCTTTTGTTTAATAGGTTGCTAGATGCAAACCACTGTGTTGGGGGCCCTAATTTAGCTTCTGTTACTGTGAGAATGGTAGAACATGCCAAGATGTATCATGTGTGTGTAGTCTGGATAAATGTATCGCATCCGGCTAGGCTAAAAAAGGCAAAGTCTGGGTTTTGACATGTTGCTTTGGTGACAAAGCTCCCATAACAAAAGCAGGCCCTCGTTAACCTGAGACTGCCGCGATGCATGCACACGATCAAACCCAGTCTTGGACTAAAGCATGACACACACTTGGAGGCCTGTACAGACCTCAATATCCCTCCTTTTTTACTCAGACCCTATCAAGGGCATCAGTGAATTTGACTTGTTGCTCTCCAGCCAAATCTTTCGTGAAAAGCATACAATCCTTACTGCCAGTCCTGGCAAAGACGTTTGGTTCCTGATGTTTCCCAGAAGTCCATGCCCGCCAGCAGAGTCAGCAGCTGCCTGGCAGGCATCACTACAGACGTTCACCCATGCGCAGAATTCACACATGCTGCTCTTATGTTGTGCTTGGTTTAGGAGGACCCTGAAGACCACAAACCCAGTCTCCAGACCAAGCGGCTGTTAGTTTAAACCTCAGCACTACAAATACACACACACACACGTGCTTCTCATGCCTCTGAGCTGCACCTACTCCTGACCAAAATAGAAGAATGCAATTTATTTTTATTTAACTCAAGATGTGTTGTGACAACACGATTTTTGAAAGATTAAAACTTATTTGGATATATCTATCCATTATGTAAAAAATGTAACACATTTGAGTGTCCACTTATTTATGTTTTGTCCAGCTCGGTGATCTGTAAAAAAAACATTAAAATCTTTGGAGAAACAGATACAGATGCCCATTTTTGGCTGTGTGAACATCTGAGCCCATTCGAGAACCTGCTTATAGTTTCAGAAAGAGAGGATGCCATTCCCACTCCTTCTTCTTCGTGAAATACACTGAGGCATGCAGGGGGTGTAAAGGGACCGGGAATGGCATTTGGCTCATTCTTTCGATCTCTCTCATTTTAGTGTGGACTTCTGATGAAAGCCAGCAGCGTGCTGCGCCAGCCACAATGTGCCACATTGTGCTTCTGAAGTGCGAAGAGCGAAAGCGACTGGCCACTGTGTAAACTGTCAGTCAGCCTGTGTGTGTGTGTGTGTGTGTGTGTGTGTGTGTGTGTGTGTGTGTGTGTGTGTGTGTGTGTGTGTGTTTGTGTGCAACTGCATGCACACATGTGCAAGTGAGAGTGCGCACACATGTGTGTGTGAGAAAGAATAACAGAATATGTGTGTGGGTGTGTTTGATGGACAGACCCCCAATCACTGAGTGAGAAATCATATATGCTCTCAACAAAAGGTAACATTTTAGAGTAAACATCCATCAGCTATCCACTAAACGTGTTCATGAGACAGCCTCATTACACTTCTGTCAACACTGCAGGGTGTTACAGGACCAGCGGCCATGTGTAAATCACCCCCAAAAGAGATGTAGCCCACACCTGGACTTTAAAAGCTCATGAAACCATACTTTATAGATTGGCTTCAACTCAAGGCCTCTTTCACTTTTCACTTCACAAACTAGTTTCTTAATCTTACAACATACAAGACATCATTAACACAGCCTTACGGACAAATTCGGGAATATTCAGTCAAGTTTTAAGGTGTTTCACCAAGACCCAAACCTGATCAAGTAAACAATTAAACACCCTACTGTGAAAATAAATTCAACTACATGTATATCGCTTCACGTGGACTTTACACAGGTTACACAGGTCAAAAAACCCTGCGGTTAAAATTGTGATGTATTTCATGATGCATTCACAGAAAATAGCCTTTTAATTTGATGGATAAAATTGAAATGTATAAAAAATAAAATAAATGTTTACAAAATCAGGGATAAAAAAATTGCAATATCATTTTAAAGTTTTTTGAAAACTTGATTAAGGATATTTGATGATAGAATCTTTAAACATTACAGAATTTTAAAGCAAAATTATTTGTATATTCAAAAAAAAAAAGATATGAATGCTAGCAAAATTATGTATCATGGCACGTACATCTCCTACTCATTATGCTGTTTGCATGTATGTCAGTAAATATAATTACTTTTGTTTATATATTATATATAATAAACCTGTAGTATAAACTTGCTAGTGACATGAGAGAAACAGAACTAGATGTGTAGACAAAATATCCCTCAGACTTATAACACTACAGCATTCAAGTTACAGTTGAGAGCGCTGTAAACGCATGCATATATCACAACGGCTTCAGCTAATGCCAAAGCAAACTGTTTAACGCTCTACATCTGACCACTAAGAAAAAAAAAGTCCTGAAAGGCCACATCGTGTTTGAAACGCTTGAATAACTGCAATAGATTTCACAAGTTACAGCACATCAGCATGAAGCTGTTAGTTCCTGGGCTGTATTTTGAGGGAAAAATATGAACAGAACCGCAATTGTAAATAATATTCATTTATTAATCACATTTTAATGAAAATTTTCTCTTAAAAAAATGTTATCGTCTCTCGGCCAAACCCACACTGTTAGTATAACTCTGAATGAAATCAGCGTTCGCACAGTGTTCATGTGTATCCAGCTGGACTCTTGGGGCTGCACAATATGTCATTATTTTGTACTCATTGCCGTTTTGGCTTTTGTTGTACTAACATTGCCAAGGCTATGATAGGCTATATAAATGGCAAATCACACACCCACATGCACACAAACACATTTTGAGTTCTCATAAATCTATCCATCTCCTCCACTGTGTTTATAGACTTCACAAGCTCTGACTTTTCTGTTCAATCTTCTTTTTTTTTTTTTTAAAGAAGGTTGTCATGCTGGTCTATATTTCTTTACCCTGCATTCAGTAGTGTAACAGGTTATCCAGTCTTCACATCTCCTCTAATAGATCCCTATAGAGAACCCAACTACTACACTACACACTCAACTCAAAGCCTGTAGTGTTTGTATGTCACTTTACATAAAATCACATGACATGTTATATACATGTCTACCAGCATTCATAAAATCATGTTCCCATGTACTAGTTAATTATATTTTCTCACTTACTAACAGTAATCTATTTCATCACATAGACAAATAATAGCAGTTCGTCTTCATTTTGCTCCTAAATCATTGCTGATTTTATTAGTGAGATGATTGCACATCTTGTTGCGTTTAATCACATCAGCTTTGCCTGGTGATTTAGAAAGAGCAGTTTATTTCTGTCTTTTGGCCGATTTACTGTAACCTCTGTTTTACTGTTTGTTAGCACTAAATTAACTGACTCTGAATGAATCAACATGCATGACCTGAGTGCAAGATTTATTCTGATGCATTTAAATAATTATAATAATTGATAAGATGGATAAATGGATCTATTTATCTAATGCAACAAGGATAATCAATGCAGGATGCGACAGTGACTATACCTGGGATAGGTGTGATATTGCATGTAGGATTCTGTGCATCGTTCAGTACACAGTATTGCAATATTATAGTGAATTGTGTTGCGCATGTAGTGTATTGAGACACACACACTAAGCATACTAAGGACTTTTGCTTAGTTGCAATGTGGGATGTTTGATCAACTATTTGAATGCACATGAGCATGAACATGAGAATGAAAATAAAAAAGAAGAAGAAGAAAAAGCATGCGCAGGCTGCTCCAGGAACGCGCGTGCGATACGGACGGGCGTGCAAAGCAGTGCTGTGCATCCATGGCGCTACTCACAGACGCTCGGTGTTTCTCGGAATGCCCCTCGGTACACTCTTGAAGCCCTGCGCCTGGCAGTCTACGTGCGAGCCCGAGCAGCTGCACTTGTGCGGACACGCGCGCGTCGCGACCAGGCACAGCAAGCCGCACAGCAGAGCCAATAAGAAGCCGCGCTGGAGACCCGGGCGCATGTCGCGCGCACCCGGTGCCATCGTACCCACAGCTGGGGTTCGCAAGGGGCAAGAAAAAGATGGGGGAAAAATCGTTTGTTTTTTTTTTTTTTTAGAAAATATCCGGTGTCTGTTCCAAAATCGGTTCCGTCCCGTAAAAAAAAGAATAATGAATAAAAAAAATAAAAAATTACAAATCGAATTCAATTTAAAACGAATTCTCCGCAAGTTATCCAAAAACTCCTCCAAGACGCGTGGACTTCACTCAACAAAAGTTTAAATCTCCATTCATCCGCATCTCATACCGCTGACCCGGGCATAGGTGCGCAGTCGAAATCCGGCAACATCAAACTCTAACGGGTATAATATTCCTCTTTTTTTGCGCGTGCGTTCGTATGTACGTGCGAGTGAACAAATTCAAAAAGACGCGTCTTAATTAGTCTCCTTAGCACATAGAAAAAACTTTTCCATTGAGTTGATCCGAGCAGCAAATCCTCCGTTGGAGAAGTTCAGAAAGACACACAGACGCACGAGGAGAAACTTCTGGAGGTGCGCGGGTAAAGTTTGCGCGTACACTCTGAGAAGTTGCGCGCGCGCGCGCCGCACGCCCGCACACACACACACACACACACACACACACACACACACACACACACAAATTAGACACGCGCACGCACACACACACACACACACACACACAACCCAGCCCCCAAAAAAGCTGCGCTCCACACTCCTACTGGCTCTCCGGAGGATGTTTGGTATCTCAAAAAGTTTCCAGTTCTTATTTATTTATTTATTTATTTATTTATTTATTTAAATGTTTATGTTTATTTGTTTGTTTGTTGATTTATTAATACGGGGGATTATATACGGGTGTAATACAAAATTAAAGGTTAATATATAGAGATATAATATATATATATATAAACGACAGTGAAAACGACAGTGAATGTTCTACTTTTTAATACCACATATTGATTCTTTATTTTTCTTTTTGGCCCTCCAGTAGTATGCTATGTTTAGCAGCACATCTGTACATATGCACTAATGAAACCTGCTTGGAAAGAAAAAAAAGAGAAAAAAAAGTGGCTTGCGGGATTTCTTAGAAAAACTCGACCGTACTTGCTGAGTCAAACTATTTTTGTGCCATCCTCGAGAAAAAAAAAACACCGAAGTTTCCTCTTTTTGAGATTAGACAAGTCCATGAACTGATTTCCCCCCCTCAAAGCTCAACATTTTGCAGCCGCAGTGCCCTCCTCTGGTCAGAAAGTAAAACACCCGGGACAACCGTGTTATAAATTGCTTCCATACCCTCTCAGAACCAACCAAATCCAGGGTTTTGCTAAACTGTACCATCCCTTCTCACTGGGGTGGTTCCCTCAAGGGGACATCTTTTGTACTTCAATGACTGGAAAGGTAAAGAATGGTCATGAAAAAGACAACTAACTCACCCTGCAACAGATTAAATAGGCTACAGCATGTTTATATTAATACCATTTGGGATGTGATTATAGGAAGGTAGACCCTAAGATGCTCTCCTGTGGTTTATTGATGCCGTTCCTGTGTGAAGTTAGCGGTTGTGTGCCGCTGTCACAGGGCAACACTGTTTAAATACAACCGTCTGAGACCACCAGTAAGAATGCTTCAAATCAAGTTATACAACTAACGTGATAGAAGAAAAAGAAATATTGCAGATCCGTACAATCTACTTCAGATAAAATCCATCTGTGTGTTGTCTGAACGTATGCGATTAGGCATGAGGAAAAACACTGACCTTTTGTACAAAGCAGTTATCATGGTCAACATCACACATTTGCATAGTCATAGTTTAGAATCTAATCTGTTACTGTGATACTGTGTTTGTTTTTGAAATATTTCAGTATTCAAAAACCTTTTTGTGTACTATAGTACAGTGGTGTAAGGATCAATAAGCAGGGTTCATTGTTAACGCCTAAAACAAAAACACAAAAATGTATTTTTTGCCCACAGACAATTTCCTGTTATGTTCCACACCATGATAATGTGATATCTAGCATAGAAGCACTGGAGTATATAGTATACAGAATGCAGTGCTGAGTTATGGCTGAGATTAACGGCTAGATTGTGATGTACGAGACGGCTAGCACAATGCCTGCCGCATTAGCAAAAACTTCAAAAATTTGGATCCTTTCTTTCGCCAGTGTGCACAGAGGAAAACATACAAGCTAATAAGGACTATAGGGACAAAGTGTTCCTTTAATGGTCTTTTAGAAAGTTATGAAACAAGAGCTAATTGCATGTGGTGTCACTGGTACCAGTGGTAATTGCAACCGGCAATGAAAATGAAACGTTTGCCACGTTTTGATGAAAGAATTTTAGGGAAACATTACAAAAATAAATCACTGAATCGCACAGATGTTTATAAAGATTCTCATCTGTGTTGTTCAGGGTCTATTTATTTTTTTAAGGTGCATTACATTCATGTTCCCATCCAAAATATATACAAACTGTATCACATAAGGAGCTTATGCTTAATGTCCCTCAACAAAGTGAGGATACAGGCTATGTGTATATATATATATACAGTATGTATTTCATGTTACATACATTTCAATGGCAGCTGTTTTGTTTTCTTCAACCAGGCCTCAGTATTCCCCAGAAGAGTGTGTACCTTAACATGATACGGGAAATCGGATTAAAAACTATGTTAGGGAAATGGAGAACAGAGTGGATTGAGTGGAAGTGGATAGCTTCATTAAATCCTGGTTGTCTGAGCTCTGGGCTTCAATATAGACATCCAGAGGAGACTTGTTTAACAGACTGAGCAGATTGAATCAGCAGCCATCTGCCAGACTAATTCACTTACATTATTTCTTTTAAGAGCAAATAGAAACACACATTTTGACCTTATGGACTTTTCATTTCTCTCCTTTCCTTTGCTTTTTCTCTCTTTTCCACTCTCTCCCTCTATCCATCTGTTGTTTCTTTGAAGAATCCAATGCTCAATTCCCTGCAGTAACTTGGTTTCTTAAACACTGCCAGTAGAAAGGTGAGGCTAAGCCGTGAACCATGTGCTTTACACTTCCCCTAACCCACACACACGGCTACAGCCGTATAAATCCGGTGTGTCAATAAGTTCTGATGTGCTTGCTTAACCGAGCGCTTTATTCTTTTCACTTGTTCGCATCAGGAGTGAGGAATGTTCCACCTGTGCTGTAGTGTGGAGAATGAGCATGCGAGGCGGAAGCATTACATGTGTTTAATTCAGAGATCCATAACCCAGGTCTGACCTCATAATCACAATGCCACAATCCCAGCATGATGTATTGCCAATGTATCCCTGACCTCAGCAAAAATGCATCTTAATTTTGTCTGAGGGTTTTGGTTGTTGAGAATAGAACGCTCAAACTTAACAACATGACTGCCAAAAGTCTTTCTCTCAAACCTGGGAACATGTTTCTTGGTGAACACATTGGGAAACCTTCAACAGAGCATGCTGAGCTGTCTTCGGGAAATCACAATCATAAGCCTAATCAACAGAAATAGCAAAACCAGACAGTGTTTTGCCTCTAGAGTTGATTTTTAACCCACCTCTGCCAATGAATGGCTTAATGAATGAATAGCTTTACAATGTTTTGTCCTTTCAGGAGGTCAGTGTTACACCGAGAGTATTATCAGGTATGCTTGACACTACAGTAGGTGAGCGGGCAGTGTGCAGGGTAACTTGGCATGGTCAGGGTGGATCGGAACCCAGGGCAGTGGAAGCAGCACCATGGCCAAAGACCTGTCTGAGAAAACGGGCCATTAGCATACCATTTAGACATGAGAGGCCCTTTTAATGGAGCACTTAAACATAAAGAGAAGTTCAAACTTTCCAGCAATTACGTCAGTCTTTCGCCCTATCTCTTTGCCGCAACAGTGAGTGGGAGCGCTGTCTCATATGGATTTTCTCTCAGCCCATATATTCGTTCTCTTTGTCATTTTCTGTGTGTCGAGGATTGTCGTTCTGCAGCTTGGTAACTGAGAACAGAAACAGATTTCTCATTTCCCTGGGTGGAAAATGATTTTCTCCCTTTGTGCTCAGGCACAAGTGGGAAAATAAGCCCTCAAGCATAAAATGCGACTGCGACATTTGTTTTACGGCCCACAGATTTCAAACTGATTTCCTCCTTCAACCCGAAGTGAACAGTTGGCAGTGCGCACTACAGATTCAAGCTTGTTGCTATGGGGTCCCTACAAGTGTTAATCAAATGGAACATAAATGGGGGAAAAAATTCGAATATTTTTTTTGAGTCAACTTATATTTTTTGGCACATCTATATTTCTAAATGAGACCAGAACTCAAGGCCAAGCTGCTTCGAGTTCTTCAGTCTAAGCTGCAGGTTGAACACAGGAGCCTAGGCTTCGAGACCTATCAAAGAAGATGCGTGCATGAAACATTGTGACCCCAGTCACCACTGTGTTAGAAAACTGTTAATTACGAGCACATTGTCTAGCTCATAAAAGGAGGAACAGGCGGGGGGTTGGAGGAGAGAAGATGTGGGGAGATGGAGAGCTGTGGTTAAGGGGAAATTCTGGCAAAAACAGCCCCTAGCCTCCTAGACACACATCCTCAAATACGCCTGGGAGAGTTTTAGCTAGCTAGAAACACTCAACTCAGCACAGCCAGTGCTTCTCATTTCAAGAGCAGCCTAAAAATAAGTGATAGATCTTTTAGTGTGTAAAAAGCAGACGTATATATTTGTGACATATGTTGCTCACATTGGTAATGGCAAACAATTAGACATCAAGACCAGATGTGCCACAGGCTTTAGTATGATTTGTTTGTGGTTCTATAAGTTCACATTCCCTTGGCCAGAGCTTTACTGGGCCATAGTCATCCTGAGGCAGCTTCTTTAACAGGCTTGACCTCTGATCTAGTGCTGATGTTGACGCTTGCTTTGTTTGATGTCCAGGCTTCTGCTGAATCTCTTACTTTCTTGCTTACTGGCAGGCATAATGATGTTGAGAGCCATGTTTACCATGACCTGAGCTGTGTAGTCTCTTGCTTTTACACTTGGCATCCAAGACCCTTTCACTTTGGCAAGAGCGTGCATTATGTGGACCCATAACTGTAGAAACGAGCGAGTAAGCACAACCATTATAGCCACAAAAATAACTCTCTAGGTCTATGTGGAAGACAATTAGCTGGGCACATTGAAATGGTGGGGTAGTTTATATGATGATAGAGTGGTGAATATGATTGTGTATTCCTGTCAGGGTGGGGGTTATCTGGTGCCCTTCCATTCCCCATGTTTCTATCAAAATTAGCCTATAAACAGTTACATATGTGGAGCTAACCCTGACATTACAATGTAGGACTTTTTTTTTGCTCTCGCTACGGCCGGATGATTGATGATCCAATTTACTTGGGAGTTATCATGCACCTAAATACAAACGGCTGCACAGAAGGGTGGGTTGCTTACTCCTCTAGTATTATTTTCCAAAACGTAGAATTTAATCTACAGTTTAAGAATCAGCGGTGTGTTAGAATGGTCAGGCCCTAGACTCTCAACACAGGGTGATAAACTTTTCTTTACTTTTTTTGTGATGACTTCTGTATGTTTTCTATCAATGCACCTCCATTTGGACAAAAAATTCTACAAAACTAGAGTTTTCACAGCCAACAGGCAAGGGAACACAGCTATAAAACTGATCCAAAGTCTAAGACTAGTCTACCCTGGTGCACTAATGTTTCAATAATAATTTGTAATTAACACTAACCTCTAAGATCAGGCAGTTGATTGGGGCCAGCACATGCAGACCATCTGCACTGCCCTCCACCTATAGCTTATGGCTCTGAGCTATTTACATTCGGATGTCCTACTAGCATTCATCATGGCCCTCTGTGGGGATGACTGTCAGAAATTTGCAATCCAGTTTGCTTTGATAAAGCAGACTAGCCAGAAGCAGCTATTAGCAATTGGCCATTTGAGAGCCATTCATAGCTATCAGCCAGGCCCATAGACATTGCAGGCTACAGTTGACAGGTTTGACCTCGTTCTGGCCAACATCCATCTCTGCACTGAGGTGTGATTGCCTCTATGGTTTTTTTCACCTCTCAAAGTCTGGCTGACCAGAATATTTTTTAAATTAATTTTCAAATCTGTGCTAAGTCTGTCACTTCTGCGCTTGGCTGGATTTACCATTCCTCCCTCTGCTGGCTCTTTTGTCAGCAAAGCAAAGGAAAGCCAACTGCAACACAAGTGGACCCTCGAAGGGTTTAACAGATTTAAATCAAAGAAACTTTCTGGGGAGGGGGATGCTCGGCTACAGATTGAAAACAGCAAAGTTCAAAATCTCCAGCAAGGCATTTTAATTAACCCGACCTGACAGAGTGATTTTTGTCTGCGGGAGAATGGCAGCCGGGCAAAAAGGGTAGGGGGTCTTTTTGGACGTCGAAAGAGACCGGTGGAAAAAGCCTCGCAGCTCAGAGAGGGTGAAATCACATGGCGACTCAACAAGGCTGAACAATGACCTCCTATTCTCATGTGGACTTTTGTCAACATGAGAAAATTAGAAATGCTGGGTATTATGAAGAGGACCCTAGAAGGTGAAGGTCGAATGCCAAAAGCTCGCACATTGATGAGAGAGTTTAGCAGCTGTGGAGCTGTTTACTTTGAATAAGCTGGAAATGCCCTAAATGGGTCTGGCCCAAGGAAAACAATGTACTGTGCTGACTGGCAGTGGGAACTCTATCCTTCTGCATGCAAGCCAGTCGTGGTCTGACATGGGCATCGAGGCCCTTGCTAAATCAGACCTTATTATGTTTACAGCGGCTTCACTGTACAAAGAGGAGGGAAATGGAGGACAGGAAAGGGCTGAGCTGAGCAAACGCTACGCTGTGTGGTGAATCAAATGAATAGGGAAGCACTCCAGTCCATAAAACCACAATTGTGCTTCGCTAGAGCAATAGTCTTGAGGCTGATTGGATTGGATTGGCTGGCCTACTTTGAGGCACTGCGTAGAGATCTCAGCACTTTTGCAACTTTCTTTTGGAAACTTTAATAGTGATTACCACAGAACGTTGCTCTTTAACAATGGTGCTAGTGTTATAGGATAAAATGTGGAATAGGAATTTGACAGGATTCCATGAGATGTTAAATGTGCCAATTCTCTGTGGGTGCTTAAAATGTAGCCTATAAACTGAGCACCACAAGCCTAGATTGGGCTATATGCTTTTGATTACTCTTAGTGAGATCCACAGGTCTGATTTCATTAATTTATACCACCTGCACTAATATAGCTGTTATAAGATACAAGAAGTTCTGATACTGCAACAGTTGGATTAGCAACAGTGCCTTTAGCTCCCCCTGTCTATATCTTTCTTGACATCTTCCATCCGTCATCTCTTGGTCTTTGTTTGCGTAAGAATGCAGTGCTTAAATGAGATGGGTAAATTACTGTATGCTCCCTTGGTAGACATTTGGGTTTTTGGAAAAAATTACAGATTTACAATTTAAAATTCATGAACAAACACTTACGGCAGAAAATAGCTTTACTGCTAGTTCCTTCCAATTCTGCCAAGCTCCAGAATACATGAACAACAACCACCTTTAGTCAGCTTAAATGATAAGCTGTACACTTACTGGCTATTGTAATGGAAGCGCCTGTTTATTCATGCAATAATTCTGCCAGCCAGGCACATTTGACAGCAGTGCAATACATATGAATCATATATATTCTGGACAAGATGTTCAGTTGATTTTTTAAACATCGCTTTAAGCAAAACTAGAAAAAAAATGATCTTGGTACTGATTTCTAGTTTGAATATATCAGATTTTATCACACATCAATGTCTAGAAAACTACAAAAAGAAACCCCTAAACAAAACAACCACACAAAAAAAAACCATCCAATAATTGTTGGTGTGAGTGAAAATTCCTCGTTTCTGAGAAAGGACAAAGGAGAGTGGTCAAATAAACATCTTTTACAACAGTAATGAGGAAAAGAAGAAACATCCCAGAACATATTACAATTAAAGGCAGATAAGCTACAGCAGTAGAAAACCAATAGAAGAAAAAATGAGGTTGCATTCCTGTTAGCCGTAACTGGACAGACAGGGGGTAATAAAACAATTTACAATAAAATAACTAATCAGAGTTGAAATTATTCTGGCTATTTTTACTGACTCTTCATAATAAGGCATTTATTATGTGAACAGGTGTTCCTATTAGTGTATTATAACTTACTTACATTATTTTTCTCTTTCCCGCTTCCCATTCTTTTCTACCATCATCCTTTTCTTCCTTTCTTCCACCATTCCTTCCTTCCTTCCTTCCTTCCTTCCTTCCTTTCCCAAACCACACAAAGGAACTGCATTCATATAAAGTGGGCAGAATTGAGTAGAAACAAAGTAAATTTTTCATTGGCACTCATCACTTTGTCCATTTCCTTTCCTTCACACTTTGTCCATCCATCAACTAAGTGAAAGAGTGACAGTGAGATCAAGTGTGCAGGACATAGAGGTTTTAATGCTGTGCTTCCACGTGTCACGTGTCACTTTGCCGAGGCTGAAAGAGAGGTCAGTGCAGAGTGCTCTTTCCATGTTAGAACTGTCAGTTCCGCTCAGGCCTCAGTCAGTCTGATAGTTGGGTGACTGAAGGACATGGATCCTCCTGAGAGCCGAGAACCTGCTTTAGTCCCATGCTGTCAGTCTCAAGGACCAGAAATAACAGTACCATGTGCGGCTCTACTTAGACCATTTGTTTTCCAAAGCTTTTCCCACAGACTTGTAGCGTTGATGGAGACTACTCAGAGAATGTGAACTCATCTGGATGCCAATAATGGAGTAAGAGTAAATGAAATATTAGCTAAGACTAGAAGCATGTTGGGCCAGTTCCATCTTTCACCACTGAAATTAAGATATTTCTGAGGAGTGCTTTTTGCATTGCACAGTGTACTGGTTTATAGATTTCAAACTCAAGTCATCAGCTCACTATCAGGTCCTCACAAATGATTGTTAAAGCATAAAATTGGCTCTTGGGAATGAATATAAGTAACTATGACTAAGCAATTTATTTTGATCTCAACCATTTTACATGGCCACAGATTACTAGACATGAGACATTTCAAAAGCACGTTTAACACTGTAGCGATATCTTTAATATCAGTATAGGAGCCAGACAGGTTTTGAAATGCCTTTAAGAGATTCTGATGGATGCATCTGTTGACCAGCTCTCTGTTTTTAATGTTTAACTAGGCAGAAAGTTTATATATGTTGTAGGCAGTGATTGAGTATGTGGCCAGTACTTTGTGTATTTACTCAGTGCACACTTCCACCTCCAGTGCAGTGACCGGCTACAGCAATTAGCCTTTCATGCTTATCAGGGAGGTCTCCGAATCACAGGGAAACGGTAGCACCAGGCCTGAGACAAACCTACTGAGCTGACCCTTCTCTTGTGCAGCATGGAATAAGGGTTCAGGCCAATGTTTGGTTATAGATCAACCCTCTTATCTAAGCTATCTCTCCTGGTGGGAGCGGACTAGAAAAAAAAAGGATTAATATTACTGATGGTGTTTATGCATAAAAAGCTCTGTTTTAAAGTAAATGCCGCCTGATAAATATTGTAAAAATTTGATTATGAAATGAATTCTCTGGGTGGTCTCAAAAGAAGTTTTTCACTTAGATAAACATTGAGGACATTCATATTTTGGCTTGTTTGGCATGCACTGCAAACAATTCTCCCCTTTGCTTAAATGTCTGCAGAGATTGCAATAACACAATATCATACTCTAGAGAACAGGTTTTACATTTGTAACCTGTAAATGTTTCCTTCTTAAGCTATCCTAGACATTTTTCTAGACACTACTGACTGTATTGCTCATTAGAGTTCATCCACCAGGAAGCTTTAGATTTACAATCAAGTCTGGTCACTGTCATATTTACAACTTGGCCATCTTCCACATATATGGCCCAAGAACAGGTCACTACTCTCAGTAAGCAGTAAGAAGTGATGGTTTTAATGAACCATTGCTACAGATTTTGGAGAGGTTACATAAGTGACACAGTAGGTCAGTGCCACTGATATATTCTTTCGACCAGATAAAAGCATGGTGTTTGGAAGGAAGTGGGGGGGAAACAGAGTATTAGATATTTGATACACAAACATGCAGTTTGTCACATTTATTTGTTTGCTTCTCAAAAAGTCAGGGTCAGTTAAAACTTAAAACACTTATTGCTTGGCTTGCCCAAATGTGGGCTCACTGAAATATATTTTCATGGACAAACAATACAAAATACTGTTGTGTGAATGATATATAAAACTGGCCATAATTCAGCAATTCCAGTGTTTTAAACATAAACAATTTGTTGTTTATGTTTATACATATAGTAAGTACCATACCTTTCTTTGGGGCTAATGCATTATTCTAAAATAATTACCTGAAAGTAGGTCATAGAGAAAGGAAGGAGTTTTCACAGACTTTAATCAATTCCCCTCTGTGGTTTGATCAATGAATTTGTAAAATGACGGATGACAAATAACTGACAACCAAACCAGTGTTTTAAACTCAATAAACTTCTAGTATATGTTTGCATAATACAGTAATCCCCCGCTTTACCCCAGTTTATATCTTGTGCCCCAGGTTTATCGCAGAATTGCATTTGCCACATAACTAATTTGTTTAAATTGATTTTCCCGGTCTCTCACGGATAGCACGATAGACTAAAAAACTTGATGAGCTAAATTGCTTTAGGGAGAACACTGAACCAATTGATTGCATCTAAATTAATAGCAGTGGCAGCTGGGTATTAGGTCAGTCAAAATTTTATATCTAGCAATAACACGATACAGAATGACACTGAACTATCGCTCAATGGATGTGTAAGAAATCAGCTTCAGGATCAGTAGATTTATTTTTTTATGCCTGTTTTAATTTTTAAAAAGATGTTGCTTTTAAACCTTAGTAAGGTTAGAAAAAATATTTAAACTTCAAAATTACGGAGCGTACCTTTAATCATGCCAGAACTTCCGTAGTTAGTTTAGAAAAGCAAATACTTTTTCTGTCTATTACTTTGTTCCGTTTGGTGAAATTATCCAGTAAATGTGATATCATATCAGTAACGAACTTTAGGAAAGTGGAAGTATGGGTTAATGCTTAGATTACACTGGCTGGTCATGGGAGCTGATAATTACAGTGTTTACCCAGATCAAAGTGAACGAGTACAACTGCTTACAGTAATGCCTTTATAATTGTCATGGTTTTTCTCAACTCCACCCCGCATACACACACACACACACACACACACACTCTCTCTCTCTCTCTCTCTCTCTCTCTCTCTCTCTCTCTCTCTCTTTCTCTCTCTCTCCCTCTCTCTCTCTCAAACACAAAGAAACACACAGATAATCCTAGAAGCAGTTAAAACACACTTTCAGAATCATTCTTAATTTCCTCAGACTAACGTGATCTGATCGTAAAATCTTAGCGTCATATGATAAATATTATTTCAGTAAATATTCTGAAATATTCCAACAAGAGTCATGTTTTGCGGATAAGCTCTGTCTGAGGGAATTGACAGGGTGAGCTGTGTTTTGATTACAGCATTAGATCAGAGTACAGGAGGAGAGTTAGAGAGAGTGAGAGATTAGCTTCACATAGCTCATGGCCCTCATGGACTGAATACAGGATCAGAGAGTTCAGTAGGAATCAGGGCCATGCTGAGCTCATGCACACCGCCTCAGTGCTGAGCCTGCACTGAGCCCACACTCTTTCTAGCCCCGGCATCACCTAAAGAGCTGGCTTCTCTGTGCTTGCCTTCGTTTATCCCCATCTCCCGCTATCACTAAAGACTTCCTCAGGCTCAGCAAGGGCAGGTGCTTTTCATTACTGAACTTTGAAGTAGGAGAGGTCGAGATGGGAGATGGCGGATCACCGATAAGCCTGCTTTCTCCTACCGCGGAGGCTTTTTTAAGTGATCTGCATTACCAGCGTGGAGCGGAGGGTGCGGGAAACACAATATCTATCCTAAACTCCTTCTAGCCGTTAAAAGAGAGATCTATCCTAAACTCCAAGCTGTGAATGAGTGGTTTAGCATTGAATGGTCAATCTGGAGCAACTCAACAAAACAGTCAAACATTATTACAGCATTTTTCTAAATAGCTAGCATTGAATTAGTCTAATAATCCTGGGTGACAAAACTGAAATAAGAACTGGGTGGCAAAAAGAAATTAATCGCAGGTGGGGAAAATAATAGGGCGTCATCCTGGTTATGTGCCTGTACTATACCTGAGATTTTTCACTTTAAAAGAAAAAAGAACTCTTTTATAATACGACAAAGATCTGACTTTTTTTGCTTTGGTCAGCCTCATCAGGTTGATCTAAACTCAAAACTGCTCTAAGCTCTAACAGATGTTTCAGCAAGATTGAGACCTAATACACATCACTATAATCTATCTGCTGATACACACTTGTTATATTTGCCAAAGTCGTCTAGCAGTTTGTGTATTGTTTCAGCTTGCTATTGGGATGTGGCTAGTTTTTATTGTTAGAATTATAAACAAACATTTAAACGATTAGGAATAAAGCGGTTGTTTGTTACTCTTGGCTAATATTCCCCAACATTTCTTGGATCTTTTCAATTCAATTCATTTTTATTTGTAAAGTGCTTTTAAAAATAGACATAATCTCAAAGCAGTTTTTATAAAGTTGTTATAAAGTTGCATAAAATAATGTAGAATCTTACTGCCTTTAACTTTGTTCCATATAATTGTATGTTTATCTTTTCCTTTGCGCTCTAAGTTTAAAGTACTTTTAAGAATGTATACTTCTTATACCTATTTGTAGCTGCACTGTAGCATAATCACACCCCTGTGCAAAAGTTGTTTGAAAGTAGAAAACAGAAAAAAACTGCAACTGTTGCCAATATAAAGTAAAAATTCAAGAAAATTTAAATACATAAAGAATTTTGATTGTCGTATTTCTTTCGTGTCACTGGTGATGCACTGACCATAGAAGAATAAAGTTGCATCAATTTCCACAGATACATGACTAAATTTCTACATCCATGACTTAAAAAAATACAAAACTACGATGCTCTGTTCATGGTCTAATTAGTTGTTCTTCATTTCCTGATTGTTGTTTTAGGTTCAGAGCTGACCGCAATGAGCACATGCTGACACAACACCATGTTCTGAAAACACATAATTCAGTGTCTGTGCTGACTGATTAAATGCTAAAGAAACCCATAACTAATCAATTCCCAAACACTTGTAACATCAATTTAAAAAAATTAAAAACTGCTATTGATTAATTTGGATGTTTGTCACTAAAATGAGAAATGTGGGATGAGTTTGTGCAATTTCGGAGGCAAATAGTATAAGTGCCAAATATTAAGAAAGAGCTGGCAGTAGATTGTAGAATGGACTGTGTAGAGATGTTGAAGCAGGTCACAGGATTCAGGACCAAAAGAGCAAAAAGCCATGCCTCCAGTGAAGCTGAAATGGCCAATCCAAGGGTATTATATGCATTTAGAGTTGGCAAGGAAAGTATTTGTTTGAAGCGCTGGCGTTGTGCTTAGCCACGCTTTATATCCGGTGCAATTTATCGCTGTTTTGATTACCCTTCTGTTATCAGGCCAGCAGTGTTTTCACTGGCTGTGAAGAATGTGCACAGGAATGTGTTGATGTTACTGTAAAGCCTAACACGCATCTCATGCTCAGCACCTCCATCTCAGGCCGATAAGAGCCTCTATCAGATGGGAAAGAATGTAGCCGACAGGGGCTGCCAGACGCCTTACACCAGTTCGTTGCCACTCCTATTAAGCTGCTAAAGCAAGGCTCACTTAACAATTACACACACACATGTACACAGCCACAACCAGAGACTGACATGCACATGACATTCTAGCTTGTATGCGCCACGCACACTCGCATGTCAAATGCAAACGAATGAGAACTTCCGCTGGTTTTCTGGAGCACAGCACATGATTTAACAAATGTGAGTGTTTCAGCTGACTGTAATGCATTCTGTCAGGAGCGGAATGTTCTAGGACTTCAACTCGAACAAACGGCTGATCTGATTGATCATAAACATGTGTGAATTTGAGCAATGTGCACCTGCGGTATTTTGGCTTCTCTTGTAGATTTAGGGGATATATTTTGTGTGGGTGTGATTAAATATTAGATAAAGCTTTTAATCAAACACGTGTCTTGCATGTATATATACATTTATGTGACCACACAAGTAGACTGATACACCCTTGCACACTTGTAGCATTTAAAAGGATGACGACGTACCACTTTTATCACACCTGCAACACATAATTGTGTTCATAAACCAAGCTGACAGCATGCTGGACAACCAACACTATCCAACTTTTTGCTAGGATCTCCATGGGATAAACAAAATGAAAGACCTCTTAATCTTATTCTTATCGTATACTAAGGGAATGAATTTTTTTTTAATTTTCTCTTGTATTACAAATAAATCACATCAATTGTATTAGTATTTCATAGATAACAATTAGGTTTTTTGACACTGTCTTTTCTAATAGTGTTTATATTATGCAATTATTTTGTATCCTAAATGTTTTTATACAAAACCCAGCCATAAGGGTTGCACAAGCCAGTGCACTTTTAGTTGCATTAGGAAGGGCACAACAAAAGATGTTTAAAATCAAATATGTGAATCACGAATAAGAATTTCATACCGGATCAGTCGAGACCCGGGTTTGAACTGTTCTATCATGGTATGGCTGGAAAGAGAAATGGTGTAGGAGTGATTCTGACAGAAGAGTACAGTAAGAGTGTAGTGGAGGTGAAGAGAGTTTTTGATAGGGTTATAACTGGGTTGTGAGATAAAGGAGAAGGAAAGATTCTGAAGTTAGATTAAGTTGTAGAAGGTGTACCTAGGAATGAAAGACTGGTGATTGGGGCAGATTTCAATTGCCATGTTGTTGAAGTCAACAGAGGTAATGACGAGGTGATGGGTAGGTATGGCCTTAAGGAGAGTAATGTGGAAGAGCAGACATGTATGAGGACAGTGTGACAGCAGTGAAGTGTGCAGTAGGAACGACAGACTGGTTTAAGGTGGAGTTTGGACTACATCAAGGATCCGCTCTAAGCCCTTTCCTGTTTGCAGCGGTGATGGACAGGCTGATGGACGAGGTCAGACAGGAGTCTCCATGGACTATGATGTTTGTGGATGATATTGTGATTTATGGTGAGAGCAGGGAGCAGGTTGAGAAGAGCCTGGAGAGCTAGAGGTACGTGCTGGAGAGAAGGGGAATGAAAGTCAGTAGGAGTAAGACAGAGTACATGTGTGTGAATGAAAGTGAGGGCAATGAAGTGGTGCAGTTGCAGGGAGAAGAGGTGGAGAAGGTGGAGGAGTTCAGGTATTAACAATTAATGGAGAGTGTTAGAGAAGTGAAGAAAGGTTGCAGGCAGGGTGGAGTGGGTGAAGAAGAGTGATAGCAGGAGTGATTTGTGATAGAAGAGTATCTGCAAGCGTGAAAGGGAAAGTTCATAGGACTGTGGTGAGACCCGCTATGTTGTATGGTTTAGAGACAGTGGCATTGACGAAAAAACAGGAGGTGGAGCTGGAGCTGAAGATGCTAAGATTTTCATTGGGAGTGACAAGGATGAACAGGATTAGGAATGAGTTTATTAGAGGGACAGCGCATGTAGGATGTTTTGGAGACAAAGTGAGGCAGGCTTGATTGAGATGGTTTGATCATGTGCATAGGAGGGACTTGGGGTATATTGGTAGAAGAATGCTGAGGAGGGAGCCACCAGGAAGAAGGAAAATAGGAAGGCCAAGGAGGATGGATGTGGTGAAGGAAGACATGCAGGTAGTTGTTTTAAAAAGAGGCAGACGTGAAGGACAGGGGGTATGGATAAAAATGATCCTCTGTGGCGACCCCTAATGGGAGCAGCCAAAAGAAGAAGAAGAAGAAGAAGAAGAAGAAGAAGAAGAAGAAGAAGAAGAAGAAGAAGAAGAAGAAGAAGAAGAAATGTTTTCATACAACATAATTGAGTTTAAATCATAAAAATGTACAATGAATGTAAACAATAATGTTCCCCTGAATGTTTATATGTTATAAATACATCCTTGTTTTCAGTGTAATTATCATTGTTTATATTTGCGACTGAAGTAGCAGTCAAAAACTGGTAACAGGTGGGGATTATCAGTTAGTTCTTTAATTTCAGTTTACAGTGGTGTAACAGTGTAGTAAATGTAAATGCACTTCATTACTGTACTAAAGTCATTTTTTTGGCTACTTTCTAGTTTTACTGAGTGTCAAAGTTATGAGCAACTTTTACTCTCTACATTTATCTTTACAACATTTATGATTCAATATATGTACTTTTTACTCCACTATACTTTAATTGACAATGACCATTATGAATTTGCACTTCATTTGACGATGTCATTAATGTTCAACACTCCCCTACCCACATCTGCTGCCTGTGAGCTTTTTATCACTGCTGACCTAATTTTCAGTCCACAAAGTGCTTGAACACATTCCAAAAACTTTGAGAACCAGTTTTTGTTGAAGTTAAATAAAATATTGCCCATCTCTGAGACTTAAAGGAGCATCAAATGACGGTCAGCTCTGAATATTTGGTTTTACTTATCTAAAATAGGAAATAAAACCTTGCATTTGTCTTGGTGTTGAGCACTAGTGCATCTTTGAGCCTACATTCAATATGAGTAAAATACTCAAGTATTGCTAAATTAAGACTTTTTCTAATGTCATATTGCAATTGGTGACGTTTAAATTGTAATTTAGTAAGTTTTGGAGTAAGGCATTTATACTTTTACTTAAATATGATTTTTTTTTGGTACTCTTTACACCTCTGTCAGTTTAATAAATGTATAAGTATGCTCTCAAATATACATTTTCAACATAACTTTTTCCAGTCTTGCTACTATTAAATTTCAGTGATGTTTTGGAACTATTTATGTGTCTGTTCAATTATGCATTGTAAAATAATGTGCCCTTGGAGTTGGACCCAGCAAATAGGACTAATAGGTTTGAAAGCAGCCACGTCTTACTCACTTCACTCACATGTTGGAAAGTGCTTCATTTGGAAACAGGAGCAAGACCTTCTTATTTCTCTGCACGCCATTTGTCATGCTGCCACCTCTGCGTGTTGCCCTTATAACTCAGGACTTGCCTTCGGAGGATCTTCATTCAGGTCCCTTTTAATCTCCTTTTATCCAATTAAACTGCCACACACACACGGTCCCAGTGCAAATCTGCTGGCTCTCACCACCTGCTTCAGGTTACAGGCACAGTCAGAGTGCAGCGTCTCACAGCAAAACCCCGCAGGAGAAAGAAAGCCGGCATGGAGTAACTCAGGCATTTGTGTGACCATGTTCTTTTTGCCATCTCACTTTCCCCTTCAGTTTTGAGTTTTTTGTTTCAAGGTCATGGTACAATCAATTGTCTGCAAATGAGCCTGTAAACCCAATGATGTAAAGCATTAATCCTGAGTGTTGTTCTTTTTTCCCTAGTACCAGGGCTATCATAAACCATCAGCAGTAAATCATAGGTCCAGTAATCCATCAATAGAACACGCACGTGTTTGCAGCTATAGGCTTGTCTGTTGAAGTGGCAAAACCGACGTGCACACACACATACATATACATACATATATATATATATATATATATATATATATATATATATATATATATATATATATATATATATATATATATATATATATAAAAGCAAATACACAGACACAAAGAGAAAGCTAACGGTAAAATAATGCTATGCTTGGGCTTATTAGATTTCACGAAAAGTGCAAAAAAATAAAGGAAGTTTTGTGGTAAGATTATATGTTCATAAGTATAGTGAAATATGCTTGGCTTAATGGAAGAAAAAGCATTTATCTTAACTTTACAGAGGAAAGTAGTCGTTTTTGAACATAAGTCTTTAAAATTACTCATTTGCCTGGACGTAATGTAAATTAAATTGCTAGTTGTAACACAATAACATGCACTGGTAACAGAGGCATGAACAACACTGGAGTTTTCTGTCTCTCTTTCCAATATTTCCTGTGCCATCCGTTCTGGTTTTTAATTATGTTTATGTGAACAATAATTCCTGAATGACTTGTTGATCAAAGTCCTGAACCAACTTATAGCTTTATCACATGGCGATATTAAAAAGCCATTGGAGCTTTAAAAATGTTTTCCTGGCAGTTATAGGATTCTTTTTTTCCTAGGATCTATCAGTGAGGAAGTGAGACATACTTGTTAAAAAGAGAAAGAGAGAGAAGGGCAAAGAGAATAAGAGATGCAGGATCACCAGGAACAGACGTGTGATTAATCCTGCTTTGACGAACTCCTCCGGGAATTCCATCAAAAGGCCAGGGATTGTTTAATTGCCATTCCCACTTCTTCCCAAAGCTTACCTCCCTCCACTTCCCGGTGAGGGGGTCTTGTTGGAATCTGGCAGCCCCCACACACAGACGGGGAATTGCTTTCAGATGTGTGTGTGTGTGTCGGGCTTACGAACAGGGGATGCTAGCTTACCTAGCGAGAGCCAAGCGAGAGTTTGTTAGAATGGGTGGGTTATGAGTGCATGCCAGCGGGCACAAAGAGCACCATAATTGTCCTATAGGAAATGTGGGAACAGGTCAGATTGGCGAATTTGATTTTAGATTGCTCAATGACGGGTATTATCATGAGCAAATAGCTCTCGAATCAATCAGGCCGAACCAATGTTTTTCTTTATGCCTTCATCTGGTCTGAGTTAAGGATGTTTTTTCAAAATCCCTTTTATCATTTTCCTGTACTTTTTATTACCACAGTAATTTTGAAATGGAGGGAAAGATTGACATCTTGCACATTGATATTTGTAAGCAAGTCAAAATGAAACTACAGAAATCATATTATTTCATCTCACCTTGTGCCTCATATCGCTTGACCATAATATCAACCCAATATTAACTGGAAACAAAGAGAGTGACGTCTGTTTAAGGGCTTTAAACATATCTGGGTCTATAGATAAGTCTATCCCAATGCTGGTTCCATTTTCTCTTTGTTTTATCTTTCGTTGTCAGAACTAATAGAACTCATACTTTTGTGCCAGACATTGCTGTTCAGAAAAGATCTAATGACATACACATACATACGCATGGCCACAAACATATGACCATCACATCCATATGTGCACCTGGCCAAACCAAAATGGTGCACAAGTATGGTCCATATAGACATCATTTGCCAAGGTTAGCATTGGAGAACTCATGAGACAAAGCCCTTACCTCAACCGCACTGAACACCTCTGGAAGGAACTGGAATTGCCCCAGGCCTCCTTACTCAACATCAATGCTTGACCTCACTAATGCACTTGTGGCTAAAATGTCAACATCCATACTCTAAAATAATCCTTCCCAGAAGTGTGAACTAAACTTACAATGGGGTGCTGAACAAGCACATATGGGTGTAATTGGTTAAGTGTCCACAAACTTTTAGAAGAATGGTGAAAATTTGTCTATATAGTGTACATCTCCCAATAACATCTAAAGGTAATGCATATTTAGAGAGATGATATGCATTCATGCCTACATATATTTAAAGAGATGTTTACTAGCTAATTTTTGATTTGATGGTTTAAGTACATAGAGGGATGGTATTTCTATACATACTATGTAAGTACATTTAGTGAAAATATTTCCTATTCCAACTAGTATTTTAGATTATACATACAAGTAGAAAAAGTAGTCTGATAAACTCATGTTTCTGCAAAATGATTGCAGTTTTATTGCAAGCAAATCAAGAAACTTTAGATTAATGTGTAAAGAGTTTTTACAACAATTTATAACTCTGTTTGAAATACAGATCTTATTTTCAGTTAATACAAACATTGCTGTTTTTTTTTTTTAAACAAAATTCAGGTAACCCATGGCTCTTTAAACTAGCCATTAAACAATTGAAAATGCTAAAGAACAACTTTCCAGGTGCTGAAACCTAAAACATTTACCTTGCAATTTAGGAGATTTGTGTGATCAAATCCCGCTGATGCCAAGTCTGGCTTCTGTTTCTCTCCTTTAATCTTAGAAAAATCTACGTCTCTTTTTGGTCTCATTTCTATGTCTCTGTAGAAAAACATTTCTGACAAAGTTGATAGCTAAATGAAACCCAAGTGAGAATCCCCATTAAATCCCCTGAAGGTATCAAAGAGAACGCTTTAAGCGAAGAAAATTTCCTCTGGGGCTACAGTTATTTCCAGATTTCTGGAAAGTCTGGAATGCTAAGAATAAGATGAAAGCCTGCCATATTCAGTATGGTGTAACTGCCTTATCTGATGTTAGACAACATTGAGAGACTGACTGCTTGGAAAAAGGGGGTTAAATGCAGTATGAGAAAGAAATGCAGCTTTGATCTCTTTTTTGATCAACTTCAAACAGCGCTTAATGTTCTCCTAGTTGCACTCGGAAAAGGGATAAATATGACATTTCCAGTAGTTTGTGAACCATGATGAAGCACTGCTGAGGTAAATGTGTCGAAATAAATAAATAAATAAATAAATAAATAAATAAATAAATAAATAAATAAATAAATAAAGATGACTTCATGCAGGCCAACCAGTAACTCCAACTCAAAACGCTAAGAGTGCTTAAGGGACAGACGAAGCCATGGCACTGCCTAGTATGATTCTTGTTAGTGCAAACGGGTGTCAGATCATAATCAGAGCCACACCTGCTGAGCTTTCCCAGAAGCCTCTCGGTATGGGGTCGACTTTAAAGAGCTCTAATGGTCGCCTCGTGAGAAAGACACTGTGACACTCCTGCACCTGATAAATACTCGGCGCCCGACTACTTACACAAAGACAGAGGCTGATCCGCGTCGTCTGTCTGCTTTAGTTGAACACATCAATAATGGATTGTATTATTACAAAGACTGTGTCTGTGTGTGCGTTTCCTGTGGTAATGTAACTATTCGCTGATTCCACTTTCCTCTAGCGTTTTGTTGCTTCTACAATATTTTCCTGCCTATTTAACTACCCAGTGGTGTTATAAGGCTATAAGATGCCAAAACACATTCGACGGTGAAAAACATACATACCCTAAAATGACAATAAAATGTTTTTAAGATGCTCCTGAGGACCATTTTTAGAACTCTCTTCCTGTAGTCTACATGAGGTCCAGCTCTTTTGGTTTGTTCAGAGGGCCGTAACCAGCTTTAAAATGCTTTTTGGCAAGAAGCATGGCCTGGTTTGAGTTAGGAGGGAAGTAGCATGAAAATCAAACATATGCAGCTTCCATTTGCTGTTTAAATGGCATAGGATGCCACAGCTCATTCAGTTCTAGGGAGAAAAAAAAATCCAAGCTTCATTTTGTAATAAAATGATTATTGATTCCACTGTGTGCATTTAGAATCTAAAACGGATGTGTGTTCCTCTGATAGTCACTGATACATATATAGTGTTTAAAACAGAACGCTTTAAATTTTTATTTTAGCAATAATATATCAGAGTATGTTGTTTAAGTTAAAGGTACTGTGATCCTTTAGAATGCCTGTCAAAAACTGTTTGCTAAGTAAAAAAAGAATTCAAAATTAGGGTTCATTCAATCCATGAATACCAAGGCTGACTAAAATCTGGCCATTTTGTCTCCAAGCTGTCCCCTAGAAGGACACAAAATGCTAAAGAAAGTTTCAGTTGTTTCCCCTCACTAATGGTGCCACTATGTGACAATTATTAAGCTGTACTGGCATATGTGGAAGATGCCTCCATGAATCATGAACCATAAAGATGTTTCATGTAATCCCACAAAACACTCAAATTTCAACAGCTAGAATAGGACTAACAGTTTTTCCGTTATTACCACTCCAGTGTCAATATTTCCTACAAGTAATTTCAGCCTCAACTAAAGTTGGGTATTCAATTTATTACAACACTGAAATTTGTAATAATAATGTTTCTTAACCAAAAAGCTGAAACTATCACAAGTCAAGTCATTTATCACATTTATATGAATTGTAGCTCTCAATAAAGTGTATCACCATCTTGTGTGTATGTGTGTGTTATAAAATATTTATCACTTTGGGTTGTATGTATGTACAATTGAAATTTGTTAGTAATGCTGACATAAGCACAAGGAAGTTTCCCTCTTACATGGTTACATGCTATTTTTTGTGGTAAGAAATGAACATATAAATGCTGATGCATTAAAAATTGTGCTAATGTTACAGTCGTTCATTAAAACAGTTTTAGCTATGTATAATTTTAAGAAATAATAATATATTTTTATCCTGGTAAGGGTAGCATTGAGTGTAAAACCTGTCAAAGGATCCCTGAGCAGGAGGCGTGAAGACACAGAGGATGTATTCTATGTAAACATGTCGTTGTCTCGTAACGTTGTAGTAACATTAAAACCACTGACAGTTGAAGTGAATAATATTGATTCGATTAGGCAATTGAGACTTACACGATATTCAATAGATAGATTTAATGCTGATTGATGGAACATATACAAACAAATAAACAAACAAACAAACAAATAATTCTAGACCCTCAAAATCATTGGCATCATAAAATAAAATAAAAAGCTACAAAAATATAGATATGAAAAGAAGGCACTGCTCTGTTTTTTTTAAGGTTTGCTAGAAATCTGGTCGACAATAGAGGTGTGCATTGGATGTTGTGCGAAGTAATAAAGAACTCACACAAACAGGAAGTTTTTACTTTTATGTGGCCAAGTAGATGGGAGTTTTTGGTATAAGTAAGCAGACAGAAATGGAGTTTGTGGGAATGAATGAGTGGACAGGTATGGAGTTTGTGGGTATGAGTAAAAGTACAGAAATGGGGTTTGTGGCTATGAGTGAGGGGGCAGATATTGAGTTTGTATAAGTGAGAGGGCAGATATGGAGTTTGTGGGTATAAGTGAGAGGGCAGATATGGAGTTTGTGGCTATAAGTGAGAGGGCAGATATGGAATTTGTGGATATAAGACAGACGGCACATATGGAGTTTGTGGCAGATATAAAGTTTGTGTTAATGAGTGAGATTGCAGATATGGAGTTTGTGGGTATAAGTGAGAGGGCACAAATGGAGTTTGTAGCAGATATGGAGTTTGTGGGTATAAGTGAGAGGGCAAATATGGAGTTTGTGGGTATAAGTGAGAGGGCATATATGGAGCTTGTGGGTATAAGTGAGAGGGCAGATATGGAGCTTGTGGGTATAAGTGAGAGGGCAGATATGGAGTTTGTGGTATAAGTGAGAGGCAGATATGGAGTTTGTGGGTATAAGTGAGAGGGCAGATATGGAGTTTGTGCCTGTGAGTGAGAGGGCAGATATGGAGTTTGTGGGTATAAGTGAGAGGGCAGATATGGAGCTTGTGGGTATAAGTGAGAGGGCAGATATGGAGTTTGTGGCTGTGAGTGAGAGGGCAGATATGGAGTTTGTGGGTATAAGTGAGAGGGCAGATATGGAGTTTGTGGCTATAAGTTTGTGGCAGATATGGAGTTTGTGGGTATAAGTGAGAGAGCAGAAATGGAGTTTGTGGGTATAAGTGAGAGGGCAGATATGGGGTTTGTGGATATAAGTCAGAGGGCAGATATGGAATGTTAAGCTTGTTAGACAATGAAAGACCATATTTCATAACTTTAAATTAAGCTACATATATATTTATATGTGTGGGAATAAAAGCAAGTGAATTGATTACAAACATTACAACCAAGTGCAAACAAAAATAACAAATGTGTGCAGAACTTTTAAAAAGTCCCACAAGCTTTTAATGTAGACCCCAATTATGTTCAGGAGGGAGGTTACTGAAGAGCCAGTATTCAAGACATTTGACAATTGACAAGACACTGAGATTTTCCCCGGGTTTTTCAGTTATTGGAGGTAACATAGCAGAGTTCATGTTTAATTCATTCAAAATGAATAACTAACAACGAAAACAAAAGTACACAAGTAAGCAGAACATTGTATCAACACAATTTGACCAAAAAACAGAGTTGATTCTGAATGAGTAAAGGAAACAATTTTCCTATGAGTCAACTCTGTATTTATTGTCTGGCTCTGAATCTTTAAATGGTGAACATGTAAAAGGCATTTATAACTATATGTTTTTCTCTATGTAGTGCACTACGTGAAGGGGCACACTAGTTCTCAGTTGTATGTAAGATAAAAAAAATGTATCTGCATTTAAACCACTCGATTGCTCGACTGAGGCACTCGTGCCAAACTAGAGATGTCTCTGAATTTTTTATCACTGATTTCTTTACACTTGCATTTTTTTGTTGTTGTTCTCGCAGTTAATGATTGCAGTTTAGGCTATTTATATGAATGCTTTTCAGCCTATGCAGCCTATGTTTTTTAAAACCCAGGTTGTCAATTTTCTTACAGCATTTTGGAGGAACTCTCCAAAAGGCTGAGAGAAAACTCTCAGCAGTCTGCGTTCAGATCTAAATGTGCTATCAATGTGGTATGCAAAAATACATTATTTTTTATTCAGGTGGCATATTAAATTGGATATTTAAAAAAAATGTATATATTAAACTGCATTCAATAGGGAGAGAGAAAGAGGTTCGAGAGGTCTTGACTTTGAATTAGTGATTAGTTTAGCCTCTTTGCCATTAGTTTGAAAGCTTCAAACATGAGCCTATTAAGGTGACGGGTAGAGCCAGCTGCTGGTGTCCAAGAACTAAACATAGTGATGAATCTCATGGCTGTAAACACATTGACCTTTGGGCCATGGAAAGAAGGAGAAGAAAAAAGTGGACTAAGGTGCTTCAGGGGGCATATGGGAACTTCATATCTTAGTTACTGCACCATTCCACAACATCAGCACCACATAACATATCTGTTAAGGGACACGCTTAAACTTGTATCTTATCTCGAAACAGTAAAATGTTAAAGTGAGTGTTAAGGAAACGGAGCACAAGCTCAACTGAGGTGCTGCTGAATTGTTGCAATTTTACCGCAGACACCGTCTGGTTTATTACATCCTTTTCCAAAGTGTCATGTCATACAGGTGATTAGTCTGCTTTCACTGTCAGCTTGGAGTCTCTCCAAATGAATGATCAACCAAGACCCTTTGACCTGGTTTGCTGAGAGCCGGCATTTATTGGGAGGAGGGAGAGTGAATCTCGCTCCAGCACCTTCACAGCGGCAGACAACATCTGGAGCTTATCAAGGAGAAGAGTTCACAGAAAAATGGGATAAGAGAGAGAGAGAGAGAGAGAGAGAGAGAGAGAGAGAGAGAAAGAGAAAGAGAAAGAGGGAGAAATGAAAAAGGAGATGAGAGTTACAGTGTTGACAGTACTGTTCTACTTGGTTTATATCGCAATATGTCACATGTGCTTATGTTCTAGGAATTGCTGTCTTAGTTATAAATGTTACAAGTAGAAGTACATATTTAATAGTGATCCCGGTTCATCCGTTTTTTTTTTTTAGCTAGCGATTTCTGTTTTCTAGACTTCATATTCAGGAAACCATTAAAAAAAGTCAAGCCGTGACTGATCTTAGGCGCTTGAGCTGGTCATATTTAAGATAAATAGACATAGAAAAGTGCTGGCTCATGCGGCAGTCTTTCGTCCAGACACAATGCTATTGTTTAAACTGTTTTCTTGGCCGGCGACCTCTCGTAGCGCCGGCCTGCATTAATGTGCAGGTCAAGGGGCGCAGCCTCTGAGAAAATCAAGCTTTGTTTAAACAGAATGCTTCCCTGGCGCAGCTGCCTGGAGGGCATAAACCAAGCCACGGACCACATAATGATACAGCAAGCCGTGCAATGCAAACCATAGCTATAAATTCACTTAAAGAGTAGCTGACATGATTTTGTCATTTTTGGATCACTCGGACGTCTTTTCAAAAATCACAATTCTATTTTGTAAACATTGTTTATTTGCCCTTGAATGAGATCTTCTGACCATGACTAATGACACATCGAGCTTCTCTGATTTCAGAAGTGCTTTCCAACATAAACTGTCACATAAAAAAAAAAAAACTAAAAAAACTAAAAAAACTTTTTTTGTACTTTAAATCCTTTTATTGTGTTACTTGAAGTTGACTAATGTGCCTTGGATCGGAGGCACATTAGTAAAGATGAAGATGATAAGCAGGAGTACATCTGGGAGCTAAAAGCCTAACAAATACAAAGACCGAAAGATCAGGCTTTTTGTAAACTGGGGGAGTTTTCTCCCAGTGAAACAGAGACTGCATGACCCTGTATCGACTAAGATTTGGTTCAAATCCAAAATCATGAGATGTAGCCGTCCGAACGGCTGGGACACAGGCGGAGGCTTAGCTCTGTTTGCTTCACTGTCTATGACCATGAGATTGTGAGGGGATCCATATGTGTGCATGTTTGTTTATGACGTAGCCCAAAGCCCAGTGAGAAGAGAGCGGTGCACTGATTACCTCAGGGACCTGCCTAGACTATATTGTGGATAATTAAACACTGATGAGGTTCTGTTGTTGTGCCTCGAGATACGAGTAACATATCGCTCTTCTTGAACTACTCCTACTGCCCTCTTGTGGTGATAATGAAGAAAGATAAAAAAATATATATCACTGCATTGAGCTTTTTACTGTTGATCAACCCCCGATGTGTTTGTTTTGGACACCAAAGACGTTAAAAAACCCTGTTAAGCCCAGAGGGTTTTTGTGCTTTGTGCTTTTGAAATTCACATGGGTTGTGTTGTGCTATTGCTTATCTGCCTCACTGTTGTTTTTAGTGCAGTTCAGCTCTAGTTGAGATTACCAAAAACCGCTTCCCCTACACCACAATGGGCAGAAGTGGTGAGGAGATTAACAGTTTGGAGAATCCGAAGCGACACACAAAGTCCAGGATGTCACCTCTTGAAAGTCCCTCGTTGCGCTAAACTCAAAATTCCGTGAAAGAAGTCAACCTGGTCAGCAGTTTTACAGGCCACGGAATCTGGCATTTGTGCGCTGCATGTTTCCTCAGACCTCATCCCAACAGCCCGGTAATCCGGGGTATGTCAAAGCCCCTCATCTCTTTCCCGAGGCAACCCCCCCCTCTTCTTCATTCCCATCTCCAGCGAAGTCATCAATCTCTCTCACCAGTCTGGAATGAAGCGTTTGGTTATATTGAGAAGCTCAAGTTGACAATGCTATTTTGGTTGTACGTTATGCCAACATTCCTACGTAAAATATGGCCTTGACTTACGTACATATGTTATTAACTTTCAGTTGTACATTATAAATCAGTCGGGAGGAATCCACACAATGCACACTCATCAGATATTCTCAGGGGAAGCATTTAATTCTTTTGGTAAATTTCTGGCTAAAGAATTTGTCAGGTTGTGTTCAGACTTATTCCAATAAAACACTTTAAATTTAAGTTACAAGCTTGATTTATCTTTCAAAGATAACTAACATCACTATAAGGGTTTTTTTTTTTGCTAGTCTTTAGAAAAGACTGTAGCTTCTTTCAACACATCAGTGACACGCATGTCAACTGATAGGGTGACCAGACTTTCTGCTTTGTGTTATAATCCAGAGCATTTTAGCCCTTTGTCCTGCATCCTAAAACTGAGATGATGAGATGAGATAATGCCTTGCTTTTTAATTAGAAAACTATTTTAGTTGACATTTTGTGTTTATCAGTGATAATATTGTGGTAAATTATAAAATGGTCCCCTAGGGGGCAGTGTCCAAAGCTGACTTTCATCCAACAGCTGTGAAGAAAGCATCTAAACTTGTCATGAAAAGATAGTGTTAGCTTTCCTTTAAACAGGCCACACGTGTGGTGAATCCTTTGCTAACAATGTAGCTAGTCAGATTTTGAGGAAAAAACATGAGCGCAAAAAAACAGAAAATATTGGGCTGCTCAGTATCAGAAATATGTCCCACACTGTCACACACAAACTTTCACTTTGTCCAACATTTCTGTTTGCATCTGCTCGTCCTATCAAGTGATAAGAATTGAGTTAACTTATGAACATGCCCCCAATTTTAGCTCTCTGTTGGGGCAGATTTTGATTACATATCATCAGCAGAGACTGAGAAAGAACAAATGAATGGCACTTGCAAGTGTACGAATATGAATATGTATGAATATGAAACAGATCAATTATTTTTACTCTGTCATTTTCAACAATAACATTTCTTTAAATGTGAAACTAAAAGTAGTCTAAAAGCATATTGCACAAATAGAAACCATGAAAATAGCATTTGCCATGATCAGTTTTGCACTCAAGCCTTCATCATTGAACAGCTGATAACTTCAGCAATGATGAAACTATAATGAATGGCTATGCAATGTCACCCACAGAAGCATGGGTTTAGTTTTGAATCTTGTTTCCTCTCAAGATTTTATTCTCATGTCATCTTAGGGAGTTAGGAATAAGATTTAGGTATAAACTTAGAGATTAGGGATAAACTTATGAGAATAAAAGAAATTCAAATGTATGACTGAGGTGATTATTCTTAATCTATTTATTTCTGTGAAGCTGCTTTGTGAAAATACAGAATCCATTGTTAAACGTGCTATAAAAATGTAGCTTAATATTCTCAAAGGAAGATACTAATTTCATAAAAAGGCAACAAACTGTAAGTTTTATTAACTTGAATTAAAGGGATACAACATGAACTGAATAGAACATGATTTTTAAAAAAGATGAATAGTTTATCTGAAAATTATATTTTCCATCAATTAGGCATTAAGACAATTGTGACTCATTTATTCAGAGAAACAATTATCTAATTTATACAACTGAGCAGTTGTGGATTGAGGGCATTCCTCAAGGGCCCAATAATGGCAGCTCGGCATTGATTTCATGACATATTGATTAGAAATCCAATGTTTTAACCACTAACCTACCACTTTCCATGTTAGACCCCGTGATACTGAGTCTTACTGAAACCTTATCATTTCATTGTCCTTCTATTAATAGATAATGGATTTTAAACTCTCCTCTCTAATAGTATGCTCTCTAGATTTCACCAATACCAGACACATAGCAGGATATGTTGAAAAATAAAAATAAAAATAAAAATGAACAAACAAACGATACAAATTGAATAAAGAATAATATAATAACATAATATAGCTGGAAGAAACCTAGTCTTGGCCCAAAGATGCATAGTCAAAGGATGTTAGCTTCATTTCCTAATACTTCAAGTCTGCTTTTGCTGTAATGTGTACAATAACTGTGAAAGGGTTTTTTTGTGTGGATTGTACTCCATCTAGCCTTTTCCTGAAAATCACCATTAAATATTTTTAAAGTTTACCCCATCTCAGCCTCTTCTCATATTTCTGAGAGATGACTGCAGCAGAGTATGACTGATTAACACCCCCAATTTAACCAGGGGAAAAAAATATTGTGGTATTTTGGGGGATGAATTCTAAAAAAAACATAAAATGTTTGCCATTGCATCAAATATGCAGCTTAAACAACCTGTTTAAATTACACAGGAAAAATATTGAATGTATTCCTAGCGGGCAAAGATAAAGTGTGATAAAGGAATTGTTATTTCCCGGACTAAACAACAAGTTGCGATTAAACAACGTATGAAAGCTGATGTCCTTGTATTGTCCCTCTCTAGCTTTTTGTATGAACAGGAAATTTGCCACATAAGAATATGATAAGTGAGCTTTTGTTTTTGTATAGCAACTATTACAATTAACTAGAGAAACTGGCTAGACAAATGATCATCGCTTCTTTCAGCAAAGCATTTAAATTTATTTCAGATACTGAAATACTAACTAATTAACAAACACTGTAAGTCTTTGCTTCATTTTTTTTTTGATTCCTGCTAAAGAAAGATAGATATCCCTCAGACAAAGTGATTTTCATGTAAATGTTAAGAAGACCACAAATTGTGGGGGAAAGTTTTAGCTCTACACTGCTTTTGGGCTTTGGGGTTTTGTATCACATTATTTTTTATTGCCAGTGGGTGTAATAGTGAATTACCTGATTCTAGAAGATTGTTGCTGGCAGGTTTAGATGAGGATTGGGCAGAGGGATTTAGCAGTAAGAATTATGAAGCTGGGTGGAAAGTATCTAACATGAGAGAGGGATGTATTTCATATTTTTCCCCTCCTCTCATAAATGGATGGATGGCAGGGTTATAAACGATAGGAAAGTAGTTAATAACAAATTCATGTGACAGAATATATATAAACATACATGTTCACTTAAACAAATGCCAACCTGATATGTGTGTGTGTCTAATAGGTTACATAAAATGATATAGCATTTCCGTTTTGTAATAGAAATGATGCTGCATTGATCGTTACCTGTATTTACATGTGCTGATAGAAGTCTTGTTTTGATTTTTTTAGACTTTTAAAGACAAAGATAAGACAAGACATAAGATAAGAATTCTGTAGCTGAAAATAAATCATGCTAAATGTTGAAAATAAATGTATAATTATTAGGAACTCTTCTCTGAATTATATCTGGTTGGTCATTTGGTTCTAAAAGAAAAGCGTGTTATTGGACTACATTAAATAATATAAAGTCTCCCATATAAGGTAAATAGTTGCTAATGTATGAGTAAAAACAGATCATACATATTACTATAAACCATGTCTTGCAGTCAGCACTACTTGTCAGATTTGCTCTTATAATATATTAATCAACACCCTGAGAACAATCAGAATTTTAAAGTTAGCAGGGCCCAATAATACTTTCTGCCATTGCAGACTCCCACCTTCAAAGTCTCTGGTTTAGTTCTCAACTCAGGTTTCTGTCTGTGCAGAGTTTCACGTTCTCCTTATCTCCATGTGGGTTTCCTTCAGGTTCTGCAGTTTCCTTTCACCGTCTAAAAACATGCTTTTAGGTTGAATAGGGACTCCGAATTAGTGTGAATGGGCATGTGTGCGTGTGTGCATGGTGCTTTGAGATGGTCTGTTGCCTTGCCGTGAGCGTATTCAAGCTCCAGCTCTGCCACATCCTTGACCAAGTGATTATTGAAGAATCAGTGTTTTAGTCCAATCTGAATAATATGGAAAAAGCAGAATAAAGACATGAGCATACAAAAACAGTCACTTGTGTACACTGTCCCTCTCTTTTTTTATTCTCACTCTGTTGCTTATTTTTGGTGTGCCTCTGAAAAATAACTTGCACAAACTGAGCAATAATACAGAACATTTGCATGTGGAAAATTTATTAGGTGTTTAATCAGCAGGCAGGGTTTCTCAACATGCTGGAAACATTCTGTTTCCCCACGAGACAAAATTAAGCAATTGAAAGGACAGTTTGCCCCGAGTATGAACCGGTTTATCAGCGACCAGAGTGCGGCTCTGTGTCACGTAACTGAAGCGAAAGAGAATGCAAGCACAGACTGTTTTATTCTTAGTGAAAACCAAAAACCAATACCGTAAATGTAAACCATGGATAACATGCAAAACAACACAAAGACTATTCACAAGGCTGAGATCCAAGCACAAAGCCCAGCAACAAAAGCTTGACAATCACCCACACAAATTCTCATACTTAAATATGTATGCTAAATAAGTAAAGATGTGAGGAATTAATAGGTCTTGTGTCAAGCATAGGCTGATGGTTTATGTAGTCCATGGACATAATCTTGACAATCTGGGGTTAGTGCTAGTTGTAAAAATGCTCTAAAGTGTCCATGCTATGTCAACACCCATAGCACAGTATGTTCTATAATTTAAGTTTTGTTAGAAATTAAACAACACTATTTTCCGGCTGTCAATCTATCAAAAAGTTATAGTATAAATACAAATATAGGCATTTGATGGGAGGTGAAAGCTCATTGGTTAAGGCATTGGACTTTGAAACAGAAGGGCATGAGTTCAAATTCCTTGCACCACAAAGCACTTTACCTTTAGTTGTTCAGTTGTAAGGTGCTCTGTATAAAGGTGTCTGCCAAATGCCATAAATTGAGTTTTTAAGCTCCTGTAAAAATCACATTTACTTACTTTTTAATAGAAACACATGCACACTTGTACATTCATGCAGTTATTTAGCCAATGCAGTGTCAGTACAATGTATAAAATCATGTGGACTCAGATAAAATCTTCATGTTCACATCAAACATCAAAATAGGATAATGTGTATTCTCTGTGCTTTTGTTACTGCTAAACATATAAGAAATGGTTGATTTCCTGGGAGACCCCTTACTCAGATTACAACATTTTTCTAAATAATGCTAAAGAACGTAATTACATTTGAGTGCACAAGGGCAGTTTCTTTACTGTACATGCATAACTTAACTCCTACCTGATTATTCACAGGGGAATTTTTACTCCTATGGAAGATCCCTTAATGGATCGGTGTTGATTGTCTTTCACAAAACAGTTAATGTCAGAGGCATTTAGAAAAAAATTGAACTATTACTAAAAAAAAGAACCTTTTTTTTTTTTTTTAGAACATTCATTGTAAACTTCAATGGAAGTATTTTTGCTGCCTTTGTTTTCTGATTATAATAAATAAAATCCACACCACATATAGTGCATTCTGGAGCTGTGTCTGGTTGCTGATGCCAGCCTTTGCAACCTTATAAAGTCTAAAACATATTCCGCTTCTCATTAGGGAGCTTTCTTAAAATGCAGGACCATGAGTAGTGACGAGAACAACACTGATAGCAAAAGCACCAGGGTAAACAGAAGTGTCTGGGAAGGGAGCAGATAAATGACTTTAGGGCAGACGATATAAATCCACGTCTTGGGATGTCAGGCGATGGCATCAGCAGCATAGAGAGCAAGTCTTCTAATCAGTGGGCAGGGGGTCCCCGAGCTCTTATCTCAAATCACTCCTCGGTGCTGTGAATCTTCTTTCCAGGCACCACATGTCTCCTGTCAGCTGCGCCCCAGAGGATGTTTACTCCGCCCATCACTTAGCAACTATCAAAAATCAAGGAAACAACTTTTTTTGTTGGAGGTGTCATGGAAAGCGGTGGCCTTTTCAACAAGCACCCTATCTACACACAGGATCTGACCACAACACAAGAGAGAGATAGTGAGTGTGAGCGTAGGTGTGTTACCCAGTGATGGGATCGCCTCATTCTACTGAAAAGCATGCGCCCTGTGAAGTCTGGCCAAGTGGAACTGAGCTGCCTTCCTGCTAAAGAGAGGAAAGTGCTGGAACACTGGTGGTGATGCTGATGATAGTGTTGACAGTCACCACCCCTCTAACGATCGCAGGTCCCGATAGAGGAAGCTCTAATCTGCCTGCGCAAGCTGCGTCAGCAGGGCTGAGGTGTCCAGGAGCCGCTCTTGTTGTATCTGTGTTGTCAGGATTGAGCATGGTGTTATAGATATGATAAACACACTCCCTGTAGTCTGGCCTGTGGTGAGTTTACTTACTGGTGTGCTGAATTGACTGTTAACCTTGAGGTCTTTTGCAGCCTGTAGAGGTTTATTAGCTTTTATTTCCAGCTAAAGGCTGGCAAAGAACATGCTGCAGGGCAAAGCATTTTACCTAAATAGCCCAATAAAATGTACAGATCTTAACGTAGGAAATTAATCTCACACGAGGGATCACAAAAGTATCTTTAAAATAATTGTGCTTTAAATCAACAGCTGAGAATGTACATTGTAAAAAGGATGCCTCAGGAATGCATCTAAAATGGCGGTAGCAGATAATGTAATAAGTCACATTTACGCTTACACATTATGACTGATTTACACATAAATTACAACATAACAGTGTGTGAAGTTCTTGCACTGGGGAAGAAATAAGAAACGTTTCAATTTCAGAATTCACTTTACATTAAGTACATGCAGTAATAAATAGCATTTCTAATTCTGATAATCCTGAACTGCCAATCTTTTCTTCTGGACAGTGGTTAGTCTGTCTTTCTTTAAAAAAAAATTCTATCATAAAAAGGTACTATGTATTTATCTGTTCTACCAACTACATGGGTGTGACTAGACAAGGGCATGGCTATAAATCGTCAACGAGGCCTTTCTTGCCTATGCTCCGACCACGGCGCAGAAAACATTGGCAAAGCAGTGCAAACTTGACCCGTAGGGATAAAAAAAGAAAATGTATTTATATGTCTATTTTTCCCCCTTTTCCATTTATACACATGCACTTAGGATGGGAACACTGGTGTGGCTGGCCACTGTGTGCTTATAATTAATGAACTGTAGACTCGAGTGGAGTGTTTTGGTAAACATAATCTTTATAAGTGTGAGAAGCTGGAGTGTTCCAGGATGTCCTGGCAGGCACAGCAGATCAGGCGATCAGGCATGCTCCGACTGTAACGGAAAGGCAAAAAAAGGAGTACAGAATGAAGTCACACTCTCTCTGATGTTGGTGTGAACGTGAATGCTTTAAAAACATACTTGCCAGTGTGAGTGACCTCAGTTCTCAAAAGCGGGGTGACCTCAAAGCTGGGTGGAAAAATTTCCCAGCATTTGATGTTCCAGGCTTGGCCAGTTCAATAAAAAAAAAAATTCATAAAAATTGTATTTATAGAGCAGTTTTAACAATAGACCTTGTCACAAAGTGAACCAGAGGTGCCAGCTGCAAAGGAAAACAACTCCCTGAGAAAAAACCTGGAGGTGGAAAAAGACTGAAAAGAGAATCCACTGTCTTCTGTATGACGCTAATTTACAGTAGTACGAGTGCACTATTTAGCTAGTTAAGAGTACTGACGAACAACACTTAGCATCTTGAAAGGACAATAACAGAAATAGTGATGCATGGATACTAATAAATAAAATAAAATTGAGTAGTGTTGCACTGCAACTCTACTCAATCAAAGGTAACTTAATGTAGCTAATGACACATTGGTGTTCCAGGGAAGGTTTTGGTGTCAGTATTAGTAGCAGGCTCTGAAAATAGTACAAAATAGTACAATCATTTTGCATTCCTAAAATGATTGAAGTACTCGAAAGAGGTAAAGTCTACAGCTCCTGATATGGACAGTGCAATTGGGAACATTTCTGGTTTATATATAAGCCCCTGTACTGTACAGCACCGAAAGGCGAATCACAAGGGTAGAAATCTTCAAGTAGAAGTAGACTATAACAAACAAGAATTATGAGAGAAGCCTCAGCACTAGAGGTGTGTCAGAACCAGTCAGTGACATCAAATATGGCCTAAAACAATATGCATTGTAGTCAAGTGTGTAACTTGTCACAGTCCTCTCTACACATTTCTCTGCAGGAGCTTTTGATGAGTCAGGACAAGTGGGAGCCCTGTTCCAGGCTTGCGTGTGGCTCTTCACACACTACTATATCATGTTTAACAAAGATTCAACACAGCAATGCTCCAAGTAATGCTTTTTATGAGACATATCCACCCTGCTTTATGCATGGACACTTAGTATGAAAAATTTTCAGAGAGAACCCAAGGGCTACACACGGCGTGGTGTTTGTGGAACGCACCCGGTTGTGATTACAGCACGCATGGTTTCTCATTGAAACGGTTAACTCTGCACGGTCGCACGCACTCTTCTCAGGGTCAGCCAAAGCACCCTCTGGCTAAAACATGTACTATTTAATACTTTTACAACCCAGCCCATTAGATTTTGATATAGGTTTATTTCCCCAGCCAATGCCAAACATCTCTGCTTTTCCTAACGAGCCCCCTCGGGTCTCTCTGGACTAAGCCTGTGAAGGTACCGGGAGTTTAGCAAGGCTCGACTCCAGGTGCGGTATAATAGAAGCAGTAGAGGATGACACAAAAAGGTCAGTGCTGTATGCATTCACACTCAGCAAGCTTCTAAGGTTAAATACTCACGGTGAGAAACGCCCAACTAAACAGTCCCAACATTGGCGGGACCTGAGAAAGTGCGCGGGCAGCCGTTTTTGATTATTCATGCCCTAAAAACCCTATAAAATACTAGCAGTGCTCAAACCACAGCAAAAATTACTAAATTCTTTCATAAACGGACGGCCTCGTTGGCACAAGCCTGAGGCGAGCCCTGCTGAGTAAGTCGGCTTGGCCTCTCTCATTTTCCCCAACACTTCAGCATGGTCATTTCCTCCACCCATATGAATCTATTGCGTAGCAACTAACCGTTCTGTCTTCAAATACGCTGAGAATAACTTCAATTTATTTTTAATTTAGCTGTTTATGGGGCAGAAATAAAAGCAGACACAGTTTGTTCATTCAGTGGTTCAGACTGGTCATTAATTCATCATCAAAAATCCTTTTAAAAACCTTTATTTAAATTTTTTTTATTATTATTCTAAAATTTCAGGTTTTATTAGCATCATTACAATGCTGTCAATGCGAAGTGGTGAAATACGCAAAAAACACACGGCCCTTTCAAGCCAAACATTGGCACAGACACTGATAGTAGCCTCGATCATCCATCATACAGTTAGACAAGGCTTTAAATGTGTTTTCTTACTGTATATAAGCAAAGCCAGTTGTTAAGTGATTTAATCCCGTTTCTGTTTCTCTTTAGGACAGACCACCAGCTTTCAATACTCAGCTGAGATTGTTTTAGATATCGAATATGTAAGAAATAAAACATGCTGCTTTCATGGGAACGCAATCAGCCACATGCAGGTGCGATGTGTTAACAGCCGAAAATGGATTATTTTACAAAAACAGCAGGTCTTCAAATCTTTTAACCCTCATACCTACAGCAAATAGGCTATTATGTGTTCTTTCTTATTTATTTAATTAAGGAATGTGGTACTTTTTTGTCTATTTATAATTACACATAATCGGAAGGTATAGTTCTTTGTCAAATATGCATTAGAGTGAAACTTACATATTACAGCTTGTTAAGAAGCTGAGGGTCAGACATGATACAGCATTATACCTGGAGCTGATAACACTGAGACATTGTTTAATGCTAAAGGGAAGTGGAAACTCAGTAGTTAATGCTCTGTGTTACTGATCAGAAGGTTGGGGGTTAAAACCCAGGGATTGCCAAGTTGCCACTTTCGGGTTCTTGAGCGAGGCTCTAAACTCTCTGTGCTCTAGTGGCAATGTATCACGCTTGACCCTGAACTCTAACCCTAGCTTCCGAACAAGTTGGAATATGTAAAGAAAGGAATTTCACTGTGCTGTAATGTATATGTGACAAATAATGGCTATTCTAAGTGGTACTCTTAGCATTGTTGTGGTTTGAATGCTGAACATTTTGATCAGCAACAAAAGTAAAGTTTGTTTTTTAAGTAGAAAAAGAAATGGAATCAAACCTTTATCTATTGAGCTATCAGTGTTATGACACCTATGCAAGACAAATAAGTTAGTGTTAGCAGCTAAGTTAGCAGCTGTAACCCATTATTGCCTCATCAGCCTATTTTTTCTCTCTCTAGGCATCAATGCAGGTTATCATGTTACAGAGAAATGGGAAAATCTCAGTGCAACCATTTCTCCAGTTGTTATACAAAGCTGAAGAGACTCTACAGTCTACAGAGACTGAAAACTTTTTCCAAAAATGTTTTGTAAATAAATGTCTCCTCACAGGAAACTTATCATATCATCTTCATATTTTTTATTAGTTTATGTGGAGTGTCTGTCATATCATTCTGATTTTGCACTTCAGTTTTGTAAATAAAAAACGAAAGGACAGTGACATGATTAATAATTTTTCTTCTCATTGTCCGTCGTTTTTTCCAATCAACCTGTTTCATGTGATTGTGCGGCTTTTTCAATTTACCACTGGTGTATCATTTTTCTAGCTCTCACACACCACAGATGTAGGCTAGACAATGAAGATAACAATGAGCAAGGCAGGAGGCAAAAAGAAGTATAGGGCTAACCTGAATGAGACAGAGGGAGTCAGTAATGTAAACATGACTGAGAAAAGAGACATTCCTGATCACCTGATCAGCATCTTCTTTGCTCTACTTGTGTTTTATATGGTGGTTGTTCAGCCTGGATACATTCATTAGATAACAACATTTTGAATTCTTTTGTATTAATATATTAATATGATCTGAGGTCCAAAAGTGTAGTCAGTACTTTAATTTTTACTAGAGTCTTTTAAAACATAAGTATCTGTACTTGAGTGAAGGATGTGTGTACTTGTGCCACCTCTGGTTATAAGAAATGTGTTTCCATGCCAGAATCTGATACAGCAGCAAACGCGTGTCCGCATGTTCTGGCCATTTGAATTGAGCAATAGCATTGCGGTACAAGAAATGTTTACACAAACATGTCCTAGCTCTTTCTGGGTTTATCGACTGGGATTCAAAATCAGATGAGAGTCTTAACATTTGAAATGGAGTTGCTTCACCACCCTGTTTGTCCGTGCACTCTATTTCATTCACATACAGCCTTCATGTAATGAATAGATGCATTCAGACAGATCCCATCACACACAGGACAAGGTTTTTTAATCTCTCACCCTCTGTGTTTTACCGTTCAACCATAGCTGCACGGGTGCAGGGGCGGCTGGATCTTGAAGGTGCCATGACCTAGAGAATTGAAAGAACTCCGATAGTGCTCAAATAGAAGGGCCACCCCTAGGATGGATGAAGTCATTGTTTGCTTGTGTTGTTTTTCAAGCCACCTAACACTTGAGTTCCAAAGGGCCGGTATTTATGCGCATGGGCACACATGATGACAAAATGTGCACGCCGCCAAATGGAAAAGGAAATGTTCGTATTATTGGCAATGACAGCTAAGCCAACACATGTTTCTCACTCTGGTTAAAGTGTTTGTTTTGGAGAGACTGTATGAAGTCAAATTTGTATGTGTATGTGTGTGTGAGTGAGAGAGAGAGAGAGAGAGAGACAGAGAGAGAGAAAGAGAGAGAGAGAGAGAGAGAGAGAGAGAGAGAGAGAGAGAGAGCGAGAGCATTGAAACAAAGCTTGGAGGCCCAGTTCCGATGTTTTTCTTTCTAACTTCAAATACAGCCGAGTTCTGTTTGACACATGGATATTGGCAAAAAAGCAAGAATTATCAGGACACAATATTTTTTTTCCAGACTGTATCTGTTGCAAAGTATGAAAATTAGTTTGGGCCCCATAAACCTGATTACATTTAAGTCTGAGTACTGATTACATGAATGAATTCCATGTAGTCCCTCAGTTTTTACTCTATGGAACTAGTGCAAGTTACACTTACCTTTATTGCCATCTAGTGGACAATTAGGTAAATTTTAACTGAAAACACCAGTCAATTGGAAGGGTCCCCCCCCCTCATTCTTCAGATATCCAGCTGTGTATAATGAGTATTATGAAATACTTTCCTGCCTACTATAGTTGCAAAGTTACCATTACCATAGTAATTTAAGTTCCTAAAGACTTTTTGCCAGTTCAATACAGTCTGGCATTTGGCATTTTTTTTTTAATTAAACTGCTGTTTTGAAAACTCTCAAGACTGGGCACACACTCCAAGTGAAATGTCAGTGACTGGAAAATGCAACATTTTTCTTTTTTTCAATAATTTGCTTTCAGTGGTGGCCTCAGATTTTTTTAATGGCTGACAGAATTATAATCAGATGTGGTCTTCTTCTGTTGTAGCCCATCTACCTAAATGGTTGATGGTTTGTGCATGTTGACATTATACACTGATCAAGCATAATGATAGAACATTATGGCCACCCTGACTGGTCTGTGGTTACGCAGCCCCATAGACAACAAACTGCGATTCACTGTGTATTCTGACACCTTTCTATCAGAACCAGCATTAACTTTTTTTAGCAATTTGAGCTACAGTAACTTGTCTGTTGGATCGGACAACACAGGCCAGCCTTTGCTCCCCACGTGACCGGCCGTGCATTTGGTACCTGGGCTTTCAGTGGGGACTTAGCCGACTTAATCCACATCTTAATACCTTTACTATCACATTGCAATTAAAGAAACCATCAATACTATATGAAAACGCAATATAATAACACATGGCATTACAGAGAGAGAGGAATTTCACATATGGAGGGTGAATAGCATTTTACTAAAGCAAGAAAACTCCAAACCTCTACACTACAACCACAACTGTGCCACTTACATCATCTGGAGCAGTTCAGAATCAATATTTGTCTAATAACATGACAAAAATATAAAAAATCTAAATAAAATCCAACCTAATCACCAGAGATGCAGACTCATACTTTGCACCGCTCCTCAGAGGCTGTAAGTCACTGGTGCCGCTCGTGTTCACTGGTCTGGAAGTGGTAAACAAACCTTTTCCCAGGCTGAGACAAGCTAGCTAGCTTCGGGGTTGGCTGACCTCTCCTCATGATGTCTAGTTTTTTTGTATTAAATGTACTTTTAAGTATGTCCGAGACCAAATCAATTTCTCTTACTCTGTAGGCATAAAACAATTTTTACTTGTGTTTTGCCAGTCGAAATTGGTTGTAACAGTTTCCCTCTGACCAACCAATCAGAGGACGGAAAAATACAGAGGCTATTCTGGATCAGCTAGCTGGCCCTGTGAGGCGAATCTGAAATCTGATTGGTTAAAGAAAGAAAGCTAAATCTTAAGGAGACTATAGTAAAAGAGCCAGCAGTATTGACTTTTAAGGCCCTGGGCAGATTAGATTGACATGCAGCACATAGAGGCTGAAATCTGATTGGACAAAAAATCTAACATCCACATACACGTACTGGAAGCAGTGCAGCCAAGAGAAACACTACGAGATGAAGAGAATAAACTATTAGGAATAAATTAATACAATTTCAGGGAACAAATATTAGAATTTAGTTTGTAAATGTAGGTCAGTACTTCTGATAGTGTTTAGGCCAGCAGAGAAGGCTTTGCTCTCCCTGACCGCCCGCCACTGCTCTTGACATGTTTATGGTGTGAGTTCAGTGTCAGATTGCAGCTCTTTTGTGTTTAACTTCCTGATTCATGGATTAATGTTTTCACACACACACACACACACACACACACACACACACACACACACACACACACACACACACACACACACACTTCTGTGCTCATTTTCTATCTTTAATCATGTTTTTTGACTCCAACTTCTTTATCTACACGTTACATCATCACATGATATGTCATAATAAATCTTTATTAAATTTTATATTCATAGAATATTTTACAATCCACAAACTGAATTATATATTGCTATTAAAAACATAAGCAGAAATAAAAAGAAAGTAAAACAAATATACAAACATTTCTACACATATTTATTCCACAGACCTCTAGCAGACTTGTGATTTGGACTGGAACCTATTATGACTGTATGCTATTATCTGTGGAATTAATACTTTTTTCTATTTTTTTAAAGAAACGTATTGATGTCAGAATAAAAGGGAGAGAAAAAAAGAATAGCAATTTCACAATAACCTGGTCACACATGTAGATGACTGACAGCATTTTCCAAAATAAGTGGGCTGTTTTCTCTTTGGCCTCAATCATTTTGCATGTTTGACTCTAATTCATCTCTATAGTGTCTGTATAGAGGGTAAGGGAGACGTGAACCGGACCCACGGCTCCCCTCTCAGTGCCAAAATTCATCCAAGGGGATGCAATTTACTCCTCCAACATCAATAACCCTGAAACCACAGACAAAACTGGAGACACAAACCAAGCACACATGGAAAACTTATGCTGAAACGTATTGCATGCAAGCATGCAGAGTCAAAATGTAACTCGGGGAGTAAATTTCAAATTTTGTAATTTTCTCAGCAACCAAAAACCAATGTTAATGAGAATATAATGTCATGGGTTAAGCTAGGCAAGCTAAAAAGTGATTGACCTCTCGAAAGCAATTAGCGATTGAAATGACAATGTTGTTTGCTAAAGATGTGCCAGGGTTTTGTAAAGCCTTTTGTTTCAGATCCACTTTATGGTTTATGCAAGTATTTTTAAACACAATTCCTATTATACACCGCAAGGGTCTTTCTCAATTCAACAGGGGGCCAACAAAAGAAAGCTCTGTTTCCACTGAGAGAGGGACTTATATTGCAAACACTCTGTATACAGCATGGACAAAAATATTTAAAAAGAACATCTTTAACTGGATATTATAGTAGAAGGGAGTATAGATTTTAATATCTGTCAATAGTTAGACAACAAAATTAGGAATGAGCAATGAATAAATGCATTATAAAGCATTTCTTACATAATAAGTAAAGAGTTGTGGTTAACTATTACTTACACAGTGGGAGAGAAAGAAGGAATAATAAAGACACACACACAGAGAGAGAGAGAGAGAGAGAGAGAGAGAGAGAGAGAGAGAGAGAGAGAGGGAGAGGCAGTTGCATTTCTTATTTCTATTTTTAAGTGTTTCTTAATGTCTTTATATTTCATTTAAATACCAACCATGTTTTCTGTCCCAATGTACTTAAATTGTATTTCGTTTGAACAATGTGTGCTTATATAACTACTTTTAGTGTCACCTCATTTTACCATGGGGAAAATAATAAATTAATTATTGTAAATTATTTAAACCAAATGGATTTCTAGAGGGATGAATTTACAGTCTGGGACAGAAAGAAATCAGGCCAGGGCTCGCTTTTTCATAGCATTCTGTGTAATTTGCTTATAGCCACTGGTGGCGCTGTTGAACGTTTTTTAAATACTTCAAATATTCAAAATACTTCACATTAGTTAACAACCAGTGTTAGACGAAGTACACAAACCATGTACTTGAGTTAAAGTCGAGATACACTCGACACTCGACTTGTGCTGCCTTTAAACTTTCACTAATGTAACAGTACAAATGTATTTACCATTAAATGTACTTGAGTATCCAAAGCTGAATCAGTATTTTATAATGCTGATTATTGTAGAGAAATACAGATAAAAATTAATTAAATAAAAAACGCAACATGTTTATTATTTGGAGGTTCATGGGATGTTTACACTGGATAAAAAAATTCTAAATTGCACTGTTGTATTTCCACGTATTTGTGTGTGTGTGTGTGTGTGTGTGTGTGTGTGTGTGTGTGTGTGATAAAGTGGTGTTTCATCCAGGTTGTATTTCCTTACATATAGTGTTCTTGGGATGGACTCCAGTTCCTCAGACCCTCAGATCCTCAGGCAGTAACTAAAGATTAATTATTATTATTATTATTATTATTATTAATAGCTTAATATAAACATGTGTATAAATAAATAAACATTCTATATTTCAAAACACCTTTTATTACTCTCTATTCTATCTATTATTTACTATTTATTATCCACTATTTAAAAATATGTATACACCAAACAGGCAAACATCATGACATTATAACATTATAACCAGTGAAGTGAATAACACTGATTATCTCTTCATCATGGCACCTGTTATTGGGTGAGATATATTAGGCAACAATGAAACATTTTGTCCTCAATGTTGATGTGTTAGAAGAAGAAAACTGGGCACGTGTAAGGATTTGAGTGAGTTTGACGAGGGCCAAACTGTGATGTCTAGACGACTGGGTCAAAGCATCTCCAAAACTGCAGCTCTTGTGGGATGTTCCTGGTCTACAGTGATCAGTATTTATCAAAAGTGGTCCAAGTAAGGAACAGTAGTGAACCGGCGACAGGGTCATGTGCGGCCAAGGCTCATTGATGCATGTAGGGAAGTGAAGGCTGGTAGCTCATATTGTTTTAGCTGCAAAAGGGGAACTAACACAATATTAGGCAGGTGGTCATAACGTTATGCCTGATCGGTGGTCATAATGGTATGCCTGATTGTTGTACATATAATTTTAGATCATGCTGCTTTACTTTAAATGTCCACACGATGTCACCATATCACTTTGTTTTTTAACACAAATATTTCCAAATTTTTTTTATAAAACACACACACACACACACACACACACACACACACACACACACACACACACGCATAATGTCAACAGATATATATATATATCTGTCAATTGTCCTGTCAACTTCCCCATAGCTGTTTGATAAGCGCTGACGTCACGTTCCGACAGGTGCTCTGCTGCTAAAAGTGCGTCCCTACATCCGCGTTGTGGCGTCGTGCAGCGATCTGGGGATCATATCCCACGTGTGTCCGAGGTGGACTGTGGACTCGGGTGGACATACTGGACTCTTACTAGCCTGTAGTTTGTGTTGACGTGCTGCGTGGGGAACGTGGCGTTGCGCGTGCTCACGTGACAGGCTTGAAGACGCGGAGAGGAATGTCGCCAGAAGGTTACGGCCTGAGTCATGGTTTCGGATTATTCCGTTCAATTCACACTGACGTCTGAAAACACGCTTGAGCCTTTCAATCGGATTTTAAACCGTGCTGAGAGTCTGAACAGCATGAAGCTCTCCGACATGAGTGAGGTGGTCTCCTCCTGGCTGTAGGTAAGATGCGGCGAGGTCCACACCTGCACATCTTTCATCTCCTGCTTCACTTTATAAATAAGTTTCATTAGTTTTTAGTTTCTAAATGTTTCTAAATACCACAAAATGTTTCTAAATGTTTCAAAATACTTCACTTTTGCTTTTACAAGGAGAGGTGACCATTCCGCTTCACTCTGGTATCTCAGGTAGCTTTATGTAAACAATGCATTAACAAAACTAATTTACATTTTAAAGATAAATAATAATTCACTCCTGTTTTATATACATGCCCATATGGCTATATAGTATACTATATAATTAATTTCTAGCATTAAAACTTGTGTACACACCGTCATGTAAAGAAAGAGTACAGAAACAGTGTTTTCATGCTGGGAATTGTAGTTTTAGGTTACCTACAGTGTTATTCAGTTATATGTCAAATGCGTGGCTTATATTTAATGTGTTTGGATTTGAAAGAAATGAAACTGAACTTTTCATTTGAACTCTACAGTTCCTGTCAAAAGTTTGAAAACATCACCTTTTACTGATTTTGAGCCGCACGCGTGTGTTTTTGTTTATATGTAGCACAGTAGGTAAATGACAAAAACATGCAAGAATAGTGAGTCCGGATGACTCCAAATTGTACATTTCGTTTCTAACTGAAATTTAAGTGTAAGACGGAGAGTAGATGTGAGCGGACTACCTTCAACATGGAGATGGAAGCTTTATTTGTCTGAAATGGATGGGACCAACATGGGAACTATTCCAAACTTCCATAATTCAGCCTGGACTACAGCTAATTGAGACCAACTTCAACATACAACAGTGAGCCGAAGCATACGATCAAACCGCGTAAGCATTATTTAGAAAGCAAACAGCTGGATTGAGCGATATCTATCATAAAATGGTCTGCCCAATCACCACACCTAAATCCCATCGATCTGCTCAGATGAACTGGATCACAAGGTCAGAAAGAAATCTCTAACTAGTGAAGAATACCTTGGCAAGTTTTACAAGAATTATTTCTTTAGATGAATGTTTAGAGAAACTAACTGTCTGGATGCCAAGAGTGTAAAAAGCTGTTAATAATGCTAAGGGTGATTTATTTTATTAAAAAATTCTCAATGAATATAAAGCTTAACATCATTTTTTTAATGTACATCTTCATAGCTTTTGAATGACTCTGTTAGTTGCATATAAACAAAACGCCAAAAAGAACATGCATGCATATCTCAATAGTGATAAAGTGTAGGTGTTTCCAAACTTTTGACAAACAAAGAATGTTAACTTACCGGATTTACCTGAATGTCCTATAGGCAGTGTCCACATGTTGAATAATTTTTTTTACATCTTTCATTTTCTTTCATGTTTTCCACAAGGGTGTAAAAAAATTTGTCACTTTTCTTTTTTTTTTATTTATTTTTTTCTGACATTAACACTTTTTGAAATCATTCACAAATCCAAGGCTCCCTAAGTATTAAAATGAATTATAATGCACCATGTAACCCAGCCATTAGGGGGGCACAAGCCAGTGCACTCTTAGTGCCAGTCCCAAGCCCGGGTAAATGGGGAGGGTTGCGTTAGGAAGGGCATCCAGCGTAAAACATGTGCCAAATCAAATATGCGGATCACAAATGAGAATTTCATACCGGATCGGTCGAGGCCCGGGTTAACAACGGCCGCCACAGGTATCGTTAGCCGACAGGGTACCGGTGGAAATTGGGCTACTGTTGGCCGAAGGAGGAGAAGGAGAGGAGGAAGACGTCTACAGAGACGGCAGAAAAAGGAGCAGTGTAGGAGAGTAGAGGTTCGGGTTGGTACTTTAAATGTTGGTACTATGACGGGTAAAGGGAGAGAGGTAGCTGAAATGATGGAGAGGAGAAAGGTAGATATGCTGTGTGTTCAGGAGACCAAGTGGAAAGGAGTAAGGCCAGGAACATTGGAGGTGGGTTTAAACTGTTTTATCATGGTGTGGATGGAAGAGAAATGGTGTAGGGGTGATTCTGAAGGAAGAGTACAGTAAGAGTGTAGTGGAGGTGAAGAGTTTCTGATAGGGTGATGATCGTGAAGGTGGAAGTTGAAGGATGATGATAAATGTCATCAGTGCCTATGCTCCACAAGTTGGCTGTGAGATGGAGGAGAAGGAAAGATTCTGGAGTGAATTAGATGAAGTGGTAGATGGTGTACCTAGGAAAGAACGATTGGTGATTGGGGCAGACTTTAATGGGCATGTAGGTGAAGGGAACAGAGGTGATGAGGAGGTGATGGGTAGGTATGGTTTTAAGGAGAGGAATGTGGAAGGGCAGATGGTGGTAGATTTTGCTAAAAGGATGGAAATGGCAGTGGTGAACACGTATTTTAAGAAGAAGGAGGATCATAGGGTGACGATAAGAGTGGAGGAAGGTGCACACAGGTGGACTATGTGCTATGCAGGAGATGCAACCTGAAGGAGATTGGAGACTGTAAGGTGTTGGCGTGGGGACAGTGTAGCTAGACAGCATCGGATGGTGGTCTGTAGGATGGTTTTGGAGGCGAAGAAGAAGAAAAGTAGAGTAAGGATTGAAAGAAGAATAAGATGGTGGAAACTGAAGGAGGAAGAGTGTAGTGTGAGGTTCAGGGAAGAGGTCAGACAGGGGCTTGGTGGTGGTGAAGAGGTGCTGGATAATTGGGCAACTACTGCAGGAGTGATGAGGGAGGCAGCTAGAAAAGTACTTGGTGTGACATCTGGAAATAGAAAGCAAGACAAGGAGACGTGGTGGTGGAATGAGGAAGTGCAGGAGAGCATTAGGAGAAAGAGGTTGGCAAAACAGAAGTGGGATCGACAGAGTGATGAGAAAAGTAGGCAGGAGTACAAGGAGATGCGGCAGCAGGTAAAAGGGATGTGGCGAAAGCCAAGGAAAAGGCATATGAGGAGCTGTATAAGAGGTTGGACACTAAGGAAGGAGAAAAGGATTTATACCGATTGGCCAGGCAGAGGGACCGAGCTGGGAAGGATGTACTGCAAGTTAGAGCAATAAAGGATGGAGAGGAAATGTGTTGACTAGTGAGGAGAGTGTGTTGAGAAGGTGGAGGGAGTATTTTGAGCAGCTGATGAATGAGGAAAATCAGAGAGAGAAGGTTGAGGATGTGGAGTTGGTGAAGCAGGATGTAGATAGGATTAGTAAGGAGGAAGTGAGAGCAGCGATTAAGAGGATGAAGAATGGAAAGTCGGTTGGACCAGATGACATACCGGTAAAAGCGTGGAGATGTTTAGGAGAGATGGCAGTGGAGTTTTTAACCAGATTGTTTAACAGGATTCTGGAAGGGGAGAGGATGCCTGAGGAATGGAGAAGGAGTGTGCTGGTACCTATCTTTAAGCATAAGGAGATGTGCAGACCTGCAGTAACTACAGGGGAATTAAGTTGATCAGTCACACCATGAAGTTATGGGAAAGAGTAGTGGAAGCCAGGCTGAGAGAGGAGGTGACCATCTGTGAGCAACAGTATGGTTTCATGCCAAGGAAGAGCACCACAGATGCCTTATTTGCTTTGAGGATGTTGATGGAGAAGTATAGAGAAGGACAGAAGGAATTGCATTGTGTATTGGTGGATTTAGAGAAAGCGTACGACAGAGTGCCAAGAGAGGAGTTGTGGTATTGTATGAGGAAGTCAGGTGTGTCAGAGAAGTATGTGAGGGTGGTGCAGGACATGTATGAGGACAGTGTGACAGCAGTGAAGTGTGCAGTAGGCACGACAGACTGGTTCAGGGTGAAGGTTGGACTGCATCAAGGATCGGCCCTGAGCCCTTTCCTGTTTGCAGTAGTGATGGACAGGTTGACGGACGAGGTCAGACAGGAGTCTCCTGGACTATGATGTTTGCAGATGATATTGTGATTTGTGGTGAGAGTAGGGAGCAGGTTGAGAAGAGCCTGGAGAGGTGGAGATATGCGCTGGAGAGAAGGGGAATGAAAGTCAGTAGGAGTAAGACAGAGTACATGTGTGTGAATGAGAGGGAGGGCAGTGGAGTGATGCAGTTGCAGGGAGAAAAGGTGGAGAAGGTGGAGGAGTTCAGGTACCTGGGGTCAACAGTGCAAAGTAATGGAGAGTGTGTTAGAGAAGTAAAGAAAAGAGTGCAGGCAGGGTGGAGTTGATGGAGAAGAGTGACAGGAGTGATTTGTGATAGAAGAGTATCTGCAAGAATGAAAGGGAAAGTTTTTAGGACTGTGGTGAGACCTGCGATGTTGTCTGGTTTAGAGACAGTGGCATTGAGTAAAAGACAGGAGGTGGAGCTGGAGGTAGCAGAGCTGAAGATGTTAAGGTTTTCGTTGGGAGTGACGAGGATGGACAAGATTAGAAATGAGTTTATTAGAGGGACAGCACATGTAGGATGTTTTGGTGAGAAGGTAAGGGAGGCGAGATTGAGATGGTTTGGACATGTGCAGAGGAGGGACATGAATTATATTGGTAGAAGAATGCTGAGGATGGAGCCACCAGGTGAGGGAAGACATGCAGGTAGTTGGTGTGAAAGAGGCAGATGTAGAGGACAGGGTGGTATGGAGACGGATGATCCGCTGTGGCGACCCCTAATGGGAGCAGCCGAAAGAAGAAGAAGAAGAAGAAGATAATGCACCATGTGTTTGTTTATTTAAATGTATCAAGGCTTTTTATTACTTAATGAGAACAAAAATATACAGCATATTACCTAAATAAGAGGTGTGTTGCAACTGGTTACCTAGTAGCGTTTAGCTAGATTATGGAATAAAACTTTTTGAAAAATGTATATATTTATTTTTCTTAATTAGAGATATGAATTATTATAACAATCCATGTTTAATTTCAAAACCAATGTGTTGCACAAAGGCAAAATCAGGGTAAGACTAGAAGATTCCTTTTTTTTCCCTTTTAAAGAGGATACAAATACAAAAGAATGAAATCGGCACCGTGTGGCAAAGCTTGAGTCGCAAAGTGAGCTTTTAATGTGTCGCACAGCATTACAACGGTAAACCTAAATACTTCCACAGTCTCCTTATGTAATGCAAGTTTCAATGTCTAAGTTTTCTGATATTATAATATATTTTAATTATTACATTGAAAAGCGAGTTAGGTCAATCCAAAAAAGAATTCTTAGTTCTCCTTCATCGACCAAATCTTAATATATTTCACTTCACATAAAAAAAGATTTTTGTGTTAGTTATGATACGATAAGAGATCTCTAAGGAATGCTGGTGCTTACTTATATACAGTATCTCACAAACATGATTACCCCCCTCACATTATGACAACACTATAGAAATTAAACTTGGATATATTTTAGAGTAGTGAATGTGCATCTTGTATAACAGTACAAATTTGCTGTCCTCTGAAAATAACTCAACATACAGCCATTATTGTCAAAATAGCTGGTAAAAAAAAAGTGAGTACATCCTAAGTGAAAATGTAAGAACTTTGTCTGTTTGTATTATAATGTGTACATTGTTATCTCGCACTGCAATAATCTTCCTGGGCAATGAATTCACCAAAGCTGCACAGGTTGTTGCTGGGATCCACTCCTCCATTATAGCATCACGGAGCTGCAGGATGTTATACACATGATGCTTCTCCACCTTCCGCTTGCGCATGCTTTTCAGGTGCTTAATAAGGTTCAGAGCTGGAGACATATTCGGCCACACAATCACCTTCATGTTCCTTAGCAAGGCAGTTGTCATTTTGATGTTGGGTTTGGGGTCGTTATGTTGAAAAACTGTCTTTCAGCCCAGTGTCTGAAGGGAGAGCATCTTGTTCTGCTTCAGAATTTCAGTACATATTGTAATCAGTGTTTCCCTACTCAGGACGTCGCCACACATGCTGTACACCATCTGAGCCAAACAAGTTTATTTTAGTCTCATCAGACCACAGGACATGGTTCCAGTAATTCATGCTCTTGGACAGGTTTTCTTGTAAACCAGCTTCAGAAGATTCTTTCTTCTGGAATGACTGCCATGCAGACTGACTTGTTGCAGTGTGTGCTGTATGGTCTGAGCACTGACAAGCAAACCTTCTGCTTCTGCAACCTCTAAAGCAATGCTGGCAGCACTCGTGTCTGTTTTTTTGACGCAGCTTCTGCACCTGTCGCACAGCACAAGGACTCGACTTCTTTGATGGACCCTTGCGAGGCCTGTTCTAAGTGGAACCCATCTTGGGAAACCTCTGTATGATCCTGGCCACTGTATTGTAACTCAGTTTCAGGGTATTACAGATATTTTTATAGCCTCTGCAATATTTGTGGAGAGCAACAATTCTAATTCTCAAATCTTCAGAGAGTTCTTTTCCATGGGATGCCATGTTGAGAGAATTGTACCTAAAGCACCAAATATCAACTGCTCTAATACAAGATACACACATTTGTACGTTTCTTTCAAGCAGACCAAAACAGAAACATGATGAATAGGACATGTGGCTTTGCATGGTTAAGCAACATACAGCTGTTATCACTCAGGGTGTACTCACTTTTGTTGCCAGATATTTTGACACTAATGGCTGTATTTTGAGTTATTTTCAGAGGACAGTAAATCTGTACTGCTAAACAACCTGCACATTGACTACTCTAAAATATATCCAAGTTTCATTTTTATAGTATTGTCCCTTGGGAAGATACACTGAAATGGTTGCTCAAATGTGAGGGGTGTAGTCACTTTTGTAAGATACTATAAGTGAAATAATTATTATGGGGAAGTGGTGCTACAGTGGCTTAGTATAATATAATAATAATAATAATAATAATAATAATAATAATAATAATAATAATAGTAATGGGCTAAACAGACTTTCTCTTTGGATGAGACTTGGATGTTTGCCAGATACGTAAATAAAATCAACAGGTTGTGTCATTATAGGAAAATTATTACCAACTTAGTGGTGTGATGGTGAAATTATCCTAATGTAGTACATATTTTCTTTAATTTCAATGAAGATATCCTTAAATCTTTTAGCCATCTTTTCCCACAATGATTTAACTCGACATTCTGATTTGTGAAAGAACAATGTCAACCTTATTTAATCATTGTTTTTAAATTTCTTTCCTTTACCAGCATCTTAAGACTAAAAAGAAATGTACTTTTTAGTGTACCTTTTACTGTTTATATATATTTCATTTATTCAGTGCATGAGGTATCATAGACAAATCTTTTTAAATTTGATGTTATATATGATTTTATATTTGTATTAGGTTAATTAGTAGAGAAATAAGTTCTCTGACCAACTGGTGTATAAATACTCCATTGTCTGTTGTGAGCATCATGACCAAGCCAAGTCATTTTACATGAGCATTGTTGGAATTTAATGAATCACAGCATGTGCATGACTAAACAAACGTGTGGTTTGTAGTCAAATTGTGGTTAATATAATGAAAACGAGGCAGCTTTAACCATGTAGGATTTCACCAGAGAGCTTCCCTTTCATTTATTGCAAGGCAGCAGGTAGCTACATGATATCTATTCTGTAGCGTTGTGTGACAGCAGATCATGTGCACGTTTGTGTATAATTTGCACCATGCCTTGGTAATTTGTTCACAGCTACTCAGTTGATTGTCTGTGCTTTGTTTAACTTTCACAATAGTGTGCAAGTAAATCACAACTGCTACAGCTTTGAAAGGATGTTTACGCCTTTAACATAAAGTTTAATCTGTGTCTTTTTTAATTTGTCCTCTATCCTGCAGTATTTAAATGTCCACTTAAGCTATTTATTCCCACTCTTATATACACGTTTTAAAATGTGCAACAAGTACACAAATCTCTGTGTCTGCCATCATTGACCCCGTTTGATCCAGGTTCTCTCAATGGTGTCTTCTCGTGTGAGTTCTTTGTGTTCTCTGGTTTCTTGCCCCCTCCCTGAAACATGGCAATGGGTGAATTGGGTATGCTTAATTGCCCTGAGGTGTAAATGATTGTGCGCCTGGTTTAAATATCCCATCCATAGTATATTCCTAAATGCTACGTTTAATAGTGTAATTTCAGATAGCACACTAATGGTCCCCTATAATTTTCTTTCATTGTCTACTTAGATTTTTGTTTGTTTGTGTGTGCACATCCTGCTTCTGGTTTTGTGTACACTTTAGCCTGCTCCTTCAGCAGTTTTCACTTCCTGTTTGTAAGCTGCTGCTGTCCATCAGCCTATTCAACTTTTGTGTGTGTGTGTGTGTGTGTGTGTGTCTATTCGTCCCTACTGGCCTTATCCCTTTTCCTCTGGCTATTGGCCCCTCCTTCCTTTGATTCCACTTTTCCACTGACCCACCCATCCCCCTTCAGTCACACACCCATGCCACATGAGGCCCTGCAGTCTGACTCAGTGGAGAAAGTTACCCCAGCCAGATTGTGTGTATGTGTTTGTGTGTGCTGGTGCCAGACTTTCCTCTTCTGAAACACACTTCTCTGCCTGCGCTCTGTCTACACAGGAAGAACCAGCACCGAATGCTCTCTAACTATGAAGGTAACGATGCACTTTAATAGATATTTTAAGCGATCTGTTTGGTTACAAACCTGCCGGTTTCCTCTTGGCTCGACTGCAGGCGGGTTGCACTGCACTGCACCACTTTATACAGGGCTGTCAGAGCTCAGCAAAACGTGCTGAGCATGGGCGGTTTTGTGTACATGCGAGCTCATCTGAACTAATGTGATTTATCTCTGTTGGATATCTGTGTGGTTTGCTTCATGAAAAAAAGTGTACGCTGAAGCTTAGTATTTCCGTAAATGTTGACACAGCTGATGAGAACAGTCATATGAACAGAGTGAAAACATTGTTCTTGATGCTTTCCTGGCAACGTTGTTTCCTTTATTTGTCATGCAGCATATTTCTATGAAGACTGTTTTATGTTCAGTCAGGGTTTCTTAAGGTCAAGGACCATATGAAAACCTGCAAGTGCTGCAAGTGGCACCGTTTTAAGAAGAGACACTTATGTGCGCACATGGTTGTCTCACCCTGGTCTACAAACAGCAATAATAGAACTTAATAATCATAGATTTTTAGACAAACATGCTAATTTGGGATTTAATTGTACTATGAATAATAATCTCAAGAGTGTATTTTCCCCTTTGGCTAGAAGAACATAATTGTAGAGTAGCACTGTTAGTACATAATAATACCTTAAGGATTGTTGTTCCTTTTGAGGGGTTGTTTTATCGTTCTTACTTTGTTCGGAACGCTCGTTCGGAAGACAACGAACGAACGTTCGTTTGGAAGACAAAAGACACCGGTGCGGTACCCTTTTCAGACTGGAGGATTATATAATTTAAATGAATTGAGCTGTTAGCTGTTTTAAAACCAAATTTCAGTTGCTTGACTTGGAAAAAACATTGCTTGTTTCCTCTTTGTCATCTCATTTGTTATGTCTCTAAGTGTCCTGTGCTAGCCTTTTTACAACGCTAACCTGAAGTTCTGTGTTTTTCCACCAATCAGACAGGCACACATTTTTATTATGTCTCTAAGTTTCTGTGCCTTTTTAAAATGCTAACCTGAAGTTCTGTGTTTCTCTAGCTATCAGGCAGGTCTGGTATGAATCGTCGATTTGGGAGGCTTAGCAGGCAGGGAACCTCAGAGGAACTCCCTGGACTGAATGAGGTGGCTGGAGACGAAATAGGACAGATACCAGTGGTGTCTGTGGAAGATGTGGACAGTACTGAGAATGAAGAAAAGGACACAGAGAGGAAGTCCAAGACTGCCCAGGAAGAGGCAGCGGAAAGGGAAAGGGCAGCTCAGAGGCAGATCATGGCCATACAAGAGCTGGTGGACACGGAGAGGAAGTACTTGAAGCATCTGCAGATTTGCACAGTTACTATCCAAGGCAATCTCCTGAAACTACAGGTAGGTCCTCTTCTCACTTCTGTTCTGAAGTTTGATCTAATCATCTCCATATTCAATCCGTTTAGCACAGACGATCTAATAGACCAGGGGTCTCTAACCAGTAGTGAACAAACACTGGGCCGTCGATCATTAGGTACCAGGCCACACAGAAAGAATTAAAGCTTTAAAGTGTTTATTTTATTACCATTCTGTTGACTTGCATGGTGTGCACAGTGACCGCTTCCACCCATGCCAATTTCCAGCACTTGTTTCAGTCACTTTTTTTTTTCTATGCATCAGTAATTAAAGTTTCCACTGATTCTGCTTTATGGTGAGTTGAGTTACATTTTCATATATGTAATAATAAAATTCGGTATTATATATGCACAATATTGTTTTGTTACGCACTCCTCTGGGTCTGTGGATAAATTGTCTTGTGTGAAACTGGTCCATAGTGTAAAAAGGTTTAAGATTGCTGTAATAGACAGTCTGTATGTAGATTGTAGACTTGACTGTAATCTGATTAAGCGAACTGTTCTTTTTTGAGGCTAATGTAATATTTAATTTTTCCCACATAACAGAAACTTGTCTATGCTAAAAAAAATTTCCCTTTTTGAAAGTGTTCCATCTATATAGCAAGTTAGTTTCTCTAGTTATTTAGACCCTTAAAAAAGTTACAAATAAACATCTAACAGAAAATGACACAATATCAATGTAAAACATTTATTCTGTTTTTGTGAATCATTGATCATAAGAAACTATAACATATTAGAACAAGTTAATTAATTAAATCCTGTGATTTGCTGCTACACAATTCTCAATGTTGCTGTTATAGAAAATGATTCATCACCCAATCACGAAGGTGAATTGAACAGTTCTCTGCTACAAAATGTTACATAAATACCTTTTGTAACCCCTCTAGCCCCCACTTCCCAATCTGGATGGAATGTATCAGCACATTGACAAAGTGATGGATGTGTCCAGCCGACTTCTCAGCATCCTAGACCAGACAGACATGAAGCCTAGTGATCCTCAGTACCTTGAAAAACTCTGTAAGTATTACAGGAAAAAACTAGACTGTCAAGTTCAGATTCCTTTGGGTGTTTTTTTTTTGCACTGGGTGACCTTACGTTGTAGACACCTACATCGTGTATTTGTAGACATACATAGTGCCAAAGAGCAATCATGAATTTCAAGTTCAAATTCCTCTGTACATATTTTCTAATACACACCCATCACTTCAAGCATTTGAGTTGTTTGATTGGAATGTGCCAAAATTAGCTCAGCCACACTATGAAAACTGCTATGTAATGATGTAATTGCACCAGACTGTACAAACAAAAGGGACGTGAGAAAAATACTTCTCAGCCTCAAGGTGTTGTAAACAGATCCCCAAACTGAAGCTGAAAATAAAAGCTATTTTACCAGCCATGACAGAAAAATGACCTTGTTTTTAAGACTCAAGCTATTCTTTGCTAGAGTTGTTTTTTTTTTAGATTTGAGCAGATAAAAATATTAATGTTGATTCTAACCTTAGTTTGAACTGTTTTTTTTTTTTTTTGTAGGTAGCTCTTTCCTGCTTATGTCAGAAGACATAGAGGCAGCATACAAGGAATATCTGGCCAACTATAATAACATCACAGCTATAGAGAACAACTATAAGCAGAAGGAAGCCCAGTGGCTAGAAATGGTGAAAGTCATCAAGTCCTCTGCGTAAGTCATTATCACACAGCCTTTTATCACCTTGGAATCAATGATCTGGTTGATTGTCTCAGCAGTCTGTCACATTTATTACATAATGTCCTAAAAGCTTTTTTTTTTTTTTTTTTTTTGAGTCGATAAAAGGTACATGAAGTGAATGTTGTTTTTTTTTATTATTATTATTCAAATAACTTATGTCGGTTTAGAAGTTTTTCAATGTTTAGAACAATATAGTAAGTTATGATTTGTTTTGCCTTTTCTTTCTGGTAGACAAATATCATCCCAAGTGTAAATGGGCGGATGAATATGTGTGCCCCAGACAGATTCAGTAATCTAGCACAGATAAAGCAGTTAGTGCAAAGAAATGCATTATACTTGCATATATAAAATGACATTCGGTAACACCCAGATAAGGATGGTTTCCTTTTTGAGTATGATTCCTCTAAGGGTTTCTTCCTCATGCCATCTCAAGGAGTTTTTCCTTGCTACTGCCACTTGCTTGTTCATTAGGGACTTTCAGTTCTAGGGAACAAACGTATACATTCTTTTATAACCACTATATCTGTGTAAAGCTGCTTTGAGACAATCTCCTTTGTTAAAAGTGATACAAATAATTGTAAAATTGAATAAAATGTTCAGTTTATCACATTATATTATTAGCGGCACCAATTAGGGACTTTTTGCACTTTTCTTTGTGTCTCCTCCAGACCAGACGTGAACGCCTCGACTCTCAGCTTCTTCTTGGTGATGCCCGTACAGAGAATTGCCCGCTACCCCCTGCTGTTGCAAACCATACAGAAGCACACTAATACCCAGCATCCTGCCTACTCTCTGCTGGAGCACACAGCCCACACCGCCGTCCAGCTGAACTGTAGAATTAATGAGTACAAGCGCTTCCGTGAAGTGGGTGAGAACCTGACTTTAGTTATGGAAACATTTACACATCAACACCGTTTGCTTATGGAATTATGGTTGGCTTTTGTATATTCACTGAAGGGTCTGTTTATCATATCTCACTCATTGTATTTTTCATTTTCTTTTACTTGGAAAGCTGATAAGTACAAGAAAACTGAAACCCTGACCATTAAAGACAAAATCAACCGACTGAGTGGACACAGCATTGCTAAGAAGACCGCCAGACTGGGCCAGTACATTAAACATGAAACTGGTATTGTACCAAAGGTAATGTGCTCTGCTTGCTAAATCTCTCATATACATTGTTTAAAGTGAGATTACGCCCTGTTTCAGCTTAATCCTCAATCTGCATAGGCTTTGTCTGTTTTATGTTTAGTGTAAATGAGCCTGATGGGCAATCAGGCCTGCATGCATACTGTCTTTAACACTTCACACACTGTGAATAGCAACAACAGGGTTTTAGCAACAGGCAACAGCCGAAACTCAGAATCAGATTGCTGGAAAGATATGCACAGTTTAAAAGCCTTGCTATTTATATGCATTTAGGACACATTGTTACTCCTATAAGTGATGCTTATTTTTTTTTCTTTATCGAATTTAGCTAAAGGATGAAGAGTTTGATGCTCTTGCAGGCATTTTCTTTGTCTTGGAGAAGGGTGTCACAGAGCTGCATGCCAACATGACAGCGTATCTCAGCCACCTCCAGGTAGGTTAAGAATGCGAGGTTCCTTTTAAAAACTCTTCCATTATTATGAATTTATTTGAGATATTCTGTCATCTAATGTCGCATTTGTCAGCGGTAGTTTTGCTTGATGTGCTTATTTCCATTGCTGTTTTAGCTGGTAAGAGGAAAAAGCAATATAGAGTTCACCCTGGGATGAAGGATCTGGACAATTTGTCACATCTGTGTTTGGATATTGTAGTGTAAATATGCAGAACTGTGAACTGTTTTTCTTACAGAGGTTCCTCAGCTGTAGTCCAGAGGAGGCCGATTTGGACCTGGACGGCGAGAAGGTTGCTCTCTTCTCAAAGGAAATTACTGTTGCACTCAGACTCTGGATATTCCCTGTTTATGTGAGTGAAAGTTTATGCATAAACGATAGAAATAGGAGTCATATCAGATCATTTTCAGTTTCATTTTAATGAGTTTTCTGGACCCCTATGAGCATGCTGAAGGTGACAGAGAAGGCAGATATGTTGTGCCAATGTTTAGAGTAGAAGTTTCAAAATGTTAATTTCCATTCCAAAACATTTAACCCAGTCAGCCCCAACAATCATCCAGTACAGATTATGTGCTGAATATGTTAATAAACGTACATTTGGTTCCTGCAGGAGATTCGCCTAAAGAATCTGGTATTTAAACCATTGTCTTCTCTGCAAGAGCTGATGGCTGGGCCTCGCAACCTGATCCGCAAGAGGCAGGACAAGCTGTTTGACTTTGAGAGAATTGAGGAGAAGAGTAGCCTGAGCTATGATGAGCAGGCCATTGCCAACACCTACAAGACCATCAACACACTGTTGCTCAACGAGCTGCCTACATTCAATGCCAATGCCTTGCAGCTGCTTTGGGCCACTCTTGGTGCCTTCAGCTGTCTCCAAAAGGACCTGGCCATGGACATGGAGCAGCTCACCACCAGTTTTACTCATCAGGTTTGTAGAAGAAAGGCAGATGGGAATAGCACAATGGCTTGTGTAAAAAGTGTAGGCGTAGCTTAAGGCAACCAATTGCTGTAATCCAGTCAATGAAACGGATCTTTGTTTAGCGCTCTTACGAGTCCATTGGTGCTTAGTTGGAACAAGAGTTGGAATTTTTACATTTTACTACATTGGTCTAAAAAAACAAAACAATTCACATTATCAGGTTATACCCCTGGGATCCACCAACCAAGAAATATATCTTGACCAAAATTCTGAACATAGATGTTATAATTATATCGTTCTCTTTCTCTTTCTTTATGCAGCTTCCACACACTGATTTAGACAACAGTGCATTCTGGGAGTGGGCGGAGAGCACAGTGCTGGAGGGTGCCAGGAAACTGGAGAGGCTGTGTCAGAGCGTTCAGGATGAGCTCAACGCTCCCATTGTGCAGGTCCGTCTAACACAGAACCCACCTATTTGTCCTGTGTGTGTGTGTGTGTGTGTGTGTGTGTGTGTGTGTGTGTGTGTGTGTGTGTGTGTGTGTGTGTGTGTGTGGGCTCCAGCATGTCCACACTTAATCATTTTTTTTTGCGCTTGTGAGCATAGCAGAATTGTGTAGTAAAATGTGCTCAGTAGCACCATTCACATTGAATTATCCAGCACAAGGGTCATGTGTTTCAGATGAGCCCACCCATTAAGCAAACTCCTATCTAAGCTAAACACAGTATGACAAGGCATACTGTATTGCAGCTGGGGAAAAAACATCTGCTGTCTATTTGTACAATTCTTTTAGTATAACCATATGATCAGGCTATAAGAAATTGGAAAAAATCTAGAAATGAAGTTATATTCTTTTAACCTTTAATTTTAATTGAACAAAATAAGGACACAGGACACAGTTGTCATTATTTATAATGGTATGGCTTTCCTGTTTGCTAAAAACGATTACCTCACTGTCTGTGTGGTTACTGATAAGATCATTTCTTCATCTGACAAGAATGTTGAGAAGTGCTTTTTCATGCAGCATTGCAACATGCTTAAGCTATTGAGTAAAAACTACACTCTGATACTGTCATTTATACTGGCCTCATCATAATCAGGCCTTGAATCACCAACGTCCAAATGCTGTGTATGATCTGTGACTTGCTTTTTTCATATGGGGCATGTAGATATGATTATGAACTTAAAAGCTGACTGGCTAATTTCCGCCCCATTTTGAGGGCTTTTTTAATTATACACCCGACACCTACAACAACAATTCAAAGGTCACGTTGTGTAAGAAGTGATGACCTCATCTTGGTATACTGTATTTTATGGCAAGGGTTTCATTGAGCCTGGCAGAAGCTCGCAAGACATTAATACTGTCGTCATGGGCAATAATTAGAACAGTGAGTCAGATACATTATGCTAACCGCACTACATTTTGCTACGGTGAAACAGCGTCTGTAGCTGACAGCTCCACATAAATGCATTGTTATGATGATAACTCTTGCATTTATCTCGTTTGACAAAATAAGTAGCAGTGACGCCACTGTCACGCTTCATCAGTTTTTCAAAAGGCTACATTTTTACCATATCTTGATATTTTATATGACAGATTAAGGTCTTTACTTTCATTGCAGTGGCTGTCACAGAGTCAAGTGTGTGAGAGGTGTGGGAACATTATTCCCATCAATTGAACACATATTGTTCATTTTGCATTTTATTTATTATCAGTCTTTTTATATATATATATATATATATATATATATATATATATATATATATATATATATATATACAGGGAGTGCAGAATTATTAGGCAAGTTGTATTTTTGAGGATTAATTTTATTTGAGGATTTAATTTGAACAACAACCATGTTCTCAATGAACACAAAAAACTCATTAATATCAAAGCTGAATATTTTTGGAAGTAGTTTTTAGTTTTAGCTATTTTAGGGGGATATCTGTGTGTGCAGGTGACTATTACTGTGCATAATTATTAGGCAACTTAACAAAAACAAATTCATACCCATTTCAATTATTTATTTTACCAGTGAAACCAATATAACATCTCAACATTCACAAATATACATTTCTGACATTCAAAACCAAACAAAACAAATCAGTGACCAATATAGCCACCTTTCTTTGCAAGGACACTCAAAAGCCTGCCATCCATGGATTCTGTCAGTGTTTTGATCTGTTCACCATCAACATTGCAGCAGCAACCACAGCCTCCCAGACACTGTTCAGAGAGGTGTACTGTTTTCCTCCTTGTAAATCGCACATTTGATGATGGACCACAGGTTCTCAATGGGGTTCAGATCAGGTGAACAAGGAGGCCATATCATTAGATTTTCTTCTTTTATACCCTTTCTTGCCAGCCACGCTGTGGAGTACTTGGACGTGTGTGATGGAGCATTGTCCTGCATGAAAATCATGTTTTTCTTGAAGGATGCAGACTTCTTCCTGTACCACTGCTTGAAGAAGGTGTCTTCCAGAAACTGGCAGTAGGACTGGGAGTTCAGCTTGACTCCATCCTCAACCCGAAAAGGCCCCACAAGCTCATCTTTGATGATACCAGCCCAAACCAGTACTCCACCTCCACCTTGCTGGCGTCTGAGCTTGTGTGTCTTGTTCAGTGGTGGTCGACTTTCTGCCTTTCTTACCTTGGCCATGTCTCTGAGTATTGCACACCTTGTGCTTTTGGGCACTCAGTGATGTTGCAGCTCTGAAATATGGCCAAACTGGTGGCAAGTGGCATCTTGGCAGCTGCACGCTTGACTTTTCTCAGTTCACGGGCAGTTATTTTGCGCCTTGGTTTTTCCACACGCTTCTTGCGACCCTGTCGACTATTTTGAATGAAACGCTTGATTGTTCGATGATCACGCTTCAGAAGCTTGGCTATTTTAAGACTGCTGCATCCCTCTGCAATATATCTCACTATTTTTGACTTTTCTGAGCCTGTCAAGTCCTTCTTTTGACCCATTTTTCCAAAGGAAAGGAAGTTGCCTAATAATTATGCACACCTGATATAGGGTGTTGATGTCATTGGACCACACCCCTTCTCATTACAGAGATGCACATCACCTAATATGCTTAATTGGTAGTAGGCTTTCCAGCCTATACAGCTTGGAGTAAGACAACATGCATAACGAGGATGATGTGGTCAAAATACTCATTTGCCTAATAATTCTGCACTCCCTGTATATATATATACAGTACAGACCAAAAGTTTGGACACACCTTGTGTGTCCAAACTTTTGGTCTGTACTGTGTATATATATATTATATACACAGTACAGACCAAAAGTTTATATATATTATATATACAGTACAGACCAAAAGTTTGGACACACCTGCTCATTCAAAGAGTTTTCTTTATTTTCATGACTATGAAAATTGTAGATTCACACTGAAGGCATCAAAACTATGAATTAACACATGTGGAATTATATACATAACAAAAAATGAACTGAAAATATGTCATATTGTAGGTTCTTCAAAGTAGGCATCAAGAGAATGCCAAGAGTGTGCAAAGCAGTAATCTAAGCAAAAGGTGGCTACTTTGAAGAACCTACAATATGACATATTCAGTTGTTTCACACTTTTTTGTTATGTATATAATTCCACATGTGTTAATTCATAGTTTTGATGCCTTCAGTGTGAATCTACAATTTCCATAGTCATGAAAATAAAGAAAACTCTTTGAATGAGAAGGTGTGTCCAAACTTTTGGTCTGTACTGTATATATATAATATAATGTGCTGTGGTATTATATACATTATATTATCCTGTGCAGTTGTTTTGCTTTGATCAGTGACAACAAAAAAATAGTTTTAAACATAATTTTGACACTTTGCATGTGTGTGTGTGTGTGTGTGTGTGTGTGTGTGTGTGTGTGTGTGTGTGTGTGTGTGTGTGTGTGTGTGTGTGTTTGGTCTGTCAGCCTGTTGTCGCATGGTCTGAAAAGCGTCTGAAAGAATTGATTGACAAACATGGCACAGAAAAGATCTACCAGCTGACTGGGCCTGTGGTGGCCACACGTGACCTCGACCTCACCATGAACAAAGGCGAGCTGGTGGCTGTGATCAGTGAAATGGACACCCGAGGGGACCGTCGCCGCTGGCTGGTGGACGCAGGAGGTATTCTTTACCACTCTAATAGCAAGATTGCAAAAATGTAGTAATACATAATCCATTTGTGTCCATGCAAACTTTTTTAACAGAATTACTTGAACACATGCAAAGTGAAATATTGTTTATTGTACATTAATAAATGCAATATTACCCTTACAGCATTTTTGTATTTACATGCCAGATTTAATAACCACAGCTTATTTTTAAGATTACACCCTGTGGTTAAATAATTGTTTATTATGATTTTTATTAATAATTGTGATTCATTTACTTAAAGCCTGGATTTTATTTAGTTCTATGCTGGATTTTATTATATTGTTTACTTTTTATGCACGTCAGCGCATTATTACCTGTAAGGCATACACTGTACTGGGTTATTGCAGTAATAGGAGGGCGTGTGTTCTATTTTATGTACTTATTTAATTTATTTTGGTTCTGTGGTTATGGTTGTGTTGGTTCCTAAAGCAAAGAAAGCAAAGGCGTAGTTTTAAAAAGTAAGTTTATATAAAGTGAATTTGTTGGTTTGTCCCTTTAACAGGTTTTGGAGGTGTTTATAGCATCAGAATCAGGTTTAATGGCCAAGTGTGTTGACACACACAAGGATTTTGGTTCCAGCTGTTAGTCACTCACAAACAGACATAAATAACTTAGACTATAGTTTAGACTGTAATATAGACAGTACAAGTATTAAAAAGTCTCTACTGCTCATTTGTTGTCACTTTGTATTATGTATACACCAAAATCTGTCTTTTGTCTTTTCAGGTCCCAGGGGTTATGTTCCAGCATCCAGGCTGGCTCGCTACAACCATGTTGCCATGCCACAGCCCCCAGCTTCCCCAGTGCTCAATGTGACATCCAGTGGGCCCGGGACACGGAGACATTCATACACACAAGGAATACAGCCTGTCCTCACTATGTCTACACCCTGCTTTCAGGTAAACAACACAGACACTTACTGTTTTGTCTAATTTATGTGTCAGAGAGATGGAGATCCAAAGAGTATTATTGCAAAGATGCTTTGCCTTGAGAGCATCAACCACAAAGAGATTATATATTTATAGATAGATAGATAGATAGAGAGCGAGAGAGAGAGCGAGAGAGAGAGCGAGAGAGAGAGCGAGAGAGAGAGAGAGATTAAAAAGTACACCCTCGCATCAACATACGCGTTATATGCCTACATATAAGGAAGGGTAAATGAGTGCATGAGCTTTGCGTAGCTGTGGAACACAGGAGTAAAATTACAGCCTTGCCAACCATATTAGAATTTTAATTCTCCATGGTTGCAAACTCGCACTGAATAATTCATTCATGTGCTTTGGCTGTCAATCTGCATGTTATTTTGCCAACTTCACTGAGAAATCTAAAGCCAAGATGAGTTGCTCTCTATCTGGGTGGGTGTGAGTGTGAGATTTATGGCAGCTGTGACCATAAAAGTGTGGCTTTTTTTCCCCTCCTCTGCACCTTCTTTTTTCCTGACAGTGTCATTAATCATTGGGTCATTAAACACAGCCAGGCAACATCCAATTTAAGAGATCTGTTGTATCCTTCACCTTTGTAAGCTCAGGTGAGGGAGGTTAATATTTTGCCCACAATGTAAAATCTATATAAAAGCTGTTTGTTTTGGTGGGGTGGTTCAGTAATACAGCAAGAAGTGTTAGTTGTGATTCTGGTCATGAGTTTCATGGCCATCTTTCTGCCCTCATCTGTGTTTTTTTTTTATTATTATTTATTTATTTTTTTTATCAGGAACTGTGGGATTGTTCCTGTAGTTTATATACTCTTCAAATCAAAATCAAATCAAATTTTATTAGACACATACACACACATACAGAGTACCACATGCAGTGAAATGCTTTTTACGACGGTCCGGCATTCAATCATAAAGGGGAATGGAATATTAAGGGAATGGAATGAGGAAAAATAAAAACCAAGACCATTGTCCTTAAAGTGCAGTATGGTGTGGTATAAAGTGGCACTGTGCTGTGCAAGTCCAGAGTTAAAGTGACAGTGCAGAGTGTTTATGCATGTATTTGTGATTGATAGACGTTTTATTTGTAGAAGGCATTACATGTAATGGCCACGTGGGGGCGTGCTTAATCTTTCTATGTTTTGAATCTTGCTTTGGCATAAGAACAGTAAATAAGTTAATGTTTATATCATTATTGTGTATATAATGGAGTGTAAAACCAACAAAGAACAAGTAAGCACAACATCAGTAAAACTCCCTGTTGCTTTGTATGCCAGAATCTACAATTTTTCCTCTTTTTAATTAAAAAAAGGAAATAAAACACAATTGGGTGTTCTGCTATCTGTAACAGTACACAAAGTTCACGGTTCAGTTCAATTTCAGTACGGTGAGGGGGAAGAAAAGCAAAACATAAAATTGCTTATCGTTTTTTATTAATGCAATTTATTTACATTTTTAAAACAATTTTCAATAAAATGCCTGCGTGGTTAAACAATATATAAGATAATATTTTACAAATAGAATAAATCTTATTAATGCAATTGGCGTTTTCATTATATTGAATCAATTGAATAATCAATTAAATTGATTAAATACATTTTTTTAAATAGAAAAATTAAATGAAAGTTTACATTTGTTAGACCGCATTTGGGTAATACAAGTGTGTGTGTGTGTGTGTGTGTGTGTGTGTGTGTGTGTGTGTGTGTGTGTGTTACATTTAATATAAAATATTCTAACGATATGTTCTATCAGCATAATTAAACAAATGTCTTCATTCCTTCCATCCTTCATTCATTTACTCCCGCGATATGTGGAATTTGGAATAGGGACTAACGCTATAAATTCTTCAGCTTTTTCATGCATGTGCAAAAAAAATCTAATTTTGCTATGCAGTGTGTAGCCACAGTGACACTGCACTAACTCTAGTTTCTTTTTTATACCCCTAGCATACACACCTAATACACATATATACAGTGGGGGGAAATAACTTTACAAAGAAATGAACAGTCTAGACTTTTTAAGGTAGGTATATTTTAACAGAGAGAGAGACAAAATATAAAAAAATTTAATAAAAAATAATTTAAAGAAAGGTTATAAATTAATTTGTATTTGATTTAATGAAATAAGTGTTTGATCCCCTACCAACAAGCAAATATTCTGACACCCACACACCCAAATTAGTCCTGTCTCTTTAAGAAAGTACTCCTAATATCAAATGTGTATAAAAGAGAATCACAGAATCAACCTCTTTCATTCAAACCTCTTCACCACAATAGGCAAGACCAAAGAGCTGACAAAGGACATCAGGGACAAGATTATAAACCTGCACAAGGTTAGAATGGGCTACGAGACTTATAGATTATTTTTTTAGATTCTGTCTCTCTGTTAAAATAAACCTGCCATAATTCTTCTAGACAGTTCATTTATTTGTAAGCAGGTAAACTCACAAAATCAGCAGGGGATCAAATAACTATTTCCCCCACCGTGTGTGTATGTTTATATATATATATATATATATATATATATATATATATATATATATATATATATATATATATATATATATATATATATATATATATTATAGCAGCTCCCTCACTATCCCTCTTTTCTTTCTTGAAATTGATAACAAAAATAAGCATCCTATGTATGCATGATGTACCATGGAAGTCCTTCACAACCTCTTTATCTCTTTAAAGCTGCTTTAAGACAATATTCATTGTTACAAGCACCATACAAATAAAAATATTTTGAACTGATTTATTAATTGCTTTCAGGTGTAAACATGAAGTTACAACCTTTAAATACTTTTTAACATAACAGTGATTAGTTCTTTATCGGTTTATGTAATGTATCCGCTATACCTGTTAATTATAGCTGTAGAAACAATAACATATCCCCTTTATTATATCCCTTGCTGCTGCAGCTAATGCTAGATCTGGACAGTATTAGACCATTCAGAATGAAGAATCCAGCATTGCTGTTACACAAGTTGTTTTCTTGAAAGCTGCTGCGTTTATTAAAGAAACAAAATAAGGACTAATAGCGGCGTGTGGATGGATTTTCCTTCTGCTGTATACAATTATTACGTAATGTATTGTTAATGTATTCATCCTCTACAAATGGCTACTGTGAATTATTTCGCTTGGGCCGCATCCCAGTTTGCTCTACAGTTAGGCAGAAGTGGAAAAAAACACATTTATTAATTACCCCCCCTTTCTGTTTTTTTTAGGTGTTTGCAGGGTACGACTTCACAGCACAGAGCAGTCACGAGCTGTCTCTGCGGGCCGGAGAACCGGTGCGTGTGGTAGAACCACACGATAAGCGGGGCAATGCCGAGTGGAGCCTGGTGGAGGCGCGGGGTCAAAGAGGCTACGTCCCCTCCAACTACCTCGCCATTCTGCCCTCAGTGGTGGCATCGCCCACCCTGCCTCACCTCTAGAGTCTAGCATCACAGCATGTGCACACTACAGACACACACACTAGTCACTGTGTGCACACACTTTCTGAAGAGCTCTCCATGCCAGTGTGGGCATGAGATGGTTCCTCTGACCAGTCTGTGAGCTGGAGTGGTGCTTGGGCTTCATCGAATGCCTCACCTGTAGATCAACTCGGTTCAAAGCTGCTGCAGAGGGGGCCGTTTGTCACAGCCAAACTACCAGGTGGAGATGAGCTGTGCGGCACTGATGGAGTGTGTACCGTGTGGGTGTAACAGACTCTTCTGCAGAATTATTTGTCTGTTCGAATTGCTCTCTGACTGAGCGTGATCGAGGGTGCAAAGTGATACAGTGAGAGGATGAAGAGATGACTGACTGCTTCTAGGCCTCAAGCTCTGTTCTGTATTAAGTGTCTCTGAGAAGCTCAACAACTTAATGTGGATTTGAATTATATTAATGCAGAAGAGGACATTATTGCTAAAACTGGATAAGCTTGAGCTTGTTTTTTTTAAACCTGTAAGACTGTTGTCAGTGTTAACAAGGTTTACTACTGATTGTTTTTTAACAGAATATAAAATTATTCCTCAGTGAAATGTATAGAAGGTACTGGAATGTTTTTTTTATAGTAGGAGATTCTGTGGAATTGAAGGCTATATTGTTATTGTTATTATATCTATATTGAAACATCATTTATATGTTTTAACCTGAAATTTTGAATTGCAGAACATTTAAATCAGGATGATGTAGTTGTCTTTTGCCATTTGTTTGTACGTGTTGCACTGAACTTCTGCACAAACCAGTTACATGCTGCAGTGTTTGCACGCCGGCAGTTACTGTTGCGCTCCACCAGGGGTCGCAGAGCTCCATTCTCATAGTTTATCTCTTCCCTGGAATAAGCTTTTTCTGTTCACTGATTTACCCACCGTATGTTCTCCTAAGTAATCATGGATTCTCTGCTGTTCACTGTTGTGTGGAATTGTTTTGTGGCCATACTAAAAAAATAAAAGCATTGTGGCTTCTGTTGTAAGCATTACCTCTATAAGTATTGAGCTTTAAACAAGAAAACAGAGGTAGAATAATCTCTGCACTCTGGTGAGAAGCAGTTTTTGTCCTCCTGTTCTATTGTAAAGCTTTACTCAGACACTGGAATCTATTAAATTATTTTTGGTCCCCAGTCAAAGCTTTGAAAAGTGTATAAACATGTTTATGTTGTATTTAAACCTATTAAATCGTCCACTTGCTCAGAACAATTTGTACAATTTTCTTTGCTCATGTTTTCATTTTGTTTAATTTTTTTCCCATCAGATTATAAAAGTGACGACTTGGCGATCTGCTGATGGCTGGAGCTTGACACACATGACATGGACCCTGTTGGTACTGATTAGGGATTTATTTTTGAATGCAGAATCCAGGGTTCGGTGCTGCATTTAGCTCAAACACAGCCATTCCTGTGAGAGCGTGTGAATGTCACTGCACCACCAGTCATGGCTGTATCTCGCTTGCTGCACACAGATGCATGTTCAGTGTTTGTCACTGTCTCCTCCCTCAGCCATAGTCACTTGTCAGCAATGATTTGATGCATTGACTCCCTTCAGCTACCGCCCCCTCACTGTGGCACAACACACTATAAATAAATTTATCTATTCACTAGGCTAAAAATAGCTTCTTGTCGGTAGGATCCCTCTGCCTTGCTGCACTCCCTCTATGACGCTGTTAGTGCGTCTGTTTTCTCTCGCGTAACACTGATTTGTTACTCCCCTTCCTTTTTTTAACCTTCATCTCAAAGCCAGGGTGGGATGCTAATCTAATACAATGAGGCTCCCTTATGTCTTTGTGTGTGTGTGTGTGTGTGTGTGTGTGTGTGTGTGTGTGTAGTGTTGAGTAGAATGTACAGAGGAAATCAGATGAGAATAAGAGGATTTATGGGAATATAGTAAACCTATAGGTTTCTATTGGATTTTTCCTTTTTGGCTTCAGAAGGTGCATCTGTATCCACTACTCTGGAGAACGTTAGTTCCAGTCGAGCGAGGGGCCATCATGCTTCTAAGAAAATCTCAGAGCTGCAGTGCAGGAATAGCCTGGGATTAAAGGCACTCTAATCAATGCTTCTAACTTCTGCCAGACTTGCCACAGAAGGAGACCATCTCCCCACTTTAGTCCTTTCATCTAAACCTTTTGTCAAAGCTGTGCTCAATCCCAGAACACTGTAGTGTCCTGTTCCAGTAAGAAATGCATAGTTACACACTCAATCTCATAACCTCATCTTGCTTCAGTTTATATTGGTACCTAGACTGGAAGTCCCCTGGTTCGAACCGGAGTTGTCGGTGTGGAATTAAGATTTTCTTTCCAATGTTTATGTGGGTTCCATCTGGGTTCACTGGTTTCCTTCCAAACAAGTGAATCTTATAAGCATTGTGTCCTGCAATGGTCTAACATCCCATGCAGGATCCATTCCCAAATCACACCTATTGATTCTGGGACCATCTTAGGATTTCCAATGACCCTGTTCAGGGTAAAATGGTGACTAAAGACAACTAAAGGAAGAGAAATTAACCATCAGCACTAGAGCATTCATATTCCAGGCCAAAGCTTCATTTAATTATTACAGAAGCCTGTGCTCTATTTCTTGTCCTGGAACATATTTAAAATTCAGGAGTGTTTACTTACCCAAAATCCTGTCTTCAAGCACTGGAATCTTCAGAGACCGATCATCCAATGATTGTTGACATTTTAATTAAAGCAAATAAGTTACACAGATGCAATTACAGCATAGTTTTCTGCCAGATTCCGGGACATTGTGGCATCTTTGGTGATGAATGCGTAGATGTGGTTGCTAACAAAGCGTTCACCAAAATAAACAGAGTGCAAAATGCCACATATTGACCTTAAGCCTTCAATCAACCATTATATATAGACAAATTGCAAGCGGAATTGGAAGAATGTCGGAATAACCTTATATGGAATAAAGCCCGTATTTGGAAAAATGCACATCTACCCTTTTAAATCTGATCAAGGGCTGTGTAGAGATGGTGCTGTGTCGGCCACACCACACTGACCTTTACTTACCTTTAGTATTTACTGAAGGGCAAAGAACCGATAAAGCATCAATACTATAACACTTATACTTAATACTTAATTACACTAGAGACAAGCAAAACAATGTCTGCTTGATCTGCAAATGACTCCATTTGCATCATTTAGATCTTGCAAACGCTATCTGATATTCATTTTGACTCTGCCTCATTACTGTGTGGATGATTTTTGTTATATTACAAATACCCACTCATAATATGGGTGGTGCTATAGACATGGATGTATATGAAACCAAAGCTAACATATTTAGCTAACACTCAAACGAAGAATCCTGTCAGTTTATTATTTAACAGTTAATATTGTGCCTAAAATATAATCGTAAATTTATCTACTCGTAACTGCTTCTGAAAAGTCGCAGATACAGATTCAAATCAAAATTTGCAATTGTTTTTTTTTTTCCGGTTGTTAGCATGAATTTAAGCATAACTTAACTGAGACATAGACTTACTTTTTTTTTTTTTTTCATAAATGATTCATTATTTTTAGTGCTGTGCAAACTCTTCATTTCCAGGTGCATCTCAATAAATTAGAATATCATTAAAAAGTTGATTTATTTTAGTAATTCAATACAACTCATTATATAGATTTATCACACACAGACTGATATATTTTAGGTGTTTATTTCTTTTAATTTTGAAGATTTTGGCTCATATTTATCAAAAACCCACCAATTCACCATTTTAAAAAATAGAATCTTTCATAAGATTTTTAGGGAATTGTTGGCCTTATGGAAAGTATGTTCATTTACTGTATATGTGCTCAATACTTGTTAGGGGCTCCTTTTGCTTTAATAACTGCCTCAATTCGGCGTGGCATTGAAGTGATCAGTCTGTGGCACTGCTGAGGTGGTATGGCGCAGGTTTCTTTGACAGTGGCCTTCAGCTCATTTCCATTTTTTTGTCTCTTGTTTCTTTTTTTTTCATGTCTGGTAAATTTCTTGGTGAGCTTTTGGCAGTGTGGGCAGGTGCCAAATCCTGCTGGAAAATTAAATCAGCATCTCCATAAAGCTGGTCAGAAAAGGGAAGCATGAAGTGCTCTAAAACTTTCTGGTAGATGGCTGTGATGAACTTGGACTTGCTAAAACACAGTGGACCAACACCAGCAGATGACATGACTCCCCAAACCACCACTGACTCTGCAAACTGGACCTTAAGTAACTTGGATTCTGTGCCTCTCATCTCTTCTTCCAGACTCTGAGAAATTGATTTCCAAATGAAAAGCAACATTTTTATTCCTTTTATCTGAAAAGACGACTTTGGCCCACTGAGCAACAGTCCAGTGCTTTTTGTCCTCTGCCCAGGTAAGACACCTCTGACACTGTCTCTGGTTCAGGAGTGGCTTGAGACAAGGAATGAGTCAGTTGTAGCCCATAGATACGTCTGTATGTGGTGGCTCTTGAAGCACTGACTCCAGCTGCAGTCCACTCTTTGTGAATCTTCCCTAAATTCTTGAATGGGCTTCATTTCACCTTTTTCTACCACATTTTTTTCCCTTCCATTCAACTTTCCATTAACGTGCTTGGATACAGCACTTAGTGAACAGCAGCTTCTTTAGTTATGACCTTTTGTGTCTCACCCTCCATGTGCAGGGTGTCAATGATCGTCTTCTGGACAACTGTCAAGTCAGCAGTCCCTATGATTGTGTAGCCTGAACCAGACTGAGACACCATTTAAAGGCTCAACTTTTTTTCACAATATTCAAATTTTCAGTCTGTTATGAATCTATATAATATGAGTTTCACTTTTTGTATTGAATTACTAAAATTAATCATCTTTTTAATTATATTATAATTTATTAAGATGCACCTGTATATTCTTGTCTTGAATTAGCTATATGTGTCCTTATTGAGACATTTTATGGTCTTTTATGGTCAGTTAATAATACACTAAACAGTTGTGGACAGTAACAAAGTAACTGTAATTTGTTACTGTACTTATGTAGCTTTTTTTGTGTATCTTTCCATTTGAGGACCAGTGACCTTATTTTGTTTTTGAAGTAGTTAAAAGAAGGTTTTGGGCTCATGATAATTTATTAGATATTTAATCATTGTTTGACTAATTAATATCATTCTAAAAATAGATTGGTGTTACTGGAAACAGAGTAACAGAGTCTTTTCACATAAACTGAGCTGATTTACAAAGAGTCAGTGACAAAAATGATAATAGGACATTAAAGCCATAAGAAATCATAGAATGTTTAATACTTGAAAACAAATGCTTTTTTTGTTTACTCAAGTGAAAGTTTAAGGGAAGCACTTTAACTTTTACTGAAGTAAAAGACTCAACTACATGGTTTGTGTACTTCATCCACCACTGACACTATATGGACAAATGTTAGTGTACACCTGCCTTGTGCTTTTTGTACATCCTGTTCCACATTTAGTTCCCATTTATTATTATAATAACCTCTTGGACTGTGCTTGTGGAGACTTGTATTCATTCAATCACAAGGTGCAGTCAGTATTCCGTTTCATCGCAAAGGTGTTCAGTAGGGTGGAGATCAGAGCACTCAAGATCTTCCCCTCCAATCCAGGTAAAGCATATCTTCATTGAGTGTGCTTGGTGCAGAGGAGCACTGTCATGCTAGAACGACAAAGAAGGAAAGATTAAATACCACCCCATCGAAGTTGTATACAACTGTGTTCCTCCAAAGTTGTGAGGAACAGTTTGAGAAAACAAACCACGTGTAGCTGAAAAAAATCAAGTGTCTCACTGCGTTTTTCTGTATATTGTGAGTCTAATGTTATTAGCTGCTGTTTACAGAAACCAAGTTCAAGCACAATTTTTTTTCCCTTTCAATGCACATAAACAATGCACATAAACCCTGCTTAGCTGGAGATTTGCTAAGAAATAAACACCAGCAGTTTAAACTTTAACATCAAGATAAACCAGTGTCATGATATAGAAATGACTACAGTGTAAGTGTGTAACCATAGCTGCATTATCAGCTGAAGCATAGCTGTCATGTCATCCTCTGATGAAGAGTCAAGGGGCTGTTGAACGCTGTCCAGTGTAGATAACATGGTTTTGCTCATAAGCAGTACATTTTTATCAGTCACTCACTCAGAGAGTTATAACTTGCCCAACCAATGCACAGGGGGTATAAATCAGCCCACTGGGTCCACTGTGCAGATTTACCCCATAGGCTGACTTTATTCTGTTCTCATCTCAGATGCTCACCCATCGCTTGAATGATGTAATGTGTAGTGTTTACATAGCAGAATCTAACTAATGTTTTGTTGGCTGCCATGTGAACAGGATTGAATGGACTTTTGAACGCTCAGCTGGCAGACGCTCCACCAATGAACATGAGATGACGTGCTGTAGTATATTGCATCAGTAGCAGGCCATGCCTTTCACACCTAGGCCTTTAGTAGTGTCCCACCTGAGGCAATCCACCTTTTTATACCATCATGATGATGCCACAGGCATAAAAACCATCAATATTATACATAGATGCAGTATAACAGAGCACTGCACAGACAGGTAGCTCATGTAGCAAGAATGAATCGCATTACTAAAGCAAGAAATCCAATGAACACAATTCTACAAATCTCCTCTCATGGCAGCCAAAACTGCACTGCCTGCATCTCTAGCAGAAGCATCAGTATAAACCTCATACAATGACCTGGGTTTTTTTTTCATTCGTGCCTTTTTCCATGTATTTCGGTTTTCCTGGGGATTTGAAATGAATACAAATTGTGATTTTATATATATATCTGAGCTTGTGCAGTTTGCTACAGATTCTGGTTGTGAGCTCTGACTAGTGCACTCTCTGACCATCTAATCAAAGGATGTGAAAATGTTGAGCTGATTGGACTCTTTCTAAAGGGCCTTGGAGTCAGCAAGTCGCAATCTGATTGGATAACATCTTGAAGCACATGGAGTTTAAGCTCGAAGAGCCCACAGGTGCTGCCTCACAGCAAATACAGTAGGTACCTTTGACACGGCAACACGTGATGTATGGTTGGATAGAAACTAGAACCTAAACATACACTCCTTGCAGTATATTTGCCAAAGAGAAATATTTCCTAGAATGAATGCTAGTTTAACCTGGCTTCAGCAAAAAAACAAGAATTTAAAGAGAGAAATCAGGGTGGCCACAGCCAGTTAATGTTAACAAATGATCAAAATTGCCTTCAACATGACTTTTGGTCCCATGCCTTCTAACGAAAGGCTAAATTGAATTTTACATGCGTACATTGCTTACTCAAGTGAATTGGAAAGGTTTACTGTGGTATGGTTGGGGTGTCTCATCTTCAAGGTCAAACAAAAAAAGACTGATGGCTTACCCCTATCTAGAAGCACATGGATAGCTACAGTATTAACTACATTGTGTAGCAGGAGACGTTCTCAGCAGATTAAGAAATAACATGTCTTTTCATTATTTTGAATGATTTTGGTGAAATGGTTCAGCCTAAATGATTTGTATTGCCTATAAAGGTTTTACATTTCTTTTGGCATTTTAGATCAGCATATAAGATTTACATAAAAATGTAATTACTTATTTAGAGTTCAAGTATTCAATTTCAATAATGCTGCAGTGAAAGTATTAATGCAAGTATTAATGTAACATGCATTCTCCACCCCACTGCACTGAACACTGTTAGAACTTTTTCGGAGTGAGATTACTAGATCGGGAAAAAACTGGATTGTTTTTAGGTTTGGTCATGACATCCTGCCCGACTGGTCTCACAATCTGTCAGGGTACAAGGAAGACAAGCATCAAAACTTTTTTTCTGTTTTGGCACCAAGGTAGTGGAACAAACTTCCCCTAGATGTTGAAACAGCTGAGTCATTATCAGTTTTCAAACAATGTCTAAAGACTTTACTTAAGTACTTCAATTACCTAGAAAAAAAATTACCTACCTGAGTTTTTGGGCTGAATCTCTTCTTAGTCCATGAACCAGTATGTGCTGCAAGTTAGAGCAATAAAGGATGGAGATGGAAATGTGTTGACTAGTGAGTAGAGTGTGTTGAGAAGGTGGAGGGATTAAGAGGATGAAGAGTGGAAAATTGATTGAACCAGATGACATGCCGAGAGAATCATGGAGATGTTTAGGAGAGATGGCAGTGGAGTTTTTAACCAGGTTGTTGGAAGGTGAGAGGATGCCTGAGGAATGGAGAGGGAGTGTGCTGGTACCGATCTTTAAGAATAAGGGAGATGTGCAGACCTGCAGTAACTACAGGGGAATAAAGTTAATCAATCACACCATGAAGTTATGGGGAAAAGTAGTGGAAGTCAGGCGGAGAGAGGAGATGACCATCTTTGAGCAACAGTATGGTTTCATGCCGAGGAAGCCTTATTTGCTTTGAGAATGTTGATGGAGAAGTATAGAGAAGGTTAAAAGTAGTTGCATTGTGTGTTTGTGGATTTAGAGAAAGCGTACAACAGAGTGTTGAGAGAGGAGCTGTGGTATTGTATGAGGAAGTCAGGTGTGTCAGAGAAGTATGTGAGGGTGGTGTAGGACAGTATGACAGCAGTAAAGTGTGCAGTAGGAACGACAGACTGGTTTAAGGTGGAGGTTGGACTGCTTCAAGGATCGGCTCTTTCCTGTTTGCAGTGGTGATGGACAGGTTGACGGACGAGGTCAGACAGGAGTCTCCCTGGATTATGATGTTTGCAGTTGATATTGTGATTTGTGATGAGAGTAGGGAGCAGGTTGAGAAGAGCCTGAAGAGGTGGAGATATGTGCTGAAGAGAAGGGTAATGAAAGTTAGTAGGAGTAAGACAGAGTACATGTGAGTGAATAAGAGGGAGGGCAGTGGAATGGTGCGGTTGCAGGGAGAAGAGATGGAGAAGGTGCAGGAGTTCAGGTACCTGGGGTCAACAGTGCAAAATAATGAAGAGTGTTAAAGAAGTGAAGAAAAGAGTGCAGGCAGGGTAGAGTGTGTGGAGAATAATGGCAGGAGTGATTTGTAATAGAAGGGTATCTGCGAGAGTGAAAGGGAAAGTTTATTGGACTGTGCTGAGACCTGCAATGTTGTCTGGTTTAGAGACAGTGGCATTGAGTAAAAGACAGAAGGTGGAGCTGGAGGTAGCAGAGCTGAAGATGTTGACGTTTTTGTTGGAAGCGACAAAGATGGACAGGATTCGAAATAAGTTTATTAGAGGGACAGCACATGTAGGACGTTTTGAAAACAAGGTGAGGGAGGTGAGTTTGAGATGGTTTGGACATGTGCAGAGGAGGGACATGGGGTTTATCAGTAGGAGAATGCTGAGGATGGAGCCACCAGGAAGGAAGAAGAGAGTAAGGCCAAGGAGGAGGTTTATGGATGTGATGAGGTATAGCACATGCAGGTAGTTGGTTTGAAAAAGGCAGATGTGGAGTACAGGAGGGTATGGAGACGGATGATCCGCTGTGGCGACCCCTAATGGGAGAAGCTGAAAGAAGAAGAAGAAAATGAGTGAGCAATATGCTTACGAATGCTAGTGAGCCCCAGTGGAATGCAGCGTGAGTTTAATGTTTAGACTCACAGGCTACATTTTGCTCCTTACTCCTTACTTTGCGCTTACAGTTTCCCTCCTCTTGGGTTCTTGTAAACAGTGACCCAGCATGTACTGTATATAAGTCAGTCATTAGTCAAGGAATTTCGGGGCTTCACTTTAGGGATGTTGGGTGTTTTTAGCCGTGGCTCACACCCAAGACCCTGCATAATACGTCACCTCGATATTTGATAACAAGCTATAAATGACAACCCTTGGATGACATCTGCTTGAACTGCACTGTGAAGTTCCATCTCTAATCCAAGAACTCGTTGGAGTGTAAGCTGTTACATGTAATTCTATTTTTGTATGCATTCTGTTATTTCTTTGGTGGCCAAATTACAGTGGCCGGCGAATGCACGACACATCAGCATACCCAAAATGCAACAAAAACACAAAAGACAATAGCAAATTTGGAAATGCAAAATGCAAATTAAATGTCTAAAAAATTTTGAAAGGCCTGGCCCTAATTTACAGTGGTGGACAGGGTTACAGGAGAGATACTGTAGGTAAAATATTCCTCCAGTAAAAGTAAAAGTGCTCCATTTAAACTTTCACTTTAGTAAAAGTAAAAAAATATTTGCCTTTAAATGTACTTAAATATCCGATGTAGTATGATTTATTATGGTTATAATGATCCTATTATCATTTTTGTCACAAGACTTGCCTAATGTAAAAAAACTCTAATGTTACTCTTAGTCAAGTCAAGTCAAGTTTATTTCTATAGCGCTTTTCACAACAGACATTGTCTCAAAGCAGCTTTAAAGAAATCAACAGTCAAGGTGAATGATGTGCATTTATCCCTGATGAGCAGCCATGGCAAGAAAAAACTCCCTTAAATTTTATGAGGAAGAAACCTTGAGAGGAACCAGACTCAAAAAAGGAACCCATCCTCATTTGGGTGACATCAAGAGTTTGATCATAAAACATTCAAAAATTCAGAACACTGGATAAAGAGAACTAACATGAGCACTGGAGTATAAGATTATAAGTAATGTTCTTTCTACAGTCTTATACAGTCTTAATGGTTATAAAACTAGGAGCTACTAAGCAACTCATACTCTTAGCACACCAGTCTGTTAATAGAATGATATTAATCAGTCAAACACTGATTGATATCTATTAAAATGATCATGAGCCCAAAACCTTCTTTTTTAACCACTTAAAAGTAATTGCGCAAATAAGGCCATGGGTGCTGTGGTGATTTAGAGTCAGGAGTTTCTAACATCATATATTCCTCTCAAAATGTTCTGCTTGCAGTTGAACTGATGCTGAACTGTATGTTTGTGATAAGTAGATATCACCAAGCCTTAATCAAAAAAGTCCAAAACAGAGCGTGCGCTCGACCCTGATTTGTGACTTGCTGAGCGCTTGACCAGTTAAATTTTTATCCGCTCGTGAATAAAAAGAAATGACTGATTTTGCTAATTTTTTACAGCTCAGAAGTGTAGTGAAGTTAAAGTAAAAGTCTCCCCAAATGCAAATACTTCAGTTACACACACACACAAAAAAATAAAAATCACAAAGGGTAAGAGCACAATATCACTTTTGTTATCTTGTTATCCTGGTAAAACATCATTCCCTTCAATGTACCTAAGTCATTATAGTGAGCAGTAATTCTGTCTTCTGAATAACCCGGCTTTCTTCAGACAAGTTTTCAACATTCCCATGCTCATATTAATTCTGTGCAAAATTTGACGCTGTATAGAAAATAACATCCAATAAATGTTCTACATAAAAAGAAGCATGAAGCAAAGCATCAGTACGTTCAATTAGGCTCACATTTCCTCATACTGTAAACATCCTCCCTCTCTCAATTCTGTTCCATCGCTCAGGCTGACGCAGTTCCCATTTGCACTCTTCTGGGAAGATGTTTCATTAGATTTTGGAGTGTGCTTGTGGAGATTTGTGCCATTGTAAGCCACAAGTGTGTTAGTAAAGTCAGGTACTGATGTAGGTTGAGGAGTACAGTCAGTGTTCCAATTCATCCCAAAGATGGTCAGAGCTTTATAGCTGGCCACCCCAGACCCTGTTTTGTGCACAGAATGGGAACAGGTTTATTTATACATCTCCTAATTCAAGTGAACGGAAGATGTAATTCTACTAAACCAAAAGACATCCTATACAGTTGTGTGTCTCCAACTTTGTTGTTACATTTAGAGAAGAACCACATATGGATGGAAAAGTTATATAGTGCATGTGCAAAGAAAAAGCACAGATATTTGTCTTCGATAAAATTGATACAGCTTGTAAAAATACTGCAATAATAATGCAATAATACATTGTGGGATAATCTTAAAGTTTTTTTTTTCAAGCACTAGATTAGAGCAGATGTTTAGTCATTGCAAGTGGACAAGCATTTCTAAAGTATTGATTTATAATTTCACTATCCAGTGTCACCCATTTGAGATTTCCCTTGTGGCTGTCTCATCGGGCTTGCTCATTAGCAACCAAATTCAACATCTTAATTGTTGTTAAGCGGCATTGTGAGTGTTAAAATTGCTCTGCAAACAAAATCATCATATGCATTTGTATGAAAACATTCTAGCTCAATGACCTTTCAGATTGCACGTGATTTCAAAAAATATGATCTAACATGCATTTTTCCATTGTGCAGTATGATGCTGCTATCTATACATTGTTATTGGGAAAGAATTTGGTGAGGCTGTGTGCATCGTAAATGCCAGAGCCATTGATTGAAGGAGCCACTCGGCACTTCAGACAGTATCTGTACTGCATGATAATGCAGTTTGGAGAGTGATATTGTCTTCAGGATCCGCACACACACTAGTCTTCAGTATCCACACATAAAAATGTCCCCATTGAGTAAAGAGAGCTCTGGGTTTTCCTATACAGACCCAGCAAAAGAGACCCAGCTCAATGGGAATCAATCCAGTCACAGCAATACACAATACATGCTTTTTTTCCCCTTCTAAAACCCCTCACCCTCCTCTCCCCATCTCTGTCTCTGTCTCATACAGAGATATATCTTGGTAAATTTTGTGACCTTCACACCTCTCTGATTCTAGTGAATCCAACCCTACCCTTTAAAAGCCATGTTTTACTGTGATTCTCTGTCTACCTTTCTTGGCTGGAAAAAAAAAAACCCAAAAAAAGAGAATAATTATATATCTTTAAGAGGACCAACCACACTCTGATAGCTTTTCCATTCCATAAAGTGTCTGTCAGCATGGACTGCTCCCACACTCTTGCACCAATATCCGTAGGATGGCACAAATCCAATTATCATCATCTCCATTTTTCATCCTGTTCTAGCCTACAGGTTTTCATTAAAGTTTATGAACCAATCTGAATCTCTCCTCCATCAAAGTGACTCCTTATTTTAAAAACAGTTGTGTTTCACGTTAACTAGTGTCACTTCTGGTTTCATTAACGCTTGGAAGACATGCTGAAAGATGCTCGGATTAAAATTTCAGTAAACATATTCCTTTATTATTCCTGGAGGCCACGTGGGCTCTCAGCAGCCAGAACTTAAATACTGACACACAAGCTTTGCATGTGTGTGTGAAGATAATAGCCCTGCTGTTTACATTTCCAATGCCTCGCATGTGTCTATCCTAAACCTCCTCTGACAGCTTGCATGTGAGACCTACATGTTAAAAAACGCTGCCCTTTTCCAACCCTTTTCCCAATGCCCTAAGCTTTAATTAGCAGCTCTGTCCAGTCTCACAAATGGCACCCAGTCGGGTCATCCTTGGAGGTGGCGAGCAAATAGCAGAGATTGCTGACATTTCAGAGACTCATTCTATCAAGTATGTGTGTATGGTTCATGTAAGCATTCTCGTGTTGGCACTCTGTCTTGTGAATGGGTTCGAAGGAAACAGTGGATGAGGGAAATATAGAGCAAAGAGACTTATGGGCAAACAGAGCCATGGAGACTCTAAAGATGTAAAGCATGCTGGATAGCAAACACAAACAGACAAAAGCATTCAGAGTGTAAATTTAACAGTTTGACTGTTCAAATGCAATCATTTATAGCTCACATGATTATATTTGGTTATACAGTGCAATCACGAGGTCACATGAGTGCTCTCTGCGGGTTTATACCTGAGATCTGAATACAAATGACTTTATTTGGAATGAACACTGCAAATACAAAAACAAAAAAGCTTAAGGGTTTTGCAGACATCTGCTTCACAATAAATCCTGGCACTGTACATCTGTAGATAAGGAGACCTGGTCTAAAGTTTGATCTCAATCCTACTAATTTTGACTTTTTTTCTAAATTATTGACATTTGTACTTGGACGTTTTGACGATTGGTCTCAATAAATATGGTCTTGCTCTCAATTAAGAGTGGAAATAATGCTACATTTATGGCATTTCACAGACATCCTTTTCCAGGGCAACTTACAACTGAGCTTTTGAGGGTTAAGGGCCTTGCTAAAGGGCCCAGCAGTGGTGCCTTAGTGGCACCTCATTTTAGAGCTACCGATCCAGAGTCCAATGCCTTAACCACTTCCCTATGTTCACGTCATCCCTTCTCTTTTTCAAAAGAACACTTCCCTGTTCTAACGTAAACTCCACACTGGCACAATGAATGAATGAAGCCAATACGCTGAATGAATGACTTGAACTGAACCATGGTGGAATGCTTTTACTTTTATTAAGTGGTACTAAACAATTTTATAGCAATTCATAAAAATTTACAGCATTTATTCCTCTATTTATTTATTCTTACAAACTGCCTGGTCGGGTCATTTCAATTAGAGCGCTACTTGTATCCTGGGAAACAGAAACAACTAAATGAAAAAGCTTATTTGCTGATTAAAAAAAAAGCTAAAAAAAAACAATGAAATTTTTTTTCTTTTTTTTTACTTTACTTTTACTTTGTATTACTTTTACATTTTCTCCACAATTTGGTCTTGTCAGTTTTCACCCACTCACTAGTCATCTCTCCCATCATACTTTAACTGCCACCTCTGAATAATGGAGTTTCTATTCTATTCATCTCCGACACGTGCAGCCAACTTTTGCATCATTTCAAACTGGTGCTCATGCTGTCACAAGGCAGTGTAACACACTCAGAGGAATGTGCTACCTGCCCCACTCTGCATGTACAGTATGACCTCACAGAAACCAAGATTGGCTAAAATCACTGCGATTGGCAGATTTTTCATCCAGAGTGCCTGCACAATTTTGCTATCCTGACTTATGACTAATTTCCAGGACTTGAGTGTGTGATCTCTGCATGATATTCTGTCCAAGCAGAACACTTAAATAATAATAATAATAATAATAATAATAACAAGAAGAAGAAGATATATGAAATCTCCTTCTAGCTTTGGTCACACCCCATTTGTGCTTAAATCCAATCGCAGATACAGACAGGAATATGTGAAGCATTAAACCAATACAAATACATTTGCATTGCTCTGTTGCATTTAACCCTTCTTCTTTATATGACAGTAATGGATATAGATTTGGAAATGTATTTTTCATTTTATATTTATGTCCCAATGTTTTCCGGTCCGTCCAATCATTCCTTTTTTTATTTATTTGAAATTTCAAAAGCAGCTGCTCTATTCTCTTCAGCTAGCCAGTCAAGGTTATGCAGGAGCTCAAGGTCTGTGCTATAACAGTGTTGACAGAGAGGGAATGCTCCTAGGATAAAAATGTCACAAGCCAAAGAGAGCAGCTAGCTGAAGTGTTCTATGAGCTGTGATAGGGGTCAATCACATATGAGCTCGATATGTTCATGTCTTCTTACACAGTAATAGCGAGTCTACGCTGGGCATTTAAGTGCTTTTATTCTGTGTGTTGAGGCAGCTGGAAGGGTCATGGGTCACCTTTCAGTTTACAGCACAGACGCCTTTGCAAGATACATGGGATCCATGACTTAATGCACAGCACAGGTAAATGGATTTGACCTGTTTCTGGAATTGTACCAACGTTTCCAGAAAACGCTCGTTCTTCATTCAGTTGTTCGGTCTTTGGCAAATACAGGCGGCGATTGTTTTGCCACCACTGTAGTAAGCTTACATGTAAACAGAGGCCACGCTGGTAACGTAGTAAATAGTGTTGCCAATGTCAATAATGTGTACAAAGGATAGTGAAAAACAAAAACACAGCCTCTAAGTTGTGATAATAAGATTTATAATCACCTGGAAAATAAAAACGACTTGTCAACTGACTTGAACTACCCAGAACTCACCTCCCAAGCAAACCTTTGAATGCTGTAAACCCTGGATTTCTATTAGTGCCCCTGCACATAACTGTTAAGGCATTTGAAATGCATATCAGTGATATATGTAGGAGCCCAAAGGGACCCTGTTTTGATTTCTGACCCTAAGATGGAATTCAGAGCGAAATCCTCCCTCATGTTTAAGGTTCTGTTGTAAATTCAGGTTAGTGTTACTGCCTGTGTGCTTTCCAGCTCAAGCATCACCCTGTGCTACCACTAAAGGGCGTCTTATTTGTTGCCAATTCTATGTCTGAATAATCTTTGTTTTGCATTGCGTATATCATAAAGCAACAAGGGTGCATTTTTTCAGCCCACTCTATATAAAGTATTACATACACAGTATTTATTTTTTGTTGTAGTACTTTTTATCCACTGATATGAAAGAAAAAATATTGTTTTGTTACTGGAATATAAAACATGGCCTGTTTCAGTGTACTACCATTAAGTTTCCTTTTTCAGCCAAACATAGTACACAGTTGTGCTATGATAAAATATATGGTACGTGCTGTCAGTTTAAGCAGTGAGCCCTGAAATAAGGCGTCAGAGACAGCCATGCTGAAATGGCTGGTGTAATTGAGTACTCTGTGCAGGTGATTCTGGGTAATGTCTGTGCCCTTGCTGGCTGACCTCCACACCCTGTTGTCTAGTTTGTTTTCTTTTTTTCCCCCACAATTTGTCGTCCTGCCCTCACTCCAATTTGTTCCATGCACTTTAGCTCAGAGCAGGTAGTACTGTGTCATCTCCATTCCTTTCCTTCCAACAAAGCCTCCATTAAGCTCGATTCGATTACATCACGATCAGCAATGATCACGTCTGCCTTTTATTTTTGCCAAACCATCATTCTAAAATCTTTTCCACACAGTGATGGGAAAATTTGGAAGGAATTTTATGCTTCCTGTTCTCTGTTTCTGTGATGGACATTTGCAGAGATTAGCTGAGAGCTGAAGTGGAACTTAGTAAATGTTACTTTCTTACTGCTTTGTGGCCACGGGTTGCTTTCATGGAGAATTGTAGCGGTCATCCATCATGTGAGGCTGAAAGCTATGAGGTGCAACTAGGCAATAGTGATGCACTTGCAGACAAAAATTTAGGCTGTTGCTTGCCTTCATTAAACATGAGTTTGTGTCCGTTTTTTTTAATGTCTCTCCTCAATCCTTCTGATTCTAAAAAACTCAGAGTGGTACCAGGGATTGTTCAATTCACCTGCAACATGGTAATCTCTATAATTACGTGTTCATCGATGGCTTTTCTTTTATTTCATGTTTCACAGTCATGTGAAATGGTTTCCTTATGCTAAACAAAAACTACAAATCCTTGCAGTAATTTTCGGCCATGTCTAACTAACCCACCACTTCTCTCTCACTTCCTTTAATGTTTCTGATTATAACTCCATCAATGGCATTTCTCATTTCAAAAATGGGTGCTGTTAAAAAAAAAAAAAAAAAAAATGCTCATACACTTTTTTCATGCTACCACGCGTGTGATCATGCAGGAATAAAAGAAATACAGCAGCAGCAACCAACAAAGCACCCGAACTGCTAAATGCATCAGGAATAGTTCAATATAAACATATTTATAATTCGGAGGTGGGTTTTTCTTAAATGGAAATCGATTTGCATTACCAAAGAAAATGGAAATCACATCTAATGATCATTGAATGCCCTGCTGGAAAACGCTTCTAATGGTTATAATTGTATTGGTGTAAATGGTAACTGCAAAGGCTCTACTGGTAATCTGTTGCATACAATTAACGAATAATAAAAGACTTGCTGGCAACTTGTAGATCCCATATTGGTGTCTACAGGACTCCAAAAGGGATGTTGTCATTTATCATCCAGATCCAGAATAATCTCTCTGAGAATACAGAATACATCATACGTAATGGAAATGTATATTTATATAATATTTAATATAATTGAAATCATTTGATAAAGATTTTGATGGTTAACAGATGCCGTTTGTAATAGTATTTATATTGAAAACCATTTGAATTATTGTCATGTTTTCTGTTGTTCAGCATCATGGTCATTTTTATTCTACAGTTCATTCGGTATCTTTTTGATTTTTACACTGCTCACATTTACATCATCCATAATGGTTAGTAATGCTTGTACTTTTGTGTTGATTGAAACATAACCGATACTGATTTAGACCTACTCGTTTTTCGATTAAAGTATCTATCCTGTGTACGTGCAATGAACAGTGTAGGAGTAGTGCTGACTTCAGTTATGTTCTACAGGAAGTGGTGTCTGTTTCAACCACGCTGAGGGTGCACTGTATTCTCAAAAAATGTGAAATCATTTGTATATCATTAATGCCCCCACATCATTATAGTTTTACACAGCTGCATTGGGATGTCAAGTATATTGTTTTGGATAAGTCAGTAATTAAGTAAGACAGTTATTGTAACATTGTAATGAAGTTGTATATTGTAGTTGACAAAAATGTTTTTTTCACTTCCTGTTTGTTAAAAGACGCAATGTGAGTCAGTGCAAAACCTGCACGTACACAAGCAAGTCAGATTATTTTACATATGCTAACAATTAAAGTCTTTGAAAGTTGTCCAATAAAAGACACGTTTACATTTAAATCTCCTCCTCAATGTCAGGTTCTTCAAAACGTTTTGCACATTTAATTTTGCATATATATTTCAATTAAATGTAAATATAAATGTCTAGTTTATTATGAGCACAGGCATTCTTTATTTGGTAGCTTTTTTTGTAACATTTACATAAGCATAAATAATTTCCATAATTTCCAACATCATTAAGAATTAATAACGTAAGCTTCCCAGCATGTCCAACTCATTAATGGACCATTGTTCACACTCGGTTCAGGGGATCGTTAGCAGTTCTTCTTTTCAGTCTGCTTCTTTTGTATAATGTGGTTAATGTGGTGGTAGCAAAAGTGAGTAAAACTATAATTATATAGTTTAGGGACTGTTTGTATGTGTATTAGTTTAAAGTAGTTTAAAAGGTTTTTTCATTGAAGAAACAGGTTGAAATTACAAGATTTGTTTTACAGAATGAAAATAGCAGCAACAGACCAGTTACTGTATACGATAGAACAAATTAGGTCCCAAGGAGTTTGAAATAAAAGGACTAATTATTTGTTTGTTTGTTTGTTTGTTTAAATCAATGCCTAAGGCAAGAACTGGTCTGTAGGGGTGCTTTGGTTCAATGGTTTCGGCGTTGATTAGCTGATCAGAAGGGTGGGAGTTCATACCCCTAGCATTGCCAAGCTGCCACTGATGGGCCTTTAAACAAGGCCCTTAACCAGAAGATTCCAGTGTACCTTTTAATCCTGTTGTATGTACCAAACAGTGAATTTTGTGTACCGTTACACCCCTATTCAGTCACCATTCTGCATACATTTAGCCTGCATGTATATAATGAGTTTGTATGCTTTCCAAATATAAACAGAAACTTGTAAAAGTGGAACATGACACAGCTAAATGTATTTTATCCAAAGCCCACTGTTATTGCCTAAGGGGACAATTTAATGAAAATGAATGACGTTAAATGACTGAGCTTGTTGTATATAAACAAAAGGACCATGCATGTATCTCTCAAAAATGATAAAAGGCTGGCTGTTTCCAAACTTTCAACAGGCACTGTATATGTTTGTTATGTGTTATGTGTTATGTATTAAGGAACCAGTTTTTATTCGTACATCTCGTTCAAACATTATACATAACATTATATGAAATCCAAAGCTTTAAATGAAAAATTAGTCTCTTGAATGTGATGTCAATTTTGTTTATGTATAAAAAAAATGTGTATATTCAAATACATTCTAGAGCGAATTATTTTTGAGTGTCAGAACTTTTCTTTTGTTGTGGTACATTTAGCTTTTTATTTACTTGTGCATTCATTAATCTAAGATGTCTTAGATTAAGCATAAGACATAAGATTTAAGTGATGAATCATATAGCACAGAGGGGGTCGTTCGGAAACAAGGCTATGGCCTAGATGATTACTTCATCAATAGCTTGTCCAGGCCACTCACTGGATCAATACTACACAGCCTTGGGGGGATTGCTTGCCTTACTAAGCCTTTCAGTCATGTGTTCTTGTCATGTTCTGAAGCAAAATTCTGTAGAAATACGGTTACTACTTTGTCTGCTGTGGTGCATCAGAGTCTCTCTTTCTCTCTCACTCTTTCCGTGTCCATTATTTCTGTCTTGGAATGAGAGACCGATGTACTCATCATGGCTGAGCTCTTAATCCCACGAGATGAAGCATCCTCGTTCTCCACCGCAGGAGGTGAATACAGGATGGCTGGCTCAGCTTGTCACTGCTCACTAGCCATACGCAGCTTCGTTCATTCAAGTTCGTCAAGGACACCACAACACAAGGTAACTGGAAAATCTGCGACCAAGCATACTCATTAAAACAATAAACAAATGCACCAATGTAACCATCACAAACCTTCCCAGGAAATTCATTTTCGAATGTTTGAGTGTAAAGATATCAGACAGATTTACTTGTACTGGTTTAAATGGCTCAAATGATATTTAGTCAAACACACCACACGAAGTCCTTCCCACAGATATATTCAGTAATCTACACAAAGAAAAATATGCTTGCAGATGTGTATCAATCCACATGACCCTGAATATAATCCCCACAGTGGAATATGCTGTGACATCAGCTCATGTGCTCTGCCACAGTTGCAAATTTCCAGGAAGCTCAGAGGTCATTTCTTGTCCTCTACTGTAAATGTTAAACCCTATACAGCTTCCCAGGTGAACTCAAAGCCAACAAGGTTCCACGTTAATGTTTGTTTGTGCCACCGTGAACCGTTTGACTCCTTTCTGTCCTTCAGGCTAATGGTGGTCAGCCCAGATGCTGTATTTGCTTACGGCTGTGGCTTGCTGCAAGGGGAACCATTAACACGGGCCTCACAATCGTTCCTTGTAATCATTCTTAAAGCGTGCTTAAACATTATATCCCTGAGATAAGGCTGACCTCCAGAGATCAAAGTCACCTTTAAACTAAGTTTGCAATTAGATTTTGAATGAGCTCCTCATGCATATTAGCGTCCTGAAGGCATGCAATTCGAATGTTTGCCTCAATCTCATCTCATCGTTATTATTCCACTGATTGCAAGGCAGCGTGTTCTAATGGGGCAGAAAACATCTCTTGTATTGATACATTGGCTTATGAAGTTCTATATGGTGTGTATGATATGATGGTTATTTGAGTACTGCCTAGAAAAGATGACTTAGTCTTCTTTCATAAGGTAGGAAAAAAAAAATCAATTTTTGTGGTGCCGATCTTACATTTTAGATAGACACAGCGATCCTATCCTGCAATTGTTTTTAATGGTTTCCCTGAGAGCTACAAGTGTATAGAGCATGTCTGCTGGCTATTTACAGCTCTAAACCTGTGACTCAAGCAATGCTGCTCAATAATGCATTAGACTGCTTTTAGGAGACCTGCAGTGGCTGAGTGCATGATTTGGCAAGAAGTTTCAGCTGAGTGCAGGTTTTTAAGACCCATAATGTCATGCCATCCCATTTATTTTCCCTTTATGCCTTTATTTTTATTTGTAGCGGCCATCCATTAGCCACCTTCATTTCAACAACTATATCAAGAGACCATATTTGGGTCATGTTTAGTACGTAGCTCGAGTATTTTATATGTTTTGGGTTTTTTCCCCCTTTTCTCAATCAAACACCAACTCTAGGTTAAAGTATCCATGGTATATGCCAACTTGCCAGTCTAATTAGCAGAGAGATGAATAATTATACATGCATATTACTAATAAATCTTAACCTCTCTAAAAACACATAACCTATTTCACAAAATAGGTTATTCCCAAGCTAACAGGTTTTCCCCCAGATGTCCGAACAGCAGATTTCCTGGCTATCTTCAAGCAGCGGGTGAAGATCTACCTTTACCTCAAACACTTTAACTTGCACTTTTCCTAGTTTTTGCTTTGTCTTTTTTTTTTTACAAAAAAAAACCCCCAGAGTTGTAGGCTGATTTTTCTTAAGATTGTAATCTAGCGTTCCAGTGTAGATTTATTTATTGACAGAGATGTAAAGCACCTTTGTAACTCACTCTGGACAAGGGTGTCTGCTACATGCCATAAATATAAAAGTAAAATATACCCAAACCATTTTTCACTCGAAGGATGCTTGATCCAACTAGCAATGACACTGGAAATCCCCAGTCAATTGTGATTTATTAATTTCAAATGCACTGAAAATACCATATCCACCCTCTATCCTGAAAGTATGTCTGCCTCTTGGCTTGAGGAAGTAGATGTTTTAATTAGAAATTAGGAGTTGATCTGATTTCCACACTCAATATTTAAGAATTTTGATAAGCAGTCCCAGAAAAACATTATTATTACTATATGTTTAAAATTGCATATACTTAATTTACAAAAAACTATATTAAATATCAGAAATAGTCTCTCTGGTGAGTTTGTAAGTAAAGTATATTCTAGGCATAGATGCTGAAACCCATAAAGGGGCGTTCAAGTCAAACAGGGACTTTATAAAATTAAGGAACTGAAGATTAAAGGTTTGTCACTGATGGACGTACGGCCATCTTTAAAATGTTTACATCATTCAAATGTCTTACTGCGGCTGATCGTCTCAACACCCTACTGTGCTTGAAGTCTTTTAAAGTGGTCCATGGGTTTTATGCCTTCGTTCACAAGAAACTTCTGCACCACATGCTGTTCCATGCACGTCCACACATGGCCCATGATGTGTGCGCTGTCTATTAGTATTAGGACACACTAGCCACTTACTACTACGTGTAGAACCGCCACGCTAGCATCCATTTTAATACCTGTTTTTTAAATTCAAAGTCCTGATTTGACTTCCACACCCCTCATATTAAAGAATATATTAAATACTCATGAATTATGGGTTGTATTGTTTTAATTAACAGACATAAAATCTGTGTATTCGCATACAATTCAGTAATTTAGTGTGATTTTCATGGCTGATGGTTAGAACTGTGATCAGTCAGATAGTTGGCTTTGCTATACAAATTAGCTTTCAGTCATCACAAACAGAATTTTTAAATAGATTGAATTTTAAACGTTTTCTTCCCCTTTAACTCATGCTCTAAAATCATTGACATTTCAATGTATCACTGCACTTTTGCATAACAGGTGCCTATTTTTGGATAACTATGAGACCTTGCAGATGCCGTTTATCTGTTAGACTTGGATGGTTTTGAAGGTGAAATGTACCTCTGTACCTCTATTGGCTGTAGCAGTAAACCATGTTGTGTTTGATGTGTCTAATAACCAACAGTTTTTTCTTCCTCGCTAATATTTCCTGTATTAAACCTGTGTTTGCCAATAAAAGAGCAAGTGCAGCGTTTTTTATGCTTTCTGGTTGGCAATGCCACAGTATATATACATGTCATACACTGTAAAAATAATGATGGGTTTAAATCTTTGGGGTCAATGATTCTGACCCCAAATCTTTTGACAGCAAATTAATTCATGTGATTCATAAGCACTGGTTGTAACACTAAACAGGGGTTTGATTCAGTAATTAAAGAGGCTTCTTAAAAGACATACAATGAAATACGTAATGCATTGAAATGACTTAAAAATATCAAATATTTATTTGTTCCTTTTTTTTATAAATATTTTTTTTATGAACTGTTTGTGGCCATTTGTAGAGCAGTTTTTTCTGAATCTTGCATCATGTAAAAAAAGATTTATGACATAAAGAAATTGTTATGACAAAATGATTGTCAGACTCAAAACTACTTAGCATGTGTGTCCTAGGATATGATGCCACATCTGTCCATACCTTGCTCTGGTCTCACCCCTGAATGTCTTAACAATCCCTATCGCAGCTTATTTAGTGTCAGTCACATGACAGTCACATCATATATATATATATATATATATATATATATATATATATATATATATATATATACACACACACACACACACACACATGCATAATGCTATATGCAAGATCTGCAAATAATTGCATTGCTGCTGCTGTTAGGTTTAGGAGGAAGTGGAATGAGGACACATCCAGTTGAAATAATGAAAAAAAAAAAGCAACAGTAAAACATACACTCCTTGGTATACACCTGCCCATTTCTGACCTACTCACTAATTCTGAAAACTGTGAAACCCGTAATGTTCTTTGTGACCTTTTGTTGCTAATGTGCCCATATGTCAAAATGACTTGTTCTCGGTTTGTTCTGGGTACGTATGTGTGTATGTGCTCATATACTGTATGTCTGGATATGCTAAAATTCTGAAATGTGATAGATGTATGCAGTTTGCAAGGCTTAATGAGAAGCTAGGCAGATGTCTAGGTGGCTGAGGTGTCCGAGGTTGCCAAGGCTACGCTGCTCGTCTTCCGTGACTGATCAGTGCCGTGAGAAAAAGAAGGGACATGATGTTCTGGCTTATTGCACAAGGATCATTTCAGAAGGGCAAAGCAGCGAACAGGGGAGCGTTTCTCCCTTTTATGAAAGTGCTCAGTGCCAGACTCTCTGAAAGATCAGCATGCTTTGTTGCTAACTCTCAGTGTCCAAAATACTTTAGCAAGTGCTGTGAGAAGGTTACTGGGTGACAGCCCCTTCCTAGTATACCACTTTTAAAAAGGACATGGTGGAACTGTTCAGTATGAGGACCAGTTTGCATCCATGTATTATTTGCACCTTGGTCGAATACCAATTTGTGTTTTCTATTACATAAACATGTACATAAATATAGAAGGATATTTGTGGAGGTGCAATGACATGATTTCACATTAGCAGCTCAATGAAGGATCTTTATGGTCTGACTTACTTTTTATACATATAGTAATTGAATAATGGCCCACTGCGATGAAGCCTGGCTGCCAGAACTCGGCCATAACTCTCTCTTTAAACAGCCTACACCTGCAAAAGATTTAATATGTACATAATCAGCATGCATTACAACACAACTTGGTAATTTATATAGTGTTTATTTATTTAAGTGTTATTATGCACTTTGTGCATAGCTAGCTATAATCTCTTTTCTCCTGCATTGCCCAGCACAGCAATCTTAAGTAGTTGTTTTTGTTGCCATTTCTATCATATAGAAATTAAAACCATTATATTTAGCCTATAGTATTTTACCACTTTGACCACTTATGGCCCAAAATAAACTTGCTATTGGCATCAGGACTCTTATATGCCTAAACTCAAACACATTTGGCCTTGAATCTTTTATTATTTGTGTTTATACTTATGAGAAATTTGTATTTCTTGCTAAATTCATAAAAAGAGCTACTTCAGGATAAGCGTGATCCTTGCTAGCTAGACTAGGCCTCAAATTATATAAAAATATATAAACTATACATATACATTGTACATATTTATACACACATTGTTACTCACTGCTCATCATGCATGTGTAAAGTACAGTCAAAAAGTCTGTAATAGATTATGTACAGTTAATCTACACAGAATCTTGTGAACTTTGTCTTAGTCCACCCAGGTCATATTGTGTATTCTATAATCTGTGGGAATTTATAAAGTACTTATTATTTAATTTTAAATATGTAATACCACATTGTATAAAGTAACAGTGCTGTAATATAATGTACAGTATATGCTAATGTAATAAGGTAGTGTTCTATTTAAAATGTGATTGTCTATTTCTAGTTCAATCGACAATGTTTCATTTTGGTATTCATAGTACAGTCCTATGGTTAAAAAAGAAAATAAATCAAGCACCTTTGTTTTAAATTCTTTAGATTATGATTGACTGACTGGAGGATAAAAAAATGTAAAGATGTACAGATCCCTGGGCCCTGTATGAATTGACTGGAAATGAACGTTTTGACCCTTTTGGCTCCTAACCGGACTAGCCAGATATACCATTCTTATCCCTTCAACTCCTAACCCCTACATACGGATGCATCCCTGAACTTTGATATGGTTTCCAGGTGGATAAATTACTTAATAAGTTCGAAGACAAACAACCAGAATCTGCAATGTTATGTGAAGGCCCTGGGAATTTACCTCTGTAGGGGCAGTCCTTTGTTGTAGTCTATGCAAAAAGTAAACATGCTAAAGAGCAGATGGATTATCCCTGGACCACAGTCGTAAACTAAGATCTAATAAATCATGCAGGATCCAGATCTATTCTTATCTTCGGCCTTGCACTTGCAAGAAATCTGTTACCATCTCTACCCATGAACAACCTTCTTACCCTGGCACTGAGCTTTCATTTGGCTGCAGCTGAGGAATAGAAGTGAACCATAAGTGAGCTGGGGTTCTCTACATACCACAGAGGACACTCTGATCCATTCCTCCTTTGTGACAGAAAGCTATTTCCAAAGTAAATCACATGACTACAATAGGCATATGTGTGTGTGTGTGTTTGTGAGTACCCCACACCTCCTCCTGCTCTGTTTAATAACCACCAGACTAGAGCCTGCCTGTGTGCACTTTGATATGTTTAAACTTTAAACAAATCCTGCTTGTGTAGTTGTACCTGTTCACCATAAACAGCAAACAGAGACTGTTCTATTCGTGTTGTCTCAAATAGTGCTCTCTGGGTGACAGGAGGTCGACTTCAGAGGCCTGTACGTATTGTGCTAATTCTCCGAGCACCACACAGTTCCGGCCAGAATGCTGTTGTGGGTTAATCAAATGAGCCTGTCAGAGACACCTGCTTTCTATGTGTGTGTGTTTGTGTGTGTCTTATTTTTATACCCAGCAAAAAGAAATCCTGGCCCAACATTTGCTTCATTCTGCTTGGTATAATAAGAATTGGAAAATGGTGTAGTGTTTCTAACCTGAAAACGCCATAAAAGTCAGAAGTCTCTCCATTTTGTGATATAGTCACAAACTTCAATCTATTAAATTGTGTCCATGGACACAAATTTCTCTCTTTTTTTATGTCAGAATAAAGTGAACCTGTAGGCTTATATATTTGCGTTATTCTAGCTTAAGTGTAACTTTTTGGATCATGGGTAATGCTGATAGAAATGCCAAAGGTAATCTTTTTTCCCCATTTTTATAATAGAATAAAGCAGAAAATATACGGTTAGAGTTAGGTTAAAGGTTAGGGTTATACTGTAATAAATGTGTGTGATTCTAATTAACGCAGACTCCATAATTAACTGGGAGAATATATTTACTGTATTTTGACTGTAAGCAACCATTGTTTATAAAAAAGCAAAAGCAAATTTTGGCAGAGGGGCTAAAAAATACATTACGTAGAAAGTGGTCTTTAGTGACACGAAAAAAGATTTTTGTAACTATAATCATGAAATGCCGTGACACTGGGCTGATCAATTACATGTTGTAATGATTTGCATATGCTCAGCCTTGTCTTTTTTTCCGGTCCACATCAGTAACAGTGAACCCTGAAAATTTCTGGATTACTAGCAAACCACAGATGAACTGAGCTCAACTGTCTCATGTAGGTCAAGATTAGGCAATGTTTACTCCTCTTCCACTTTATGCCATCTGAAAAGGTCAACAGAGCTACCTACGTGGATCAGACGTCAACACGCACTGCAAAGACTTTCTTTCAACTGCAAAGGGTTAAAGAGCATGTGAGAAGGTTTGCTTTCCATGATCTTATCTGCATGTGTATATTAAACAAACAGAGGTAGATTTAACCTTTGCACACAGTTATGAAAACAAGTGATGGTGGCCTGTTTGGCAGCAAAAAATGGATGCATGGACAGCTAGAGGAAGCAGTCACATGGATGTGATGAGCTCTGTTTTGAATTCCAGTACTCCAACTGTCTAAATATCCCAGGATCTGTACAAGGCTATGTTCTGGTTGGAAGCATGCCTGCTAGATGTGTGTGACAGATCCCAAGAAACCAGGAAATGTGTGACATGGAAGTGTGAAACGGCTGTGAAATGTGTTTCATAGAAATGTATTGGAAAGCATCATTTTGCATATATTATACTCTAGATTTTTTTTTTATCTGTATACTATATTCTACTGACAGCTTTATGTTTCAGCCACTACTTTGGAAAGCTTATTCATTCTTGAAGAAAAGCTGAAACTATAGAAGAAACTAAATGTTCTTGCTTTGTACTTTGATAGGAGCTTAGCACATATACCAAGCCATCCACTAACCCAGTTGAGTTATTGATCAGTGTGCATGCAGCTCTTAGTGCTGGTCTAGAGGATATAAAGCTCCTTCACTAACCAAGGTAGAAATCTAGCTTGATTCTTATCCCTTAGGGATTCTAGATTGACTTTTTTTCTAATGAATATCCCAATCTCTACCTGCTTGGAACCTGCTTGCTGTTGCGGCATGCTTTTTGTGTGATTACTGGATGCAAATGGTGCTTAGAGGTCACCCTGGTGAAGCTGCTGACTCTTAAATATGGGGCAACATCTCTGGAATGTTAAGGCAGTGATGTGGAACTAACATTCCACCAGGAGCCGTTGTCCTTGAGCCAAGAGCGCTCTCCTGATTGAGGTTGCTGACAAATGCTTTTCTCATTGGGATGGAAGAAGCTGCGGTGTGACCTTTGACCTACAGTACCTCATAGCGCTGGGCTTACCATGTACATGAAGGCAGAACAATATCTATGCCTACTCATACATGGATTAATGCCTTGAAGAAATAAGCTCCGAGGTTAACCGTGGTGTAAGAGTATTTATTTACTCTATGGGTCAGTTATGGTTGACCTATCCATTATTTATTATTTATATTCTTTTTTCACAAGTAAAGGAAAAGTCCACACAATAAACACAATAAAAATGTTTATAGTGAAATATTTGTGCTGCCCTTACTGATTTGGTTGCTAATGTATAGACCAGTTGTTTATATCTGTTATTCTGTTTGTCAGCAGTTAGCTATTGTAGTTCTAATGGCATTTAATAGGCTAATGTAATGGGAAAAATGTAAACAAACATATTGGACATACGTTTCACATTGCTTCTTTGCCATATCATCATTTCCCAGGGATGTTCAGTGTATTATTTATGAGATATCCAGCATAGAATTAATGGAAAAAGCAAATAATGGACTCAAACTTAAATCAGCTAGTTAACAAATACTGTATATGCTAAGCACAATAACTGTAATGGTGCCATTAACTTGAAGTTCAAGCTTAAGGACTTGAACTGATTGAGCAGATTGTACAGATGAGGAGGTGGGCAGACTGAACGACTAATGTAGAGATAAGGCAAGGGTTAAATCCTACTTGTACCCCTATTTGCAGATAGTATTGGTCAACAGTATTGTAGGGAATGTAGAATTCCCAAAAGTGGAAAAGACCAACATATAAATAGAAGATGTCTAAATGTCTTTCAAAACGTAAAAATGTCACTTCCCAAAAATGCCGGTGTTGTGAAAGTTCACAAGATTAAAATGCTTGTTGTTCAGGTTGAATTTTTCCTTTTTAATTGGGGATATGCTTAGACTTAAGAAATGCTTTTAATAGCATCTTTAAAATACATAATCAGATTATCTATCTTATACAAGAGAAACCACATAGAGAAGACCCACAAGAGAATAACCAAATTCCTCACAAAGACTTTTGAGCTTTTAAAATATTGTCATTGCAATCCCAGTAAATAGCAATTCCTTTTTATGAGTTCTACCTTTGTAGTGTGATAACACAATCTGAAACATTTCCTCGAAACTTATCACTGGGCTGATTCTGGACTTGATAATTATTCTGGGCCAGATAAGAATTTATGGAAAATTTTCAAACCAGGTTATTACAGTGAAGAATACAATCACACCATGAATGGACTTTTAAATAGAGAAAAACTATCGAAAGGGTTCTGGAAGTGGAGTGGGGAGATTTGTATGCTGGCTTGCGAAACATTGAAGGCAAAGTCCTATCTACTGGCATGACCATCTACAGAGCACAACAGATGCAACAAGCTGTAGTGCCAAAAGGAGAAGAAGCGCTCTATGTTATTACTGAGTGAGCTCTGGAGGAAACTCCACAGTGCAGAGATAAAGGTTTATGTGAGCCGAAACAGAATAAAGTGAACCTACAGGCTTATATATTTGCATTACTCTAGCTTGAATGTAACGGGGCAAGACTTGTGACTCTTTAGATATAGATGAAGAGAGAAACTGATAAAATTTATGGCATTCCAGAGATACACAGGGTTCAACAGGTCCAAAAACTCTGCCACTATCCTCGTAAAAACAACATGGGACACAATTATCGAACACTTGTAAGTAATCCTATTGGATAGTGGAGGAGATAATTATCGAGGGCATGACATATAGGTCCATAAAATAGTTCACATTGTCTGAATGATGGTATTGCAAAAGAAGAAAGAACTACAATAATAGGTCATCACAACATTACGAATTGCAATAACATAAAGAGATTTGCCATTTACCCGTAGATATGGAGTACGATGAATATCACAGAGAATATGAAATTCCAGTTACATTTGAGGTGATATTCCACATAATTATGTATGTCAAGTCTTCACCAATACTAATGTCCCTTTATTCCTATCTACTGTCTATTCACTGCCTAGTGATTTTTTTTTCTTTTGTGTGTGTGATGCAACATAATTGTAGTATAATAAAACATGGTCATTCCAGTTCTTTTGAAATGACTCTTTACAGATATAAACATTAAATAAACATAAACACTAATTGCTATTTGCAGGGATTCCCATAACAATAATATTTCAGAAGACTCAAAAGTCTTTATGAGGAATTTGGCTATTCTATTTGGTTTCTCTTATATGAGATAAATAAATTAATTATATATACTGATGGTTAAATCAGCAATTATAGCTTTGTGTTGACAATATGTTTAATTTTCCAACTCTGTTAAATTAAATAAAGAACATTGGTGAGCAACAATTTTCATCAAATGTGACAAATTTAATCCTGGGCTATAACTTGGCCATTCCAAAAGACTACCCATCATTTCAATTCATTTCATTTCATTTCATTTCATTTCATTTCAAATGTGACTGTGGAAAGTCATTACTTTCCACAGTCAAATTTGTGCCTGACTGGAACAGGTTCCCCTCAGGAATATGTTTGTTTCTCTTAATTGCAACTAGATTTTTATGTTAATAAAAAGCAAACTCAATCACAGACATCATTAGTGAAAGTAATGATTTTTACCTGGGTGTTGGACTGCCTTTGTTCCTAAGCAGACATAACACTTTAACAGCAAGGCTAATCTAATCTGCTGTTTTAATTTGTGAGACCTCTCAAAATCAGTGATTGTGCATTTAATACCATTTAAAAATGAACAGATATATCTATTGTTCATATAAAAAGTGCTCAATAGGGTTGAGTTTAGAGATTTTCAGCAGCCTACAACTTTTTCTACTACAAATAATGTAAAGCATATTTTAATGGAGGCTTTGTGCACAGGTGCATTGTCATGCTGGAACAGATTTGGGTCTTCTAGACAAGCGAAATAAACATTTTATGCTACCGCATCCAAAGACATCCTATAGAGTTGTGTGCCCCCAATGTTTAGGGAAGACCCACATATGAATTAAAAGGTCAGGTGTCCCAATAATTTTGTCCATACTGTGTATTAAGACAGATATTGTGTCCATTCAGTGTAACTGCTCTGGAAAAACTTTAAGAAAAAAGTTATAGTAATCCTAATTTAGATGGTCAAACCAAGGGGTAGAGAATGCCTAGCAATTAAGCAGCTCTCACCGCTGCGGCCCCGGTTCGATCCCCGGTCAGGGAACCAATCCCAGCCATTATGGTTGCACAAGCCAGTGCACTCTTAGTGCCGGTCCCAAGCTCAGATAAATCGGGAGGGTTGTGTTGGGAAGGGCATCCAGCGTAAAACATATTTCAAATCGAACATGCGGATCATGAATACGGATGATCTGCTGTAGCGACCCCTAATGGGAGAAGCTGAAAGAAAGTATAACAATTTGTATTTTGAAAAATTCAAACAGCACAGTAAACAGTATAATTAAATAAATACTTATAATATCTACAATTGATGTTGTGAACTTTCTGGAGATACTGTTTATGGATGTAACATAGCCATATTTATTTTTGGCAATTGATTTACTATAAGTAAACAATCATATCTCTAAAGATATTGTGGCCTGTTTTTCAATACTAATAAAAAGCCAGTTAATACAATTAGAAGTGTATCCATTTCCTGCTTGGCATACATGCCTCTAACCTTTTGCACCATTATTTTAATAATACTCAAATCGTTATCTTGGTATTCCTGACATTGTTATTTGATTACCGTTCCACAGAACTTAAGGAGGACGGATCTAGTTAAAGTGTTTCTGGAGAAAAAGGGTTGTGGCTTTCCTTATTTTTTAGGCTATAAAGCAGATCTGTACTAGAAACAGTAAGTGTAACATTGCAACAGCACAGGGTTATGGCTTGATTTGTACAGACCATCATTGCAACAGTAACCCCATGAAGTGCTGTAAGAACTAAGGCATGCTTTATATATATATATATATTTAATTGGATGCTGACAGCCTTGTACAATAGGTTTTGGTTGGGATGTTTACTTAATTGAGTGCATTTTATTTTGGAAGACATTTCATACACAAGACCTTTTCTTTTGGTGGTAATAAACAGACACGCTCAGAAAAAAAAGGTGCTAGACTGTACCTTTTCTTGTCGATAGGGTTGTCAGAGGTGTACACATACTTTTTGTAATTTAAGAACGTGAACATTACAAAGAAAGATCTATTTAGTGTACCTTTTAAGCTTTTTGCCAAGAAGGAAATCATGGTCCCATTATGCAGCTTTTGAATATTTGATAAGTACATTACAATACTAATGAATAAATACATCATGTTCACATTTCCACATGAAAGATAGATATTAAAGGTACAAATAAAAAAAGCACCACCAAAGCAAAAAGAAAAAAAAATGTTCACAATAGCCAAACAGATGATTTTAATGGTCTTACATACAGCATTTCATTATTTTATGAATAACTGCTTCATGTGAGTGTCTGGCATTGCTGGGGACTGCTGGTGTGTAATCCTCCTGTATTTCCTTCTTCATGGATGAATCAGGTTCATTTCCTCATCTGGATTTTTGTATCACTAAAATCATGTTGTTCATGGTTTAATCTTTTACGCAGACTGGAAAGTCCAGTCCTTTTTTTTCTTGTGCAGTTGCAAGGTTCCTTGTTTAAATCTTCCCTAGCTACATAACCACAATAGCTAAATCAAAGTTCAATACTCTGGTGTTAAGGATTCTATTAGTATGGACATTGTCGTTCATGTAAGACCTAAGCTTTGTGCATTAATATTATTGCAGCAGGTGAACGGAATCGCTGCGATGGAGAGCAGGGTTTTAACCCCTTAATTAGGCTCAATCTGTCTTTCTCTTGTTACTTCCTATCTGACATTAGCTCCTTGCTACACTCTCAAACAGGGAGAAATACATATGCTGATGCTAAATGAAAGGTTTTATCTTATATTAACATATTACATAAAGAGTGCTATCATGGGACTTGTTATATTGACTAACTGACATTTATACAATATCCCTTCTTCCAAGTATAATTATCTAAAGCAGGTTTGATAAACTGTTCATGTTTTCGTAAGCTTTTAATATCAGGTGATTTTTGCGTGCTCGTCGACAGAAATAGTGCACGGTCACAAAGACTTAATTAAGATGTATTTGTTTTAGTTCCATTGGGGGATTAGGGAAATATAATTTTGAAGACATTGTCAGTCAGTACTGCAAATCACCGAAAATAAAAATGAAAATAAGGAAAGCAATCATTAGGAAATTTGTAAATGATGCAACTTCCTTATTGAACATGTGATTTGTGGAGGATCATATATATTTCATCATTTAACAGTTTCAGTTAAATGGGACGCATTTAAAATACTCATTTTTCAGAATCTATAATGGATAAGTTGTGGGAAAACAATGTTCGAGTTAACCATTCAAGAATGTTTTAATGGATTTACAAATAAAAGTATTTTAATGATTATATTATATACATTTAAATATTAGTTTAAGAATGCTTTCAATAGTAAAAGGGGAAAATTACAATTAAATGAACAGAAGGGGAATCAAAATCCAATCAATATTTGATGTGACCACCTTGCACACTTGCAAAAAGTGAGGGATTTTGTAGGATTAGAGTTAAGCATATTATTAACCAACTATACAAAGCAGGTGCTAATGATCATTTTCATATGTAGTTTGAAACACGGTCATTATCTAAAACAGAAACATGTGTATAGGATGCTTAAATTGGGTAAGGAACAGCCAAACTCTGCTACTAAGCTGAGGCTGTGGAAGACTTTGTTACTGTACATAAGTACTGTAGATTTTTCTGGTATCAGTACTTCACTGTTCAGTCAACTTTTCACTTTCATGAATTAAATTTTTACACAAATATCTGTAATTTCTACTTCTTATATTCTTAAACCAGGCTTGTTACTTTAGTTTGAATGTATTTGGTGAAATTTTAATATCTTTTCTTCTCATTGCGTGACCTTTTAAGCTTTTTGCCAAGAAGGAAATCATGGTCCCATTATGCAGCTTTTGAATATTTGATAAGTACATTACAATACTAATGAATAAATACATCATGTTCACATTTCCACATGAAAGATAGATATTAAAGGTACAAATAAAAAGCACCACCAAAGCAAAAAGAAAAAAAAATGTTCACAATAGCCAAACAGATGATTTTAATGGTCTTACATACAGCATTTCATTATTTTATGAATAACTGCTTCATGTGAGTGTCTGGCATTGCTGGGGACTGCTGGTGTGTAATCCTCCTGTATTTCCTTCTTCATGGATGAATCAGGTTCATTTCCTCATCTGGATTTTTGTATCACTAAAATCATGTTGTTCATGGTTTAATCTTTTACGCAGACTGGAAAGTCCAGTCCTTTTTTTTCTTGTGCAGTTGCAAGGTTCCTTGTTTAAATCTTCCCTAGCTACATAACCACAATAGCTAAATCAAAGTTCAATACTCTGGTGTTAAGGATTCTATTAGTATGGACATTGTCGTTCATGTAAGACCTAAGCTTTGTGCATTAATATTATTGCAGCAGGTGAACGGAATCGCTGCGATGGAGAGCAGGGTTTTAACCCCTTAATTAGGCTCAATCTGTCTTTCTCTTGTTACTTCCTATCTGACATTAGCTCCTTGCTACACTCTCAAACAGGGAGAAATACATATGCTGATGCTAAATGAAAGGTTTTATCTTATATTAACATATTACATAAAGAGTGCTATCATGGGACTTGTTATATTGACTAACTGACATTTATACAATATCCCTTCTTCCAAGTATAATTATCTAAAGCAGGTTTGATAAACTGTTCATGTTTTCGTAAGCTTTTAATATCAGGTGATTTTTGCGTGCTCGTCGACAGAAATAGTGCACGGTCACAAAGACTTAATTAAGATGTATTTGTTTTAGTTCCATTGGGGGATTAGGGAAATATAATTTTGAAGACATTGTCAGTCAGTACTGCAAATCACCGAAAATAAAAATGAAAATAAGGAAAGCAATCATTAGGAAATTTGTAAATGATGCAACTTCCTTATTGAACATGTGATTTGTGGAGGATCATATATATTTCATCATTTAACAGTTTCAGTTAAATGGGACGCATTTAAAATACTCATTTTTCAGAATCTATAATGGATAAGTTGTGGGAAAACAATGTTCGAGTTAACCATTCAAGAATGTTTTAATGGATTTACAAATAAAAGTATTTTAATGATTATATTATATACATTTAAATATTAGTTTAAGAATGCTTTCAATAGTAAAAGGAAAATTACAATTAAATGAACAGAAGGGGAATCAAAATCCAATCAATATTTGATGTGACCACCTTGCACACTTGCAAAAAGTGAGGGATTTTGTAGGATTAGAGTTAAGCATATTATTAACCAACTATACAAAGCAGGTGCTAATGATCATTTTCATATGTAGTTTGAAACACGGTCATTATCTAAAACAGAAACATGTGTATAGGATGCTTAAATTGGGTAAGGAACAGCCAAACTCTGCTACTAAGCTGAGGCTGTGGAAGACTTTGTTACTGTACATAAGTACTGTAGATTTTTCTGGTATCAGTACTTCACTGTTCAGTCAACTTTTCACTTTCATGAATTAAATTTTTACACAAATATCTGTAATTTCTACTTCTTATATTCTTAAACCAGGCTTGTTACTTTAGTTTGAATGTATTTGGTGAAATTTTAATATCTTTTCTTCTCATTGCGTGACGTTTTCAGCCCATCAACCTATTTCTTGCCATTGCACGTTTTTTTGCAATCTATCACTGGTGTATCATTTCCTGGCTCTCACACACCACAGACTTAGACATTCCTGATCACCGGCAGGCAGCAGTTAAGCATGAGGAAGTTTTCCTGCAAGTTTGGGGTTGCATTTCTGCAAATAGAGTTGGAGATTTGGTCAGGATTAATGGTGTCCTTAATGGTGAGAAATACAGGCAGATACTTATCTATCATGCATTACCATCAGGGAGGTGTCTGATTGGCCCCAAAATCATTCTGCAGCAGGTCAACTACTCCAAACCTTCTGCCAAAATCATTTGGAACTTTCTTCAACATAGAGAACATGGAGTCCTGGAGGTAATAGTTTTGGCCTTCCTGATCTCAGTGTCATTGAGTCTATCTGGAATTACATGAAGAGACATTTGACATTTTATTTGAGGCAGCCTACATCCACAGAAGATCTGTGGTTAGTTCTCTAAGATGTTTGGCTGCTGTTTTGCAGCCAAAAGCTAGTCACATCAAATATTGATTTGATTTGGTTTTCTCTTCTGGTAAATTACTTTCCATTTTGTTAATTGAAAAATAATTTAACACTTTTTATTTATCTGTTTTTTAAAGCATTTTACTTTGCTGTGTGAACATATTTGAAGGGGAATATACACAGGATGATGTCAGCCAAGCCATTCAGCAAAACCTTTCCTGAATATGGTGTTTCCTAGAATGTTCATGTGTAAAGAAACCAAAAACACTTTGAACTACAAAACATTTTACGTATACTTTTTTGTAACAAACTAGGAATTGTATGTGCTGAACATTTAAAAACATTAAATTGAAAGCCATTACTGGAACTGGAGCAGATATCTTTTGGCGCATTGCTGGGAACGTTATTTCAGGAATTTCCTTCTGTAACTGTATACTGTAATGGTAAACTGTATCCGTACTATCCTGTGTCACCCAGAGTTCCCTATTTAGTCTGGGTACCTTCTTGAGTTTTCACATCATCCCCGGGTTTGTTTTCTTGTCACAATCATGTCTGGTTTGCTCATTAAAAACCTGTCGTGTTAAAAAACTGTAAAAATAAAATGTAAGTCTATTAAATTGTATATTGCATTCTTTGAACCTGTGTTCTTATTATGCAATATTACGTTTTATGCTAACTGGAGCATGTACTGAAATTCTCACATGAAATCCTAAAGAATCAGAGTAAAGCAGAATTTTTTTAGGGTCAAAGAGTGAATTGCGAGTGTTTTTACTTTGTGAACATGACGGAAAAAGAGGATTCAGTTCATCCCTTTTTGATTTTTGATTTTCTAACAGCACTGAAAAAGAAAAGCCGAGCACTCACTGAATGTTGCAGCAAAGCTGCTTCCGAAAAGAGCTCCGACTACTTTACTGCACAAAAGAAAAGAAAAAAGTGAACTGGATTCTTTTATTGCTTCTTTTTTTATGTGAAGCCATGTACAAAAATCCGCATTTATAAGCTGGTATCTACTTAATACAGTGAATTTGAGCTGTGTTTTATGAAGTGTGCAGCAGCAATTAAAGCAATCTTTTGCACTTCAACAAGCTTCAATAACTGCTTGTCATTGCTATTTCATGGTAATTGACTACCTGCTTACAAGTGTTACAAAAGACAGTGCTGTAAAAAGAAAAGGGAAACACATCTCCATCTTCAACTTTAAGGAAAAAAGGGCATTTTCACAAAGTATATACACCTAAATATTGCCTCAATTTTGTGCTAAGCATGCTATAAAACTCTCCCTTGCCAAATGTATAACATCTGCATTTTTGCAGTGAACTGCAGAACAAATGCTAGTGCTCATGCTTATATTTAGCTCATTCCCCTTGTTATGAGTGTGCGGTGGAATGGAGTGAATACCAGTTGTTGTATAATCTTTGCATGACTAACCACTGCAGCAGACCTCCAGAAACATCACTGTGAGAACTGAGGTAGAAGCCAAACACATACACATACATCGAGTTACCAAACTGCCCATGCAATTCCGCTTATAATCAGGATAATAGCCCTGTGCATAATTCAATTACCCAGAGGTTCACTGTGGAAGGCGTGTGGCTCAGTGATAAGCTAGCTATTTTATCATGTCTTGTGTCTCTGGGCACAAACATGTCTCTGTGCTGCTAACGGCTGCACAAGGGCTTAGAGAAAGCGCAGACTGCAAAGGGTTATGGCAGTCATTGCCTTCATTATCATTTTGTCCTTTGGGGATGATCGAGCATTCAGGCAATCATCTGCCATTGTGTGGGATTCATGAGAGTGGGCGGTGATGAGATCTAACCTATTGGTCCTGTGCTGAATATTGGTATGACCTGGCCTGCCTCTCTATCCGCAGGGAAACGGTGACAGTGTCAATCATAATTGTATTTTTTTTTATGCTTGCTATTTCTTTCCAGTGCTGGAAAGTTCAGAAATATTGGTATGAAAATTGCATATATCAAGGCAGTATTACAAACAGCCCCCAATTTTCCTCCTCACATTCCATTCAGCCACACCACTATTCCCAGCGTTTATGAGATCGCTTGCAGCCATGATGTGCCCACTGAATGCCATTGAGTTATAAAAATGTCTTATACGTGGGTCTATACTGTATATTTATGTGAGTGTGTCTCCTGAACGTGTGTAAGCTTGCATATGCACATTTGTCTGTGTATGTGAAAAGAATGGGTGCGCTTTGAGTTCAGTTATGCTCTCCCTGTTCTTTATCCTCAGTACCGCTCCCTATAAATCATTGTGTTTTAGGAGACATCTAAGCAGTGAGCAGTGCAGTGCTGGTCAGGAGAGTAACCATTTTATCTTCAAAAGTCACATGTCCTAGTTTGCACGGGATGGATCTTGCTGTGCACTCAGCATTTCTGCAGGTGGAGGGTCAGCGCACATAACAGCCCACCGAGACCAGCAAATCCCATGCTAAAACAAAACCCTGGATGAGATCAGAGTTAACTGAAACCCAGGCATTGCTTTGTGTTATATGTAGTTATATGTATGTATATGTATACACACATACACACACTATACTACCAAAAGTTGCAAAGGTTTGTGGCCACCTGGTCAAAAGTATGGTGGGAAGATGTTCCACTAGATTTTAGAGTGTGCTTGTGGACATTTGTGTTCATCAGCCACAAGGTCAGTTAGTGATGTAGATGAGGTGAGGAGGTCTGAGGTGCAGTCAGTGTTCCAATTCATCCCAAAGGTGTTCGGTAGGGTTGAGATGAGAGCTCTATAGCAGGCCACACATGGTCTTCCTCTCCAAACCATGTAAACTATATCTTCATTGAGCTCACTTTGTACACAGGGGCATTGCCATGCTGGACCAGGTTTGAGAATTTTATTATACCACATACAAAGACATCCTATACAATTGTGTGCCTCCAGCTTTGTGGTAACAGCTTGGAGAAGAACCACATATGATAGGAAAGGTCAGGTGTCCCAATTCATGGTTTTGCAGTTCAATTCTGTCTGTACCTTGGCTAACTAACTTCACCATATAACAAGACAATCACCATCCAAACTCTGTAAGCATTGTTTAGAGAGTAAATAGTCAGCTGGAATGTTATCTATCATTAAATCCCTGGCCAGTCACCTGATCTAAATCCTAATGAACTGATAGGAGATGAACTGCATGATAGAAATATCCAACGAGTAAAAAACCCTTTGTCAGGTTTTATGAGAGGCATTGTGCATTTCATCTGAATGTTTGGTGAAACTAACTGTCCAGATGCCAAGAACATGTCAAGCTTTTTTTTCATGCTAAGGAAGGACTACTTAAATAAAAATAAAGCTTAAATATGTCTCTTGAAAGCCTTTTTGGAATTAAACACAAACCAGTTTTGACACATGAAGCCAGCTACATATGGCATTTAAACTGCCCTAGCTGCCCCAGAAAGCGTGCAGGCAACACCAAATATGCTATCTTGGACTCCAGGCTATAAATACTGTGGAATCATTTGGAGTTCTGCTCAAGCTGGAGTAAAATTGAGACTACTGCACCACCATGGAGCCATATTCTTTTTTTTAACCTTTATCTTGTTTGCAATTTCCCAAAGAAATTGTGAACCTGGAACACTAGTGCTTCTCAAAGGCCTGTAACGAATGTAACCTGATTAAAAGTGACTGACATCTAGGAAGACCAGTGGCCTAAAATATACAACATGTGACAAGCACACATTAGCACAAGAAAACACAAGAGTTATACAAGCATTTGCAATAAACCTACCCATGAAGATCACTAATGGTAACCTGGCATGAATGGGGGCAGATATGTGCTGAAAAAGACACTGGGTCTGTCCTCTATTTTTGGAGGCTGGGCTAAATGGAGCTCCTGATAATGCATGCAGCAAGATGACCTGTGTTTAATTAGCACATGTATTGTTGTTCTGGCCTACTCTCTAGACTATGTGTGGGCTAGTTCCTCCAGTCGAATTACAGCACATATTAATTTAACATGGGACATTAAAGTGCACTTGGAATAGTCACTTTTCACTTTTTAGACACTGTGAACTAAAAAAAACCTTTTTATTTCCTGTCATGCAAAGCTGTTATGTTCTGACCAAGCCGGTGTTAGCTTTTTGTGTGTTTAGCTCCCGGGCGAGAGATGGCGGGAAAAGAAATCCACCAAATCGGCACACAAAGGCAGGAATTCTACACATGCAGCAATATACACAAACATTACGGGAACCTCAGTTTGTGTCATCCTCGAGCATTGTAGATGGCCTCCACACGCATTTGTCCCAAACTAGCACTTTGCTTTGATGTGCACTTTGATGCTCAACCTCAGGGCTAGCTGAATGTAAAAAACAGGGAAGGAAGATATTAGGAGCACACCAGGAAAGCTGTCACAGGCCCAGGCCAGGTGAGACACCCGGAAACGTTTAGTAATGTATTGTCAAGCAAAAATTTAAACGAAATTGCAAGTTATTTAATAAACAATGATGGTAAATGTAGGCCTTTGCAACACTCTGCAGGTTATTTAATATAGCCTGTATTTTGAAAAAAGGGTTTGGTCTGCTCTATTGTTGTAGAAAGAAGTTCCAAATCTTTTGTGTGTAATAACTGACATTTTTTCTTAAACTTAGAGAGTCTTTGACTTTTATTTACAGGCAAAATCCCTGAGATGTTTGCACAAGTCAGGTGCACAAAGAAGAAAATAAAACCAAAGGTGAAGGAGTACTTTTTAGCTACAATGGTTAAGGGCGTGTTTGGCACTACATAAGTTATTATATTGAATATCATGTTAGAATGAGGTTCAATGAGGTTCAGTGTATGCATGTGTATGATTATGTGTGTGTGGGTGAAGAAGAAAAAGAAAAAAAGAAAGAAAAAAGAAAGAAAGAAAGAAAGAAAGAGATAAAGGGGAAAAAGAGAGGAAAAGAGAAAAGGTGGGTGCATGTGCATTTCCTTTGGGCCCCTTTTTAAAGTTTCGTCACATGTCACAACGATATCAAATACAGGATGACTATTCTTACACGTGCCCCAAACTATATTTGTCTGGAAATGTTTGTTAAGATGGTGCTATTTTGTGTGTACACTATAACCTCAGTTTGCCCTTCACTGTCTGGAGAAGTGCCTCAGTACATAGCAGCATGAACTCACATCACAAAAACTAATCTTACTGCCAATCAAGAGACTGCACTTGTGTGTGGGTTTAACAGATCAGTTTACTGCACAGAAGGAAACATACTATACATCATTTCACACACAAGCAACCTTTACCTCCATTTGTCTCAAAAGAAGTCCAAAAATAGTACATTGTCTGATGCTGATTTGCAAGTAAACCCTCTAAATCTTTTGAGGCACTTTTGTCATTTATAATCCTGCAATACTATAGTTATCCAGATACTTTTGTTAGAAAAAAAAAGCCTTCACAATTGTCTTATCCCCTTCTTTCTTGTTTAAATTGCTTCCCCCTCACAGCATGTCAACTCTCCATTTTCATTTTCTCCTTACATCCTTTTTCTGCCCTTGAGTCTATTTTGAATTGAAACGACACCATCAAATGGCTACATGCCAAGAAACCTCAAATGTGGAGCCAATTCCAGACCCCTGTTCTATTGTGTAAAACAGATGATTTTAAAAGTTATTCTGACCTGCACAGCCATTCATTTATTTAACTAGCATGACAGAGGCAAATTCACTGCTCCTACTTAAAATGGCACTCATGCGAGTCATGTGACAGCTGTACACATGCTGGCTCTTGGATATAGCTTTCCAGCAAATATAAGGACTGCCCTGTTTCATACACACCCTCTCATTCCAGCCTCTCAGAAAGAAGCATGTTTAACCAATCGCTGAACAGCCTGCCTTCGCTACTTTGCATGTCCATAGTATCTCCGACCTTTCCTCCTGTCACGGAGGCACATTTTGTGCCCTTTATCCACAGTTCAGTGTGCTTAAAAGTCTCCATTACTGCACAGTACTGTTTAGTTAAACTTCAACCCTCAAAACAGAACGAAGAGATATTTCTTTGATTACATGGTTCATTTCCTCTGGTGCTTGCTCAGGTCGTCCTTGAGGCTGCCAACACTGTACTTCTAACAAGGTTAGAGTAAACAGCCTTCCAGTCCTATTCAAATTTTCCCACTAAGTACAAAGCATTTTATGAAAATTTCAATGTGGAATTCACTTCTACTCAGGAAATTAACTCCCATTAAGAGACTATTAGGAAAGCAGGCCATTCAAGAAATTAAATCTAAGTATACAATCTTGTGTGAAAATTAACAAAGGGGAGCGGCTGTATAGACATCAGAGGTCATTACAACAACAATGATAAATCAGCAATTTAACAATCTAAAAGTTGTTCAACTCCATTTTCTATTGCTGTTTCCACTTGGAGTCAAACAAATTTAATGAACCTGCTGTAAAACTATAAGTGTTTTTTGAACAGTGAGGGACATTACACAGTAATTTACTTACAGAGAAAGACAAAGCAAGGCAACATAAGCAGCTCATATTTTACCTGCCGCTGGTACTAAAACATAAATATGGGTTCTACAGTTGTGTTCAAAATTATTCAACCCCCACTGAAATTGATTGTTTTGGTCGGTTTGACATTGATTATGATCATTCAGTCATCCTGCTTACAATTAAATCAAAGAGGCACGTGTAGGTCAGACAAATATAACATAACATTTATAATGAAATAACCACAAATGTCTTTTCTGAGCTCACATCATTATCAGTTTTATTCAACCCCCAAGTGACATTCAATCTTAGTACTTAGTACAACATCCTTTTACAGTTATAACAGTTTTTAAACGTGAAGCATAGCTTGAAACAAGTGTCTTGCAGCGATCTACGGGTATCTTCACCCATTCATCATGGGCAAACGCCTCCAGTTCAGTCACATTCTTAGGCTTGCGCACTGCAACTGCTTTCTTTAAGTCCCACCAGAGGTTCTCAATCGGATTTAAGTCTGGTGACTGCGATGGCCACTTCAAAATGTTCCAGCCTTTAATCTGCAACCATGCTCTAGTGGACTTGGAGGTATGCTTGGGATCATTGTCCTGTTGAAAGGTCCAACGCCTTCCAAGCCTCAGGTTTGTGACGGACTGCATCACATTGTCATCCAATATCTCCTGGTACTGAAGAGAATTCATGGTACCTTGCACACGCTGAAGCTTCCCAGTACCTGCAGAAGCAAAACAGCCCCAAAGCATGATTGACCCCCCGCCATGCTTCACAGTAGGCAAGGTGTTCTTTTCTTCATAGGCCTTGTTCTTCCTCCTCCAAACATAGCGTTGATCCATGGGCCCAAACAGTTCTAATTTTGTTTCATCAGTCCACAGAACACTATCCCAAAACTTCTGTGGTTTGTCCACATGACTTTTGGCATACTGCAGTCGACTCTTCTTATTCTTTGGGGACAGCAAGGTGCGCCTGGGAGTTCTGGCATGGAGGCCTTCATTACGCAGGGTGCGCCGTATTGTCTGAGCAGAAACTTCAGTACCCACATCTGACAAATCTTTTCTCAGTTCCTCAGCAGTCACACGGGACTTTTCTCCACTCTACGCTTCAGGTAGCGCACAGCAGTCAAGTCAGCATCTTCTTTCTGCCACGACCAGGTAGCGTTTCAACAGTGCCCTTTGCCTTGAATTTGCGAATGATGCTTCCTATGGTGTCTCTTGGTATGTTTAACATCTTTGCAATCTTCTTATAGCCATTGCCCTTCCTGTGAAGAGTAATCACCTGTTCTCTTGTCTTCCTGGACCATTCTCTTGACCTCACCATGTTTGTAACCACACCAGTAAATGTCTAGAAGGAGCTGAGTATCACAGTCATTTTAAAGCTGCCTAATTGGTGCTTATTAGGCTTTATTGCTGCTCCCTGATATCCACAGGTGTTTTCAATACCTGATTGAAAACACTTCATTGAACCTCTGTTCTTCAGAGTGGTAGTCTTTAAGGGGTTGAATAATTATGTCAATGAAGAATTCACAAAAGAAACATTTACTACTGTATTACAAAACTAATTGATGTCATTTTAGTTGCATATGGTTCTTTAAGAAGTCCTTGTAGGATTTCATTCTGAATACAATTACAAATGTACACTAAATTCCCTAAAACAATTTACAGCATTGGGGGTTGAATAATTTTGAACACAACTGTACCTCTCTAAAATTTCATCTTTTTATTCATGTATGTATCCTAAAGCAAATTATTTTCTAACCATTATGATTTCACTTGTAACTTAAATAACTAACAGCGAATTCATTAAGGTTTGAACCCACCAATGGGTCCACTGAGATTTAAGGGTTTACAGTCATAAATGTAACTTTAAATTAAATCAAATTTACTTACTACACTGGGTGAACCATGTAATAATCTTTTCATAACCATAATACCTTTATTTCAGGCTACTGTAATGAAAAGAAACAAGACTGTTGTGTTTAGTGCTCAGTTGCAAAATCCTTATAAATCCATGGCTGTCCATGGCCCATAAATATTACCAGATGCCGTCTTTTTCTTTTTACTGATGGATCTCTGTTAGGCCCAACAGTATTTTCTTATTGTAAAAATATGCTTATTATTCAATATATTCATGATGCTACATAACATGCTCTGGATCATGCTTAAATTAGCTGATGCAAAGATTGACCCTAAAAACGCTGAGCAGCCATTTGTTCATTTACTTTTGGTTCCCTATGAGAACCACATATGGAAAAGATCAGCAATTCGTTTTCATGTTGACTCTACCATGATCAAATCAAATGCAATGGATATAAGACCAAATTACTTATTTGTTGCACTTTATATGACCAAAACCCTAGTGAGAGTTATGGAGATATGACAGTTAAGCAAATTTATTTTCCATTTGTTTTCATTAGTACAAATGGTTACCCTTTGGAATGGCTGTATTGTTCCACTACAAGGTTTTACAGTAAAATAAATGACCTAGAATAAGATATTTCTAATAAATTAGCAACCACTGTAGTCTTTTATCATTTTTAAAGAATTCTCAAAAGGGTTTTAAACTACTGAAGTCATTACCTTCTTTTTTAAATGAACCCAAAAAAGGTTATGAATGTAAAATCTGCTGGCAGATAAAAATGCATTTGCTTTATTCTTCCTGCTCACGCTTAAATGAAACGTCTTGTGACTAGGAAAATCCAAGACAACTTCTGCACTTTTGCAATAAGTTATTCCCATTCTGAGACAAGACTCAACATTTCCTATTTTGTGATGCAGGAACAATATTGTCATGCACTGCTTAAATTAACCTTCAGTCCTGGCTGGGCAAAATAGTAATGAATTTGTTAAATCGACACGGTTTAGAGAAGTAATAAATAAAGACAGTAGGAAATGTCGTTAAATACATCAAACAACGACACAAACGCAATGGCAATTATTTGTCAATGGTTAGAACATATTTATTAAGTAAACAATGACATATCTTACTGTTTGACGTTTAATCAACTCAAGTGGCATTTTATTGTCTTTTCTCAATAGCGCTTGTACAGTATAATTTCCTCAAAAACACAGTAGCAGTAGCTACGTGGCAGTAAGAAAAGTATAAAATAAATATATCAGGACAGTGCGTGCAGGACAACTGAACAAAATTGTATGGGAAAACCAGTGAAAACCAAGATACCAGCTATTCTATATGAGACTTCTCTTCCCTTCAGATTCATTCTGCTTGGACAACCAAAAGATGAGATCCATGAGATCGCTGGACACCATAAAGATGTCAGTGGATGTTCATTCTTGCTAAGAACAGTTTGCACACATGTCTAAATCAGATTATCAAATGTAATCAGAAATTACTCTGATGCTCATAATCAAGTTCCTGATATAACACTGACTCTATTGTGCACGCTTGCGGAAAGGAAATTATTCCTAACCACAACATTCTGTGTCACAAATGATTTATTTAACTAAAAAAAACCAAAAAAAACAAACATAAAAGCACAAGCTCTCTCACAAATGTCCTCTTTCTAAACAACTGACACCCAAAAGTCCTTTAGAAAATATTTAATCAATATTTTCTTAATGAAAGACTCATTATATTAATATTATATGATAACTATAAAACGTGATTTAAATGATGTGTTTGCAGATATAAAATTGCACACATATGTTTGTGTTCAAAATAATAATGATTAAGAGCAACAACACAGCAAATTATATTTATATTAATATTGTTGGTTCTCAAGCAGTGGTGTTGGAATCTTCAAGTTACAGATTTATATTCTGCTACAAAGCACCAAGACTGGTGAGTCCTTCCAAAAAATGAAATAAACATAACCTCATGGTTTAAATTAACCGTATCAATCATTACACAGCTTTTTTAAATATTAACATTCTGACCAGTATCAAGGCATTCAATAGTACTGGTAAAATGTTTCTAATTAATGTCTCTTGATGTACTTATACCAAAAGATTGATTTGAATCTGGCAATGTGAAGCTGAATCGACTCTAGCTCTGAACTGAACAACGATTAGGCATCACCGAATGTTAAAATGTAATTAAACTTTTATCTTTAAAACCAGCAACCAGCATTGGAAAATAATGTACAAACTGTATTTTGTCTGTAGACAACTAGGGTTGAATGCATATCACAGTTGACCTCTAAAAGCCCAAACCTCATGGGTAAATCAATACGATAATGTGACTGAGGAAGTGGGGTATTCCACTGATTGATACTCACAGACAGCACAATTCTCTATTCTGCCAGTTGTGTAAAAGGGCCAGACACTCACGTGTGTAACCTTTCACAGCCTTGTAACAGGTGATATGCACACTCGGGCTATAAGTAACACACACACAGTGGGTTTGTGACTACTGTCAGAGTTCTAAAATGACCTCGGATTCCTAAATGTCACCTGCTGGCCCTTTGTTCATTCTTAGTTCGTTGTTGCAACAGCAAAGTCATGTCACTCAGATCCCGCTTATCACTAATCTGGTTTATTATTGTTTCTGGTCAGCTCTGCGGTCAGAGCAGTTCTCAAGGTTTAGCTGTGTCAAAACAACATGATCAAAGATTAATTCTTGTTTAGGGACCAAGGACAATCACTTTCAAGCATTTAAGGTTATGTTAACATCAAATATGCAATACTGAAAATAGATCTCTGTCACTGAGATTCAAAATCATTAACATCATCTTTCTTCACAAACATGGCTCATGTGTGAGATGTGACTGCTTTAGAGATATTTGTAAGACAATGAACGATCATTGTAGGAACAACAAAAGAGAAAAAAAAAATCAGTAGTGCAATCGTTTTGTTTGGAGTTCGGCTGTTGGTTCATCAGCTGTTCGTAACCGAGTGATTAGGCTGCGCGAAAATAAGCCAGATGCAGAGTTGCTGTTTTGCAGCTGTTACTGACAGTCCATTTCTTTTTCAAGTTTGCTGCGGCTAGCATGCTGCAGATGATGAACAATAATGAATTGTGTTTGAACTACCAGTCAAAAGTCCCCTGCTTCCACGTTTTAAAAGGGTTTTTCGAATCAAATAAAGTGTATGGATATGCACATATTAAAAAAGTTATTATTTTTAAATTCATTTATTCAGAGTTAGAGAAGTCATTTTAGTAGTAAATGAACATTTTATCAATTTGTGTCAGTAGTGACCTCGGAAATGAAATTTGTCCTTAAACAAAACGTAAAGAAAATAAAACAGAATGAAAACATTGAGGAATAGAAAAATATAATGGAGGAAAATGAAACAGAACAATGTATCAGAACCTCTCACAAACACTTTACTAAATATAATGTGTACACCCAGTTATATACTATTTATATATGCTCATATACATTACTTCTGTATCTCCAATTGCTTTTTAGATTTTAAGAAATAAATGATAGTTTCAGGTGCATGGCCCAAGGATTGACTTGTAGCAGTTTTTATGCTGTTAATTAGAGCAGTGGATTATTAAATACCAGAATTGTTAATTATTATGTTATTATTAACAAATACCGAATTTGTTAATCTGCTTTGATAGAAAAGAAAGGAAACCATGAATACGCTATATATTTTTGTTTATTATTAAGATAACTGATTATACAATATCAGTTGTGATAAATACAAATAATATTTTTTGCAGTAGCACTAACACATCGATACAGAGTAGTAGTTAAACGAGGAAGCCTAAATCTTTGTGAAAGTAATTAACTGGTCACACTTAGATATTAATGGGACTTGTAATGAGTATTTTTATTAAGGCCAGCACACATTTCCTGAATAGATTAGATCTAGATTGTTCCAATTAAATAATGTAATTCCTTATTTTTAATTTGAGGGCATTTTAACAACAAAAAAAAAAAAGAAAAAGAAAAAAAAAATACAAATGTGTTCAGAAGATTTGAATACGATTTAAATGTAATTTTATTCTAGGCTGAAATCTTGCCTTAGGTCATTAAATGAAACAAAATCTTGACCCTTCAGTCACTAATATTTAGTACGCATTAATCCCTATGACCTGAATCATTTGACAGCATAAATTGTGTTGGTAGCTTGACAGACAAAATGCTGTAGTGGGTTATTGGCCTGAGGACACATTCTGATTTGACTGGGAAATCACAGCACTCTTTTCTAACATGCTTGTCAATTTTGATCTATTATTAACGTTTGGTTTAATGGGCATTCCTGATGCGGTGTATAGGTCTCTCTCTCTCTCTCTCTCTCTCTCTCTCTCTCTCTCTCTTTTGCATTTCTGACTAAAATCAAGGTGGATTGTATGTTTTGGTCTGTGCTGGAGCAGTAAACAAGTGAGTCACACTCACTGCAATGAAAAGATCAACATGGCATCTCAAGATGTTTAGTTAATGCTGGGCAATGAGAAAATGGCAAAGTACTTCAGTACCATTAGTGGAAGCTGGTCAACAATTCCCAGATGTAAGCAACTCTCAGGAAACACAAGAGGTATCCGTTTAATAAATTCCAGGATTCTAAAAAGCCAAGGCAACTATTTTAATGAGCTAATAACTTTATAAATGCTAGTAAATTGTTTTTGGGGAAAATGTGCTAGATATGCAGGTGCTTATGATGAATATACTGTAGACCAGTCTAAATATGGGTTAGACTGATGTAGAAGTGAAAAAAAAAAGAAAACCACCCATCCTTGCTGTATAAATGAGTCATCTGATGATGAGTAAATGAAGCACTGAGACAGAGGAAGAAGTTAAAATCCTATTAAGGGTTTTTAGATCGAACTTGGTTTGCAGTTCATTGTGCAGTTTTTCCAATTTTCTCACACATCAATCTATATTGCTAGAAATGTTCTAAAGACATGGACTTGTGCTTGTGGATGCAGTCGATCATGTCCTGCAGCCATCATTTGCAGCCAGAGACCGCTTTTAAATGGAATATGGGACATGGAAAATCATGGCAGATTTATTTCATGAGCCCAATTCAGCTATTCTAATATTAGGATCTTTATTCACGTGTTTAATTCCAGAATTTTATAATCACAGTCCAACCCAGAAGCAAGTTGGATTATCCAATCCACATACAGGAAATCTAGAATACTAACACGCACACAAGCACAGGACTGAATCAGAAAGCCTGGATCAGAAACACTGCTGATGCCACTGTAGAATTCTCGCTTGCCTTGTACGAAGCCTGAGTTTGATTCCTGGCCAAATGCAGAGCCCAGTTTTTGCATTCTGACTGGCTGTGCAAAATCCTTTCAATTACTTAATCAAACAGTCCCCTTAGATTGGTGACTTGTATGGTGTCTCTATTCATTTGCTCTTAAGTGCTTTATGTTAACTTTATGTATGGGTGTGCAAGTGTAGCGCATGACTTTCATTGTCTGTTGTTTACCCTGGATTCTGAAAACATTTGACAAAATAAAGCTCAGTTGAACTTGAACGTCTTCCACCATGCCATGAAAATCGCCTTAGATTACCTTATCTATTCATCAGAGGCTCCATTTCAATTTAAAACACCACTGTATATTACATTAACCGCAGTTCCTCGTTTTATAGTAAAAATGTAGTTTTACCAATGAAACACAGCTGGAACCAAATTCCTTGTGTGTGTCAACACACTTGGCCAATAAACCTGATTCTAAATCTGAAACGTTTTTATGTATTAAATGTTTGATCATCAGCCTTCAACTAGGATAACTAAATAATTACCATGACAACCTTGATAATAGTTGACTGTAGCCTAATCCCAAACATGATCATGTGATCCAAAACAAAAACACCACAAAAAAAATAAAAATAAAACAAGGCACCCCCTAGATATACACTATATAATAAAAAAAAAATGTGGACACCAGCTATTTAAAATCCGACTAAGTTTGAACTTGTTCTACCTTCATTACTATAATAACTCGTACTCACTCCACACATCTGTCTTCAGCACCACTCATATTAGATCACTTCATTATACAAACTGTTTACATGCTGTTTTTGTACATCTTTTTGTTTACATTTTGTTAATTTACAAGGTACACTCAGCACACAGTTCTCTCTTACACACTGCACAGTGTAATATACAGCAGGTTTACTGGCTGTGCTGTTTTGTGTTTTGTGTATTTTTCCTAAACTGTCTTGTGTTGTCTTGCACTGTTTGCACCAGGTTGCACATGATGCACTTTATGTGGCGAGGACACTAGTCCTTAGCTCTGAGTTTTCTGTTATGGAGCTTTATATTGTTAAATGTAACATCAGGGTTTTGAAGGAACGTTGTCTCATTTCGCTATGTACTGCGTCAGCTATACATGGTTGAAATGACAATAAAAGCTTCTTGACTTGACTTGATAATCTCCACGCTTCTGAGAAGGCTTCCATACTCTAGAGTGTTCTGGCTGTGTGGATTTGCTCATTTACCCACATCGGTGAGCTAGTCAGATACTGTTGTCAGGCGAGGAGGCCTGGGGTGCGGTCGAATTCTTCCATTCCAACCTTGGTAAATCTAATTGTTCATGGAGGTCACTTTGTTCACAGGGGAATTGTCATGCTTGAAGATTGGTAAGCATTTGAATCAGCTACAGCTTACAAAGACATTCAAAACTACTGTGTGCTCCCAACATTGTGCCAATATCTTAGGGAAGAAATATACATTTACAGCATTTGACAGATGGTGCTGGGATTTAAACCCTTGACCTTCCAATCAGAAATGAAACATCCTATATGTTTTTCTTACATCATTTGGGCCATGGCGTGTATAATCCCAAACTCCTGCAAAATCATGCATTTATTTTTGTCCCTTTTGCCATCTTGATCCAAGAAAAAAACCTTAAAGTCTTAAGCTTACACATCATTATTTACACTACCAAGTCTAGTATATGTGTATTCATTTTCTAGTCGTATCATACGGTAAACCTATATGAATGCAAATTCTCTCCATCACGTTTTTTTGCTTTCATTTGATGGTCGGTGTTACGAAATAGATATTTTTTTGTGTTACAAAATTGGAATTTTGTAATAGTCGTGTATGTAATAGTAAGCGCCCCCTGCAGGCGGACAGGCGCCTCGCAGTGACTCGTAATAGCGCCGCTCACGCGCTCCTCAGCTCTCATTCTCTAGAAGATGGCGGACTGCGTTTCGCTGTTGGATGAGGAGCTCTCTTCCTTCGTGTTCAATTACCTGACAGAAAACTCCGGAAGCCCGGTAAGAAACGTTCATGCTTTATAAGAACAGGGCTGCAGCTGTCGATCCGGCTCAGTGTTTTCTTTATTTTTGGTTGCATTTTTTTGCACAGCGGCTGCGGCTCGAGATCCCGAGCGATGCTGTAAGAGCGTCTGTGTCTCGCGCGCCGCCGGCGTCTCGGGTGCCCGCTGACGTCTGCGCTGCACGTGGAGGAAATGATTCAAATAAAAAAAATTAAAAGAAAGAATTTAATTTGTTTCAATGAAATCATCAATCCTCCATGCTCCAAGCAGGAGCTTTTTTTTATTATTATTTTTTTTGCATGAATGATTCTGATCGCGTGCGCGAGTTTGGAAAAGTTTGAACTGAGTTTGAGGAAGAATAGAAAAGGCGCACACGTGGGTGCACGAGACTGGTGAACTTGAACTCTAGACATGTGCTCCAGGGATGAGCTCGTTCTCTATCCACGCGCGTGCCACTTTCAACTGCTGTCAATCCAGAAAAAAATACAAACTGATCTGAAGTGAAAAACTGGACTTTTGGAGGAAAGGTTATGGAGATGTTTCTCCTATAAGCAGATGTAGATTAATAATGCAGACGTGGTCTTTGAGCATGCGTGCAGGAGAACTTAGAAATATATTGGAAATATAAAGTGAAGCTCTTTTTGTTTGATCACAATAAGTTTGTCTGTGTTTTTTGTTTGTTTGTTTTCCTACCTCGCGCCTTTTATAACGCACTCTCCCATTCATACTTCCAGCTCATCCCTGCTAACTATCTCCTCAGGCTTAACAAGCTGAACCTCCTGGACCTGTGCTTGGGTGTTTTTTGAATGAGTCACCTTAAGCTTTGCTTTATATATAATCCATAGGCTACCTTACGGGAAAGTGAAATCTATAGGTGCGTCTAAATTGCGCATCATTGCGTAAGTGAAGAAAAGTTCACGCGCTGGAGAGAGAAATCCGCCACGCCGGTGCGTGATGAAATCGCAAGGAAGTGCAGTCGAAAAATGCGAGTCGACTCGAATACCAACTAGATATTGCTGAAGGTGTGTGTGACTCGGTTCGTGAAAATCTACAGCAATGATGCGCATGGAGATTTATTTTATTTATTTTTTTTACATTTTCATGCGATTTAAAATTGAGCATAGACACAATATATTGGATTTTTTTTCTTCTCGAACATACAGAACCGCATATTAAAAAGGCATGGGGAAAGAAATGCCCTGATGCATGGATAGATATATAAATAAATGAAGCAATAATTAATATTTGAAAAGAAAGCGATTGTGTTACGCTCGCGCTGGGTTACCGGGTAAAACCGCCTGGGTTGCGTGTCTGTGTGTGTGTGTGTGTGTGTAAAATAGTACTCCGTCCTCGTGACACGAACTTGCTGCAGTCACGTGCTCGCCCCTGGCGTGCAACCTAGTGAAGTGCAGAGACGTCACTGGCCCCGTCCCTTCTCCTGTTCCCTCCACTGCGTTGCGCAAAAGTGGAGCAGCTCGACTTCATCACGATTTGCACAGGGTTGCCAGATGCAGAAGAAAACATACTGGGGGTTTTGTGGATTGTGGCATATATATATATATATATATATATATATATATATATATATATATATATATATATATGTGTGTGTGTGTGTGTGTGTGTGTGTGTGTGTGTGTGTGCACATACATATATGTGCACTAAGCGGCCACTTTAATAGGAACGGAATGATCGGATCATTTTTCCTAGACATGGTTCTTTGAATCTCTGTTCATCAAAATGCACACATTTTTTTCAAGTCATTTGGTTCGTTTCCTTCCTTTGATCGCAAATAAAATGAGCAGATCCCCAAACATGTCTCCATATACAAACTTTGACTATAGTTCCATTAATTTATATACAAATATTAAACTGCACAGTGTCTATTGAAGTCACGTGATAAAAGAACGAAATACTCAGACCAGAAAAACAAGGTAAACTACTCAATTCTGCTTCCTGTAGATAACCTACAGAGATTTTGCGATGCTTTGCTCATGCGTGTCCTGTAGAAAATAAACAAGTCATTGTTTGAGACGGCTTGCTCCTCTGAGTCACATTAAAGACTGGTTCAAAATGAACGACCCATCACTAATAGGAACACCTGTACCTCTGTACATTCAGTGAATTTGCCAGAAATGCAGAGAAATAGGGCATGCTCATATTAAACATCTATAGAGATCCATAGAACAGGCCTGCTGTCGATGCAATAAATTTTCTTTTTTCAAGCTCCACCTTATCTCACTTGTGTAATTCACCGTTTCCTACAACTACTAATTGGTAGTTTTTACTCCAAGTTTTTTCTTCAATGAGACTGGAATAAAAGCCTGTACCTACACTGTTCTTCATGGAGCAAACTGATCCTGTATACAGAATATATGCAGGAAACAAAATCTAAAAGAAAACCGTGGTTCTGCGGAAAGAAACGCCTGGGAGAGAAAAGAGGTTGAGGGTTTGAGTAGACGGGACGGTTACCGTAACTCTAAATGTAACGCTGTGAAACCGTGGTTCGCAGAAAAGCATCTATGAATGCACGTGTTGACAATTTGAGCAATGGAAATCGCATGCATATACAGGAAGATAAAAACCCTGGGTGCAAAAAAGTTTTTTTGTGTTGTATATTGTGTGGGTTTTCTCAGAGTTCAGGAAGTATTTGTGTACTTCGATATTACTTGCTGTGGTAGTAAAAGTCATACGTAGTGCACAAACTTTCCAGAGAACCAGTATATTATAGTTGCTGGATCTGGAAAAGAATTAATCTGCAAATATGCGGTGTGTTTTTTGATGCAATACTGATATCCCAACATCAAGTAGCAGCTGTAGTGAGGGTATAGTATTGAATGTGATTGTCTTGTAGTAGAAACAGTCCAAATCTGGCAACCCCTATACTAGTCGTTCCCTGTTAGCAGAAAGTGCAGCATGACAACTCATTTCCACAGAGTTTTACTCTCCTTTATCAGCTCAGCCAAAAGAATAGTTGAGAGCCTGCTAATCCAAATCTTGGATCGCCGGCTTGCCATTTAACTCGCTTCTATTTTGTGTTTCTGTCTCACAATAATCTCAAGCAAAGCCTAAATGGCTTCCGTCTATACATAGCCTATGTACTGTGTGTACATGTAGGTCAGTGTAGATACAGTACGAATGCTGATGAAACGGCTGCATGCAAGTTTGACATTTGATTTAACCTGAGCGTACACCACTTTTTTTTTCTTGTAATGGAGCCCATCACGCCTTTAACGAGTTCTTTTCCATCATAGATGTTCACACACTGTATGATTTATGAGGAATGGGCAATTACAGGGGATCATATAGCTGAAGGTCATTGTGTAGCAGACAGTACAGAAGCCAAGCCTGACAAAGACAAGAAGAGAAGATCAAACCAAAACTGATAGTGCCATACACCGATCAATGTAAATTGAAAATTCGAATCCTTTTGGGATTTTCTTTTGCTGTAGGTGTAAAAATCTGCTGCAGAAGCGCTCAGGCTGACAGGCTTTCGAAGACCAACAGTGCTGTCGTGATGTGCGGTACTGCAGTGTTATGTGTACTGCTTTCTTGATATGGGCTGAGTCACCTGGCTTGACGAGAGTCGAGAAAATGTATTTGCACGCTTAACTTGTATCGTCCGTCAGCTCGGCGGGGTGTTAACGCCGTGCAAGAAACTTCGGTGCAATTCCACGGAGAATGATTATGCTCATTTTTTCCACTGTAAACAAGCAGATAGGACATCATTTAAAAAGGATGGCAGACACAATAGACTCAGTGGCTGCTGATTTACTTAAGCATTTCCATACCTCTTTTGCCACTCATTGTGGTGTGAAGCTTGGCCAAACGTCATGATGAAAACGACGAAACGTGGCTGTTTAACATACGGGAATGACATTGTGCCAGGAAGCTGGCTCATTGCATTTGATCGCATTTTGATTGCAAATTGCCCGAAATGTAATATCTTTGGACATTAATTTGGAATGCAAGCGAATGGGTGTAATATTGAATTTGCGAACGCAGCACGCAAATCGAAGTGTATTTAGGTTACGTTACATGTCGCCTGCTGGTCTCGTCTTTGCCATCTTCACCCCATTTTACGGTGAATGTCCTCGTGCGTTTGTGGCCACTTTCAATGCTGCGTGATGGCACTCGAAGAGCGTCTGCTTCCTGCATCCAATCCCTTTGTATTTTGTTTTAGAGTTTTGAGCAGAGCATTCGGGGTTTTGAGAGGATTGTGTCTTGCTTGTGTGTGTGTGTGTGTGTGTGTGTGTGTGTGTGTGTGTGCTATGGATCTATGTCCAATTCTTACTGTGGACTGGAAGAGGATTAAACATCAATAATTGATACAGAGTAATCCATCGTAGGCTGACATCTGGCATCCAAAGGTTAACCTTTCCTTCGAGTCTTCATTCCTAAGTCTCACATAAAGTGAAAAACTTTCCCACTGCATCAGTTTTAAAGATAATCAAAATTTTGTTTTGGGTTTTCTTCTGTCTGTGATCTTCCTAATAGTATTAATGAATATTGGGCCTTAAATGTGTATGCTAAAACAGCCTTCAATGCAGCTAGTCTTATTAGATTAAATAAATGGATAGTTTTTTCGATGAAAAATAGTTTCATATAAAATTTGTATTACATGCAGATGTATAATAGAAGTAAATATGCTTTTTAAACTTGTATAAATAATATTGCAGCTACCTACTACAGTAAGCACTTGTGAATTGTACTAGCTAGATTTTCACTAACACTACATTTCTTTTGCAAATGCTCTCGTGAATGATTTGTATTTAAATCCAGCTTGATAAATGGGGATCGTTGTCTTTAATGAAAGATCTGTGATAGCATGATGGAACGTGAGGGGTGCAGCTTGTACATTTTATCTCTACTTTTATTTGTATTTTTTTTGCTGGGTGCTTGAACTGATCTGGTGTTAGATTTTGCCTCAGCAGATCGTTCACATTTTAACCAGCTGTTATGAGGAAGAGAAGAGTTTAACACCACATATAAGGTGTTATATAGTGCTGAATAGTTAATTATTTGTTTCAAAGTGTTGTACACCGATTCAAGCCGATATTTGCCTGTTGCTAAGCTGTTTCAGTCAAAAAGAATGGTAATGCGATTTCTCCATTAGTGTTAATTATTAATAATACTGTACTCAGAATCCGCATTTCTAAGACTGATGAGCGCAGGTGCGCCGGAGTTGAAACCCACCTGAGGGAGGCCAGGCGGTTAAGGTCATTGTTTGGATTGGTCATCATTTGCGAGGCCAGGCTGGCTTGAGCCAGCAAATTTGCAATCTAAAAAAGGACACAGGTGTGTCGTCCGTTAACAGGATCGTTCCCCCCGCCTGCTTATGGTGTCAAAGAAATGCACGCAGCGCATTTTTTTTTTTTTTACCAGACTGCAGTCTGTCCCTAGGTCATTTTGGTGCAAGAGGGTAGAACATACCACAGTAGGATTTAATGTAATTAGGTGTAGAGCACAGAGCATACAGTAATTACAAGCAAGTAATTGCTCCTTTTGCATCTGGAGCCTTCAACATTCTTTTTTTGTGTGTGATCTCCAAAGATCAGTGATCAGTAAAAGCCTGAATCATCCTTTATGATTAGGGAAAGCTAGCCAGTTACATCAAGGCATATATTTTCTACCATTTTAAAAGATATGTGCCTTACAAATTATGAAATGTGAAAACCCCACGTACAGCCGGTTAAGAGATAAAGACTGTTTTATTATTATTATTATTATTATTATTATTATTATTATTATTACACAAAATTATTATATTTTTTGTTGATTCCTGCTATGAGAATAGCCTTTGTTTTAGCCTGCATAATCCACAATAGTAAAACAACTCAACTGGAAGGAAAATACAGCGTTATTTGTTTTGTTAGAGGAACAGCACACCAAGCCCCGCCATGGCAATGACATCAAGGGAGGGCAAGCTCAGACTGGTAAAGCCTCATGTGGGACAACGGAAAGTTATGTAGCACGTTATTAGCACACTAGTTAGCAGAGTTGCTGCGTGTAATTAAACTTAAGTTCAACCTGGGTTGCACCATATAATCGGAAATATTGGATTTGATGGGTTGTAATCTTTTGCCAAAGACATTTCCAAAGATTTGTCAGCAAAAAAAATCTATGAAGCTGATGAGTCATTTCAGATAAATCAACAGCATTATGTGAATCCCACAAAACATAAATATTTTTTTTTACGCAGCATTCATTTCTGCATTTTGCAAAGTTTTGTTCACTGACATATTAGGAAAGGCGCACGTAGCATATGATTAGCACGAGGGGTCACGCCCACAGGAATGCAGAGGACACGAGTTGGCAGATAAACATGTTGCTGTGGGCTACAGGGATTTGGTAAACGCTGCTTCTTGGTTTATGGAAACTGGTAACATTCATAAGGGTGCAGGCTGTTACTCGTGCCTCTGTGAAACTTTCCATTCAGGCCAAGGAGAGCAAGGAGATGGCTGAGGCAAGAGGACTGGCTCCTCCCAAAGTAACAAAACAGTAGTGATTCCAGACACGATGTTCCGCTCGCGGAAAATTACTAAACTGCGGAAGTCTTTCAGTGGAGCTGTGTCTCACGAGTAGTGAAGTGAACTTCTGACTTCCTGGGCCTTCTGCCAACACCTAGAAAAAAAAACCTGTACAATTTCATTATCTTTATTGAAGCAACCTGGCAGGACAATGAGTCTCCAACGGAACAGGTACAGGTGAACACATCCACCCCCTCACCCCTTTACCCCCCACCTCTCCTTCTATGCCTGTGACCTAATTTAGCACTGAACATTCAGCTTTTGCAGACTTGGTTAGTGCTAGAATGACCACAGCTCTGCAGTTTGCCACTTTCTTAGCTGGTATAGGATTGTCTTTACTTGAGCCCATTACAAGCTTAGTTGGGGGGTATAGTGTCTGGTGTTATGTGAACTCTAAACAAGTTAGTCTCACTTGTTTTACTTGTCACTCCAGTGCATTTTCCAGTATTTGTTTTAGTTTTGAGGTGAAACTCAAGGAAGGCAAAATTGAATAGCCTACAGACCAGTATAAGATTAGTACATGCATCATCGAGCCAGGTGTTAAGTGGTTTTTGCAGTGTCATACCTCATTTGCATAGAATCAATCAAGTTTCATATTCAAATGTCATTGTCACGTACACACATACAAAATGAATTGTCGTTTTGCCACTTGCCAGCTCTAGCTACCCAAGCGATTCAGAACTAGAACATCTTAAAAGAATGGAGGATTACAGATGCTCATTGTATAGCATAATCGATTTCAGTACTTTTCTGGGTACTTTTGTGGCGTCACGAATGCGTAAATATTTTCTTGTCCAGCTCTGTTCAGCCTTGTGTAAAGTGCAGATTCATGATGACAGTTTGTTCTGATCTTGAAACAGTAACATGCCCTTTACTAGTAGAGACTTGTAAAGTGTTTTTGATGTGAGATTTGGAATAGGTGTGTTTCTATTCAGCAAGCATTTCAAATATGTAGCATGTGAAAGTACAGATGCAGCTGTACAAGGAAACATTTGGTGGAGCTGGGAGATCGGTTATGACCACGTGGTTATTAGTCATCTATGGCAGATGAACATTTCTCTATTATTATGCATGAAATGGCTGGCTTTTTAACCAATTAGTGTTAAACCTCCCTGACAGGCCTCTGATTTCAGCTGCTATAGTCAAATGAGCTTTTTAAATAATCATTAGGCCAAGCCTTTCTGAGCCCTCATTTCTTCTCTGCTAGTTTTTCTTCCTTGTCTAAAGCTTGAATTCTGCAGTCGTTTTTCATTCATCTGTTCCATTAGTCTTCCTGTGTATTCTCTGAGCACTCCGTTTGCTTTTGCAGCAGCTCCCTGATGCAGAGAGAGGTACGCATGACCCTATTTCCAGCCTCACTAGGTCTTTGAAAAAGACAGAGCAGTCTTATTGGCTCACATTAGCATTTTCACTGCATGCATTCGAATATTTGGCTTTCGTATATGATCACACAAACTGCATCTCTTTCACTCTGATCAGATCCGATGTTTGTATTTGTCTATTTTTAATGACTGAAAAATGTGTCTTTGCTGGAAGGTCTTTTTAAACCTTGGTCATGCAGACATTACCTTAGGGATGAAAGGTTTTAGGGGTTAGTCTTCTCAGGTACACACCCACATGAGAAAGACAAACATTGGTGCAGGTTTCCAAGGGATCCAACCTGGCAGTGATTGCTTATTGATTTCTCTGGACATACTTCTTCTGAGGTTATTCTGCAGAAGGAAAAAACGCATTTACAACTTGATGCACTTTCTTGACAGATTTTCGAATATTTGTTTTTGGTTTTCAGTGTATTACTGATTATAAAGATTTTGTACCTCTTGGGCTACTATGCTGCTATAATTACTACATTCTAAATGTATAATAGCAGAATTATCAGACAACTTAACCAGGAACACCTAATGTTAAATACACTAATAGGAAATGGAAGTCATGCTTATCTAACTGCCCTTTAAATCTGCCAGCATGGTGGGATACGAGAGGCCAGCCACATGCTGTTGAAACTCTTGCCAAATAGTGTTATGGTTTAAATCCCACCTACTTAGAACTAGGACACAGAGTTGTTCTTTCATGTGGAGAGCGTGGCTTTGTTTTGGAGGTGCCACCACAGAACTATTGATTTAGAGATAGACCATAGAGTGGAGAAAGGCTCTCTAGGGCGTCTCTTGCTGAAGACTCATTAATATGGAAGAAGCACACTAGAGCATTTGTGGCTTGCCAGTAGCTCAAGGTTGGCGCAAAGGCCAAATAAAGACCGCATTGTTAAGACCTACAAAATACGTCTTTTTTTTAGAGAATGTTCTAGTAGTGCGTCTGTAGTTTGTCTCTACAGAATTGCTCATATTTCAAACAATAGTTCAGACATTACCCGGGAACTGCAATGACAGTTTCCTGCTTTAATCACTAAACCTTAAGGAAATAGTTTCCTGGCTCAAAGCTATTGTAAAGTGAAGAGGGAAAAAACAACAACTGCCCGATCTCCATAACTTACGTTCCATACAGTGTGTTCTTTACACATAGCTAGATAGACAGGTAATGGCTTGGAGAGGAAATATGAGGGCGTACTGAATGACTAAGCCATCATGTTCTCCAATAGCTTGTTACATGCATAAATGGATCCCTCATCTCCTGGCAAACACCCACTAATTCACACTGACAGGAGCCCTATAGGTGTAAATTCCCACTCTATTCTCAAAATATACTGCTCTTATGGTAACATACATTATGCATATTTTTTACATTAAACAGAGAGAGTTACTAGTTGAGTTTCTCCATATGTACTATTTATAAATAAGTTGTTAAATAACTATAATTTACTTAAATCCATCTTTTGTGGAACGTATGGAACTGACCCTGAATAGAACCCCAAAGCTGCTATTAGTGGAATGGTTGGCTTTTGGTGCCAGAGGAGTTACTTTACCCCCTGCAGGCTTTCTTCTCTGCTAAGAACAGAAGCTGCCTGGAATAAGAGTTGCGTCCAGACGACAGGCAGTGACACAGAGACCTCCAGCTGGGTTTGCTAATCTGCTGATGACTGGGGTGAGAAGGGACATAGATGGATTACCTGCCATCCCCTCTCCATTCTCTTGTGCTTGGCACAAAGTCCAAAAGGACTTTCACAACTTTGTGCAACTGTCCTTATCTCTGAACTAGTACATAGTAAAAAAAAAAAAAAACCTAACACCCCAAAAAAAAAAAAGCAACACAGTTGCACATTGCCCAAAATCACACACAAAAGCCTTTTCAAGGAAAGACGTTTACAGGGAAAAATTGCAATGTGACTATCCAGGCTGCTGGGTCACTCGGGTTTGTGACGTTCCCACATACTGGTTGCTTGATTGGCCTAGCAGTTGGTCTACTCCCTCTGCAGATTGAGTCTCTTGTGAAAAAAGACACCGGCAGTGCACAGAGACCCATCGGGTGACTCTGGAGGTGGTGGCTTTCAGTGTAGAGATGCAAGGTCACTTGTGTGATAGAGTGGCCACGCTTCACAGCCATATATTATTTACTGCGGCCAGAAAACCACCTTTGGCTGGGGGCAGCTGGATCCACTTTTAACCCCACTGACTGAGATTTACTGCAGAACAACTGGACGTGAAACAGTTTTTACATGCGTTTATGGTTTCAAGCGGAGGAGATGAATGGAAACCAAACCCAGTAGCAGGCATTATTCGTTTACCTCAGGGTCAGTTTTAGTGAAGGACAGAAATAATATTTATCCAGTTCATTTCGAGTAGGGGTGTAACACACTGCTATTATGTATATCTGTTTAGTTCTAGATACTAGATACCGTTTGGAGAATCTAGGCCGTGCATTTACACCCGAAGAGGGTGTGGCCTAAGCCAGAATTATTTATAAATGTATTTATTGCTCATGGAAACTTTGAAAGGAAAATAGAAATGGTATTTACAAGAAATGTGAATTCTTGCTCTGACAGTTCCTCAACTTCATCTCAGAGTTCTTAATTGTTTTTTTTTTTTACATTTATTGCATTTTGGAAGACACCCTTATCCAGAGTGACTTACTGCATAGTTGAAGGTTAAATGCCTTGCTCAAGAGCTCAGCAATGGTAGCTTGGTGATGCTGGGATTTGAACTCATGCCCTTCTGATCCATGGTCCAATGCCCTAACCACTGAGATTCCACCTTTAAAATTCCCTTGGTTACTTTTATCTGCCTGCAATATTTTCGAACAAATTTACAAAGGACTTATTTGTATCTTTGTTTACATTTTTTTTTAGAGCACATTATATCTTCAATCCAAATTTCCATTCGCTTACATCCCTAATTTGAAAATCTAAAATAAGAATACCTTTTGTATGTCCTCTGTTAATCGAGCCGAGATTGATCAGGAAGACCAGGTGTTTCATACAGCTTTGTTTACCAGCTTAAAATTTACATATATTTGGTGTCCCAATGTGAAGATGTAACATCAGCTTGATTGAATTTAAACGTGGCAGGTATCAGGAAGACAGAACTGGATTGTATTATTATTATTTTTTTATGTGTAACTCAAAGGAACACGCCCCTTTGATCTGACAGCTGTGAAGTTCAAAGTAGCCCTGCATGTTCAGAGGAGCACACATGTTTGTCTTGATCTATTTCAGTTGTATCAGATATCTGCCATGATGTCATACCCTGCTTATCGTCCGTGTTCTCTTTAGTCAGACTGACAATATTTGTTAAAGTGTACATTTCCCCCTCTGCCGCTTTCTTTTGTAAAGAACGCTTGTCCTAATTCGCTGTTTGTTTCCATTCATCTCAGTCCAGCTTGTATTCCAAATATGGCTTCGGTTGTGTCTGAAGCGAATGGGTCACGTGCAGCACGACTGCACAGATTTGTGTCGTGGTTCTCATAGTTGCGGCGGTTCAGTGGATTATTCTGCTGTGTAAACAAATGTGTTCTTCTCATCAGTTATGCGGACATTTTTTTCTACACACAAGTATAGACGGACAGATCCTTCTTTAGCTTTCCTAGATTTTCGGTCTGAGAGAAACATCATATCGTCGTATTGTAATAAGATATCAAAATTAAGCAACTTTTCTTTCATTAAGTAAATTTGTGGAAGGTTGTGCTGCTGTTTCTGTCTTCTGAGAGGATATTGACACAATGGAAGCCTAGTTAGGTAAACGGAGATTCGTAATTCCTTGTAGGCTTATGTCTTAAGCTGTCTCCTCACATTTGTGTAATCTTTCTTTCTGACTGCCCCACCTGCCCTTTCAGTGCCTTCAAACCGTCAAATGTAAATTAAAACTCTCCGTTGAACATCCAGCGTCATGTCCCTTAATACATTTTGTGCATTTTTTTTTATATATATACATTTATTGAAGCAAAATGGTATTTCTAAGCTAAAAGAGAACAATGCCAACTCCTTAAAAGTCAAATTTGTATGCGGATGTTGCTACATGTCCTTGAGCCAGCTGAGTCAGATGGTTTGTCCTGCTCACGCGCATGTGCAGTGTTCAAAGCACATCGCTCTACATCTTTGTAATAAAAAGAGCACAAATGTCATCTACGTTGCAGAGTAGAAATGAGGGAACACAGCCTTGATGGCTGTCTGAAGCTGGCAGATTGGCTCTGCACATTCCTGCGTCTCCCTTATCGGTCATCTCAGACAGCGCAGGCATGAGACGTCGTAGCCTGGGAGTGGAGTCTCTCAGCCTGTAAGTCAGTCACACTAAGCAAACATAAATCTTCAGCGGATGTATTTACATGTTGGACTCAAACCGCCAGGAGGTTGTGGTAGACCGATGTGGGAGGCAAAGGCTGTGATGTGGTGTTGGGAGCTGAGCAGCTGGTGATTTAGCATCGATTGGATGATGAGTGTAACAGTGGGCGAGGTGAGTGATGGTTCATGTGTCACAAAGGTAGCCCTGGCGATGCTGTTAGACTCTCAAGGACATCTCTATACTGATTGGATTGGCTGAAGCCCAGACAGACATCAGCCATTGGCTGGGTAATCTGAGATGTTGTTAGATGTTCATGTAGGGCATAAATCCATTTTGTGTTTGTTCCATTGGAAATATATATATATATAGCTCTCCACAGCAAGAGTGCCGCCGACTTATAGCTATAGGGGGGGATACATGACTGAAAGGGTGAGGGTAAGACACATTTAATTGTTTCCCACACGAAAACCAAGGAGCCGCATAATTATGAGACTGAAGTCTTACTTCACGGAGAATGAAATGTTAGTAATTACAGCTCTCGTCTAATAAGTACTGATTTGAGACCCTGGGATCCCCAAAACGGCAGTTACAGATCGTTCGGGATTAGTCACGCAGACTGTCATTGTGTGAGTGACAGAACTTGTGGTGAACGGTGAATGGTGGGTGGTGGGTAAGGCAGAGTTATGGCTCCTGCCTGGCAGAAGAGCTAAGCAGACCTTGACATTTATTAAAAAACGAAGCACTCAGGAAGTGGGAACGGCATTTGCCCTGACTTCTCAAGCCTTCAAAGAAGACTTAGAGCGGCTCCCGCTCACCGCTGTTTGTGTGGGTGGGACCAAGTTGAGAGTAAATGTGTATGTGTATAAGGGTGTGTTTGTATGTGTGTACTCTGCTCCATTATTATCAGTAAAGTGTTATATATAAACAAGTGTGATATTATAAACTTTGGAGAAAGTGCTGATGCTCATGCATTGGCTGATGCTTCTGACAAAGTTCTCAGAGGAGAAAGTGAAAGGAACAAATTGAGGAATAATTGACCGTAATCAATAATTTTACTGCACACGATGTACTACAAAGTGCAGACTGTCAGAAACAAAACCTTCCACAACCTCCTCAGAAAAAGTGTACTACCATTTCTTGCCTATTCACATGCTAATGTGAATGTTGCTTACATACATTGCATGTTAATGGGCTTCCATTCTTGTAACTTACCGAATAATAAATGAAAGGTACATTACATGAATGTTTGCAGGTTTAAAAACAAGTACACACTAAATGTACACAAAATGTACAAGAGGTGAAAAGGAGCTGTAAAGTTTAATTCTCGTTCTCCTGAGATTGCAGTATCCAAAGAATACCATATTATGCAAGTTTATGCTTTTGCCTACATTTGTCTTTCCTTTACTTACATGCAAGATGTTTCCCAATAAGATATTTGAGAAAAATCTGCTAAAGGTCGATACTGTTTCACCCCTGCTGCTTTGTGGATGTGGTCATGAATGTGCCGTAAAATGGCAGTGGAGATGGAAGACGAGAGAGAGCCACTTGCCTCAGGGCTTGGAAAAGCACTTCAGCTAATTAATTGTCTCAGTAAAGAAATGATAATTGTGTTGGGGAGGGAGGTGTAATGCGCGAGCGTAGATACGCAGAGCAAAGAATTCAATTAGACCATTTTTAATATAGCAAATTATCTCAAGTTAATGACAAGTTGTCTAATGTATTTGTTGTCACTAGAGACTCCTTATTCATGATATTGCTGTAATTCAGACTCTGAAAGTGATCCGACAGGCTTGTTTTTTTCTTCTGCAATACTGGATGCCTTGGAATCAACTCTGGGCCTTCTCCTTCTATACTTGTTTCAGGTAAAACACTGTGTGAATGTTAATCTGCACGTGCTAGCTGTCATAAAATGACTGAAGCTTCACATCCTCCGAACCTCATCTATAGGTTTCCCGTTTAGAGAATCTAGGCCGTGCAAAGTATAAGGGACCCCTGGGACAAGAACCACTTTTCTAGAATTTCATTTCCCAGAAGACGGCTCTTCGCACAGGAAGCGCATTTCTGCCTGGCCTCCCTGCGGCGCCGTCAGTGTCCTCACGTCCTGGCCTGGGGTGCCCTTGTGCATGTCAGCAGATTTTTTATTTTTTTTTGCAGCGGGAGATGTGCATGGGGCCTGGTTTATGCAGGTGTGTCTGAGGACATAGCTGCCTGTTGAACATAAGCTTATTTCAGAGGGAAATATTAGTAAAAGCAGTGCCGCGGAAAGAGGAAAAGTTAAGCGGCTAAAGCTGCGTGCTATGGCAAAACAAACGTGACGCACCTTACAATGGTGCTCAGCAGAACAGCACAGAGGCAAAGGTTTTAGCGATATAACTGTCTTATTAACCATACGTCTCGTCTCCATAGGGTAGTGAACGTTTCGCTGTGTTGTTGGTTTCTATTTTGCTGTTGATACCAACTTTAATTTGCGCATGCGGAAATGACTTGCCTGAGGACATCGCATCTGTTTTCAGCAATTGAATAAAGTACAGTAGTATTTTAAGAGACAGAGATTGGCACAAAGTATCTCTACAGCAGTCGATTTAGATTCCTAATAAGCAAGCCTGAGGTGACAGGAAAAGAAAAAAAATAACTCCCTGAGGTTGCATGAGGAACAAACCTTGAGAAGAACCAGACTGAAAGGAAACGTTGGATTAGTAGGATTATAAATCATGAATCTTCCACAATTGTGCAATAAAATAGCACAGGACTAAGTGTGTGCATCAGAATCTTTATGATTATAGCAGCAATTCTCAGGTTAGAATTTACAGCATGTGGGTGAGGTCATTGTGAGACCTTGGGAATTATTGTTTTGGGGCAGTGCAGTTTTTTCGAGTACAGTATGCATGTGGGAACCGAAGGCAGTGCTTCTGTATCACATTGTTGCTCTGAAAGGTTGGTAACACAATAAAGTTTCTTAGTGAGAATTCACGAACACAAAGACAAATGAAATCCACGATGAACCCACTTATACCACTCGCTCCTTTATTATGGTTTTGATCCATGACCTAACCACAGCTAGTTGTAGCTGTAATTATTTTACACTCAGTTGCCCTCAATTATAATCTTTATTGACTGACCTAGTTAATCTGTCATCCTGCTTGCTGTGGGGTTTCAGTTTCTCGGCAACGAGCAGAAGCGTTTCTATCTCCACATGCACAAAACCTCATTGAAAAACGATCAGACAATGAACGAGACCCGCCCGTCTGGCAAATTAAGGGTGTGTTAAATTTGAGTTTTTAGTAACATTCAACACTATAGCACAGCCAAGAAAGGCTGTTAAAGAAGCTCAAAGCCCACAAGCCAATTACAAGTTTTTCTTTACTTTACTATTATTTGCTACTTGTATTTTATTGGTGTTTAGAGTCACGGATAAACAGGTTGCTCCTAGATTTTTTTTTTGTTTATTTATTTGTTTGTTTTTTGCTTGGCTCATCACACACGAGCTTATTAAACTAGTCAGAGAACAACTCTGCAGGAGAGAACGAAGCTAATGATTCACACAGCATCTAATTAAATCTCTCCTACCGATGAAGGGAAGACAGAAGATGTTGTTGTGTGACCAGGATGCGTCACTGAGTCTTTGGGGTTGCTGTGCGGTAACATTTCAACCTTGACGTGCACTGTGAACGGTGAAACATAGAAACTGGAGGACTATTAAAAAAATGTAATATAGGATTATATTATATAAAACGAGCTCTAAGCTTCGGGGTGGATTAGATTTCTAAACACGTGTCTGTTAAGTAATGCAGCCAGATGTAATGATTATGTCTGTTTCATACAGGATAAAACAATCTCCATGTAAATTGCAGAGAGGAGATTGTCTGCACAATGTGTTCTTTGTTTTTTTTACATTCAAGAAGAAATAAACTTAATAGAAATAAACTTAATAATCCTTACAAAAATTGACGTAGCTTTTCTACAAGCTAATTTCTATCCACTTTATTGTAAGTGCTTGTATTAGTATGTGGATTCTTGCTTGAGTAATTGTAAGCATCACATTTATGTACTGGTGCTAGACAAAGTTTTGATCAGTATAATAATGGTTTTCTGTCTGATTATGTTCATTTTCCTGATTTGATACAAAAAAAAAACTTTCAATAGCGAAAAACTCTTACTACTTATATTTGACTATTTTTATGTTTAAAAGTGCCTAATGTTTTTTATATTGAAAACACAAAGCTAATGTAATTGGTGATCAAGTTGTAAGTTGTATCACAAGTATCCTTATGTGATATTTTTGCCCCATTGCCCACCCGGGACGACTGATTGGATTTTACCGATATCGATGGCCATGTTTTATCGTACTTTCCGATAACCGATTAATCAACGGAGTTTTTAAGATAGATACTTGATTAAACAAAAAAAAAACACTTGATATGAAATAGTACTGAACTTTATTACATAAATAAACAATAAAAACAATACTGAATCATGAAAATGTGCTGAAGAAAATAAATATGAATATATTAATTGATAAATAAACTTATAACGAATACATTATATTATGTGCACCATGCGCGTTTCAGCAATCAACTACTAGTGCCGATTAACTGCCAAAACCGATTAATCGGTCAACCTCTAATACCTATGCTAGGGCAAATCCTTTAAAACGTGGCGTATGTTTTGTTGTTCAGTGTATGAAGCTCAGCCAAAATCTGGCTTGGGTTTGAGAAAAACACTTTTTTTTATAGGATACGACAGACCCACTTGGGGTTATTTCTACCGGCCAATTTAAAGAAGGTATACAATATCCAGAATTTGAATTGAGGCAGGAGTAAAATCACAGAGAAACAGGGATATTGTAATGAAAACATCATCCTATTTCCTCACCAATCCAATCGAAATTGAGATTTAACAACTTTTTTTCTTCTCAGTATCTCAGGAACACTCTTTGGCACCAATTAATATGATTCTAACAGTACAATGCTTGAGGAAACTTGTACTGTCCTAATTGGCTAGCATGTGCATGTAGGTAATAAGAGCTGAAAGAGCAGCTATACATAATTTTAACCTATGCAGCCGATTCCCTCTTGGACCAGTCTGTATTATTAATGGCTTCTACTAGAGTATGAGATAACGTTAATTCGATCCCCAGCCAAGACAGACGTTAAAAAAAAAAAAAAAAGGTGAGTCGACTGGAAGGCCGGAACTGGTTCTCCAGTGCATCAATTGATCTCAGGGCCATGCAGGGAGATTCGGGGAGTTTTGTTACCCAGTATGTCCTGTTCTGGTGTCCCGTGTGGTGAGCCTGATATTTGCATTAAAAAGGCCTGACCTTTTGCAGAGATTTACTCTGCAGGTAGTCCCCGGTTGTGGGACACACATCCGATCTTCACCCATGCACACCAAGGAGGAGGTGTGGGTGGCAGAGCTGTGTCGGAGTCTGGTAACTAAATGCTGCAGAGTGGTTTACTGAAACGAATTAACACTAAAGTTATTGCATTTGCCTTGCTGAAATACATTAGAGACTTATTAAGATGGTAGAGGAATGAAAAAGCCAACTGTATAGTAATAACAACCATACATCAGCAAGAATGCAGTAAATGAATGACACACTCAAAGAAATAGAAATACAGTGGTCCATGTAAAGGAACATTCTCGCTGGGCTGCCGAAAGGGAATTAATCGCAATTTGTCAAGAGAAATTGGGGTGAGCTTGACTTTGAAATGGCATAGTAGGGCTCCGAGGCTGTAAAAGCATCTGATCAGGCTTTATGCTAACGGCACTGCTTGTCTAATAAGCTATATTTTGAACGTTGGGGGGCAGACAGTGTCAATATCCATCATCTATTACAGCTCCAGTACGTATGGGAGACTCAAATATATCTTAGGAGTGTCTGCGGCTGCCTCGCTCTGAGAGATGTTTGCCACGTGTTTTTAATTGACTTAAGAACTCAGATTGAATACAGTTTATGTGTTGTTTATTCTTGCTTTATTCGAACTCTATTCTCATCCCTTTCTGATTATAAACGAAAGCTGTACTTGCTCTAATGTGTGAGTACTAGATAAAGGAATGTAAAGATAAATAGCCAGAAATTTGGTTATCTTTTGTTTTTAGAAACACTAATGACTTCGCAAGGCCTGAGAACGTACCGTTATCATAACTAGAATGTGCCCACACCCTGCAAATAGACTTGTGATGACTTTAAGAAAGCAGTTAATCTGGTACCTCCATCAGGATTTTGGGTGGGAGATTTGCGTTTTTGCCTAGTAAGGCATAAATGGGTCACAGACTGTGATATTCACATGCTACTCTGACATGACTTTCCGTTCCTTTAGATATCTGGGCTTTCTGATCAGCACATGATCTAAGCTGCTGTAATGTTCTTGACATGACAGCCGAGATGGGGGACTGACAGAGAAAAAGAAATCCCTCTTGCTTTATTTATGACCTTAACCTAATGACCCTAATTATTGTATTCTGACAGATTCATTAAGAGCCACACATCGTTTGTTTTGCCTGCTAACCATCTCCCCAAGTGGCAAATCATTGTCATTCTTAACCGGGTACGTTCTCTTAAAATAACACTGGGCATAGCAGATAACATGGGTTATTTGAATCTAATTATTAACAGTGTAGGTCACAAACAGGCGACAAAGGCAGCTGGAAATTTTAAGCCTGTAAAGGCCAGGTTACATTTTATTTCAGCAGATCTGGGAGTTACACTTTGCAATCCAAATAATAGATTGCACAACTTTTCGTTTCTTCTGGAATTCATGATGCCTGCTGTCCAAAGCTCATCCACAAAAGTCCTTTGGACTAATCATGATTTGCCAATTCTGACCTAATGCAACCATAGTATTAGGATGTTCTTTCATTCATTCTTAACCTGGATAGAACTGAATAGTGCTAAGGTAATAAGGCTTGTGTGTGTATTAAGAGTTAGGCCTGTATAGGGAAAAGGTAAGAGTTGTTAGCAAAATGTTTAAACACGATATAGTTTTCATCATCAGATACTTGTGGGGAAAGTGGAGATGTGCCTTTGACTGTAGTTCTGGCTAATTACCATCATTAGACCTCTTAGCTTTCATTAAACAGATAACGTAATATGGTATACAGTGTTATGATTCAATATTTGGTTTTAAACTTTAACTTATAATCCTTGTAGTAACTTAGCATTTGTACTTCTAAATGTCTCCTGCAGTAGAACACTGCCATTTAACTGCACATGTGAGTCGAACAGCTGTGTCTGAGCGGCGTCCTTTCAACCTTTTGGGAAGCAAAGGTCAGTTCGGCACTTCAGTCAATTCTTGGGTTTCAAAACAAACCCTCTTCTCCGAGTGCACCCCTAAAATAGAAATGGGAATATAGTGTGCCTTGATTTCTTGGCAGCTGTTAACAGTTGAAAGAGCAACTTGTGATGATGTTGGCGGCACTCAGCTTGACTGCGTTTGTTCTGCCAAAATCTCACCCTTGCAGGCAGTCTTTTAATTCAAACACTTTCTTTTGTGGAGTGAAACGCAGTGTTTAACACCACTGCAACTGGCCACCAGTGTTCCTTTTGCATCTTTTTAACTTTCTCTTTTGTTACAGCTGCATGCAAAGACACTGCAGCTGTAGCAGCTTTTTCCATATTTAGACAAAAGTACAAGGAAGAATGTGCTCTTTTTAAGGGTTAAATATTCGTATGGAAATGTTCATGTTTATTAGGTTGCATCACTGAATGCGGGGACAAACTTGAAGGATGTAATAAATAATTAGCATCCCTGATGTTAGAACTTTAGACGTGAACTCACTAAATAGGTAGAAGGGCTACCTGGAGCAGGATGTTAAAAAAAGGAATTGAATTTAAAAAGAATCAAAATATCAAATTCATATAAATGTTTTCTATTATTTCTAGTGATTACTGATGTCTAGACTGATGACAAAGAGGGTTCAAATGTGACTTAGGCCATGGTTCCACCTTATGAAATGTTATGAAATGAATACTTCGAACATGTTTAGCTCAAGTCAATGAACGTATGACATAAGTGTGACCTGTGTTTATTGGTTCTCAGAATATAGACTGGGACGTGGTCGCTCAGTGTTTAACATTTTGGATTTTGAAGATGATCATCATTTTAAATCCCAGCACCACCGAGCCGACTTGGGCGAGGCCCCTAATCCTTAACTGCTCAGTAGTATAAATGAGATCATTGTAAGTCAAGTGGATGTCTGACAGATGCCATCAATGTAAATACACTAATCTTCCGTTTATTGCTCCGGTTACGTTCCAAAACCGCAGGCAATAAACGTATGTGTATATATATATATATATATATATATATATATATATATATATACAGTACAGACCAAAAGTTTGGACACACCTTGTGCGTCCAAACTTTTGGTCGGTACTGTATATATATTATATATACAGTACCGACCAAAAGTTTATATATATTCTATATATAGTACAGACCAAAAGTTTGGACACACCTTCTCATTCAAAGAGTTTTCTTTATTTTCATGACTATGAAAATTGTAGATTCACACTGAAGGCATCAAAACTATGAATTAACACGTGGAATTATATACATAACAAAAGTAAACTGAAATATGTCATATTGTAGGTTCTTCAAAGTAGGCATCAAGAGAATGCCAAGAGTGTGCAAAGCAGTAATCTAAGCAAAAGGTGGCTACTTTGAAGAACCTACAATATGACATATTTTCAGTTGTTTCACACTTTTTTGTTACGTATATAATTGCACGTGTTAATTCATAGTTTTGATGCCTTCAGTGTGAATCTACAATTTTCATAGTCATGAAAATAAAGAAAACTCTTTGAATGAGAAGGTGTGTCCAAACTTTTGGTCTGTACTGTATATATATATATATATATATATATATATATATATATATATATATATATATATATATATATATATATATGTTTTTGGTCTATTAGCTACTGCGAGAGACCGGGAAAATCAGCAAAACTAGTTATGTGGCAAATGCAATTCTGAAATTCTGAATTTAAAACCGTGGTAAAACAGGGGATTACTGTACACTTTACAAGCTATAAGTGAAATATGTAGGCCTTAGAGGTCAACATATCCCAGCCCACCTTCAAATATTATGGCTATGAGGGTTGTGCACATATTGAAGCCCATATCCAACCATTCATCTAATGGGTTCAGGCAGCTCAAGGACACTGCAAATTCAGAGTGTATTATAACGCAGTTTCTCAGAAGAATGGTTACTCCAAAAAAAAAAAAAATAAATTTAATATTCCTAACACTGTCTTCTGTCCTGCTCGAGGAGAGCTGTCTACAAAAGCGTTTTGATTTAATTACTGCATTCCATGATGTCTAAGAGCGAGGGCACAGACGGATGCTGACTCCAGCATGTGAATTAGTCCGAGCTGGGCTGGTGCCATCTTCCTTGGCTGTCGTGACTCAGGATCCGTTTGCAACTATCACACTGATACGGCTCAATTCACATCCCAGACCCTCTCTGTCTTTTCCTTCATTGTCCAAGTAACTTCAATCATCCATACGAGAACTGTCTAGAAAACTGATTGAGAACCACAGTGACCAATATAAATTGTTTGCCACATTTAGTCTCATTTATAACATTTGCCTTGTCATTACAGATTGGAGTGTCTGAGTCATTGTTTTTATGCTTTTTTGTGTTTCCTCAGAGACGGTGTCTTTGTGTCAGCCTAGAAATAGTACCTGCATTGTCCTCAACACCCCACCCCCAACCTCCCTAGCAATAGTCGTGACTGCAGCAGGTACAATTACCTCAGCATTTCCTAGGTGCCACATGCCCCCAGTGGTGTTAATTTGAGCTTGAGCTGTAGCTCTAATGCCACACTGCTAACGGTCGTACACAAGGATCTGAAACTGGAGCCGGCTACTCGCTTCACTCTGGTGAAAAGATCTGTCCAATCTGCTGCTTCTTCCTCTCCTACATCTTTGTGTAATATACAAGCTGACTTGGATCAGGGGTCTTATGCCTCATTGCCAGACAAGCTTATGTTTCTGCTGTGCTCTAGTTCTGTAAACTGTGTGAAGTTTTAAAGTGTACATTCTTTAAAAAGATGATACAATTCCTCTTAATTGTTCCAGATTCAGTGGGAATAACATGGCATTGTTTTTTGGCTACAGGTTCAGACATTGACAGCAGTTTGGTAACCCAATCTGTCTTTGAAGTAACTTAAACTTGTGATGTATTTCATACATAGACTATTATTTTCACTCATAGCTCAGACGCAGCCAACACGAATGGAACTTCGACTGTAATTGGTTCTAAAAAAAAATTGGTTGTCTGGTTTTTTTTGTGGTACATCTCATTAGCTGGAATGTCTAGCTTGCTCTTTTGCTGTTTCTATCAGAAAATTTTCCCCCTAAGAGGACACTGACAGGCCAAGACACTGCTGCATAAATGTGTTCAGAATCATGTTCTTGCAGAGCATGATAGGAATTACTCAATAATAGCAGTTCCTGGCATGTTCTCCATTTTATTCTCCTGATAGTCTTGGCAGGTAATTATTAGCTTTAGCGTAAAGTCATTGGATGAGCTTCTGTGCGAGCAACATGCTTGACATTGTCCAAAATAAAGAACACCATTTCAAATATGCAGTCAATCCTAAATTCTTTAGATTTGAAATACAGTGCCAATGAATATTCAAGTGAATATTCAAGAATATTCACCTTTGCCTTACTTTTTTATGCTCTATGCATTAGAGGCTCAGGGTTAGGGTTAACCCTGATGGTGTGCTACTTCCATTTATACTTGTAACATTAAGTTTTCTGTGTCCTGTCTCAAAAAATGTAATGATATACAGTATTTCTCCTAAACTTTACACGCTGAAAGATGGTTCAGATTGAATTAATGGCTTCAAAATAGTTGGCTGTTTTAAATATCAATGGAGGCTGATATCATTGTAAAAGAAAAAAAAAACTCTGAAGCATTGTCATGGCTGCCATTGGCAACAGATGGAAACTAGGGTTTCTAATCTTAGTCTTTCTTGAGCTGCAAGCATTAATAGCGGTGGTCATGGTGTCCAAACAAACCTCCATATGGTGCTACAGCATTGTGTTTCTAGTATTACTATTTCTAACAACAGCAAGTGAACCATATTATATTTGGGTGAGCTGAACTGTTATGGCTATGACTTTCACTAAACTCAAGCACTCAAAGTGAAAAAAAGACTGTGAAGACATAAGTTAAATTTAATGTCAGTTATGTCAGAACATGTTGGGAGTCACTGAAAGTAACCTAATAAATTATATTCTTAACAGCTTTAAATGATATATAACAGCACTTTTTTTAAAATTACTTGTATTTTTTTTCTAAGTCATGGCTGACCTTTCTGTAATTTGATGAATTTGTTTAAATTGTATGTAGAGATGAGATGCATCAGGAAGGATGTAGTGGCTGCACTTATGTAGAGTAGAGAAGAGCTTAGAAATTGAGATTGGAATAAAACTAAGCCAGTTTGGATCATTTCCAGTTTTTGGCTAAAGTTGGCCCTGACTTTCCACTTGGGGAGCAGACGCCACTGAAAAACCACAGCCTTAAACTGATCAGAGTTTGAGCAGTGATCATTAGTGTTACTGGGTAAAGCTTTGCTGTGATCTACGAAGGGAATAAAAAAAGTACAATCAAAAATTTGGAGGCCGCCATTCACTATGTTCTTACAGTACAGTTTGTGAATTTGTTTATCCACTCTTGATCCCTAGTATGAACGGTCAGAGAATCACAAGTCCTTTTTTTCTAGGAATTGAATCCAGTTCACGATGATCCTATTACTGTCCTGGTGTGTTTAAGGGCAGTAGGACTCTGCCATTTTCCATCTTAACTTCACCACCTGCTGGGCTCAGATGTCACAATGTTTTGTTAATGAAAAACTTTTCCTAGGAAATATACTACTTTGTAACTATTTAACATGCCAATATTATACACAAATGAAAGCCAGTTTTGATATTAGAGAAATAATTTTTTTAAGATTTACTGTTAAAATGGTATTTTCTATCAGCAGTTCTGGAATGAAGGCTTTTATGGATCATACTTCAACTTGTGACAGAGTGGAGGATGGCTTTTGCACCGTACAATGCTGCCCCAGATCTTCATTTAGCTGTTCTACTATATCTGTCTGCAGTTATTTTAGAATTCTTGCAAGAAAAAAAGCTTGGTCAAAAAAACTATAAGATTACTATATTAAAGTAGTGCTTAAAGCAGGTAATGGGTTGTGCCAACTATTTGGGGGTTCATCTAACAAAATCTAATTAATCAGAAAATGTCAGAAATGTGCTTGGGTGTGACTGGTTGAGTGAACGGGAGGGAAGCACCCAAATGCAGGATGCACACATGGGTACAGAGAAAACAGGCTTTAATTAAAAGGACAAACTGTGAAATGGGGCAAGGCAAAAACACAGTCCAAAAACAGTCCCAATACTGGACTGACACGAAAATCCTGTGGCACGAGGAAAGTTGGGTGCCAGCGGCAGACACAGCAGGACTTGAGGCGACCTGCCACTGAGTAGAGCGGGAGGTCAGGAAAGGTTGGATAAAGCGTGGGCCGAGCCTCCAGGTGGCTGCCCCAAGTACTTTCTGGCCGATGTGATGAGGCGGAGCGACGCCCTCTGCAGAGGTCTGAGGCGGCGCAACGCCCTCTGCGGAGGTCTGAGGCGGAGCGACGCCCTCTGCGGAGGTCTGAGGCGGAGCGACGCCCTCTGCGGAGGTCTGAGGCGGAGCGACGCCCTCTGCGGAGGTCTGGACCACGTTATCAGCAAAACCCAGGGGCCAGGCGAACACCTTGGAGAAACCTGGGAGTGGAGCAACGTAGTCAGAAAGGATTAGGCGCGGAGCCGCGCCATCGGCGGGACTCTGGAGCGGATCGGCTCCATCGGCAGGACTCTGGAGTGGAGCGGAGCCCTTAGGTGGGACTCTGGAGCGTAGGGCATGCTCGGCAGGGCAGACAGGCAAAGAGGTGATCTTGGCAGGTCGGAAGAGCCGGGCTGAGGTTGGGCAGCCCCACCAGCAGAGCTCAGGGGCTGGAGGGACAGCCATTTAAGTAGGTTATTTAAAACCATTTGGTTTGCCTTAAATTGAAATACTCAGTTCTCTGCTGGGGGCTGAGCTTTAGAATATTGATATTGTCTTGGTTGAGTCTTTGAATTGCTGGTCTGCGGTGGAGCAAGCCCAACGATTCAATACATCCGCTGGGTCTATCTTTTGGCCAGATTATTCTGTCAGAAATCTCACGTGACACAATGCAAAGCCCGATTATTCTCAGAGATGAGCGTGGGTGTGACAGGTTGAGTGAATGGGAAGGAAGGACCCAAATGCAGGATGCACAAAGGGGTACAAACTGAGCAATGGGGCAAGGCAAAAACAGTCCAGGGTCAGAAACATGGGCTAAACAGGGCGATGCAGGGAAGACAAAACCAAAAACAGTCCAAGATTCAGAGAGCCGGCAAACAGAGCAACATATGTAGAGCAAAAACAAAACCCAAAAACAGTCCAGAGTCCAAACCAGAAGCAGAGCAGAACAGGGGTCAGGAACAGGAACAGGCAGGGTGGCAAGAATAATCTCAGGGGCTAGGGAGCTGGTAAAATAATCTGGCCCCGAGCTAAAGACTTGGGTGTCCTTAAATACAGGGAGGCGCGGGAAAAAACGGCAAGATGACCGCTGACACGGAAGTACACGGAAGACAGCGGAACCGGAAGTGCACGCCACATGACCGGAAGATCCTGAAAAATAGTGCCTCTGGCAAAGGCTAATATATCAGTAAGATTTCATGAATAAGCCGGAAAAATTCTTCCTTCCCAGTCTAACTTGATGCTGTGGACTAGCCTCTGGTAAAGCAGTCTGTGAGGGAATCCATTTAGTAGTAGCATCAGGCTCCATCTAGGAGTACGCCAAAGGGTTATGTGCTTGTGGGTGGTGTGTGAGTGTGTCTGTGTATGAAAGAGCAAGAAAAGGCTAGGAAAGCACTCAGCCCTTTCCCATCTGCATTTGGCATCGGCAGTATTTAATGCCTGGCCCGTCACAAGCAGCTTGTGTAAGCTAGTCATAAGACCAAGGATAACGGCTATATATAACGTACCTTAAATAGCTGCATTTTGAAAGGGTGCAGGACACCTAGATAAGAGCCTATTAGCTACTGGGTGAAGGAGAAGGATGAACAGTTTACAGATTTAGTCACTTGGTGACAGGAATCGCCAAAGCAAGAGGTATTAAAGCCTTTTATTATTAAAAGAAAAGCTGTGTACAAGCATTAAGTATGCTTGCACATAGCTGTTCTGTCTTTTAAACAGCCGGTGCAAATGCACACCCTAAAACAAATCTATTGGGAATAGCACCTAGGAAAAGGTCTTTGGTTGAGTAAAAATTTCACTCAGTCTTGGCTTCCATTGGCTGTGCCATATTTAAAAACATCAACATTTGATCACAACTTCTGAATTCAGCAGTTGAAACACCACTTCATATAAGTGTGACATGTATCAGTGTGGCTACCCACTACACTTCCTGTCTAATGCCAAGCTACTCACAACTGATCATGTTTGCAAGTCTGTTTCATGAGGAATAATAAAAGATTTGTTTATGTTTAGACTAAGCAATGCTGAAAAGGAGGTCACTATTATCCTACAAATGTGAAATCTAGCAAGCTAGGCATTTACCTGACGATCTGACAATCAAAAAATCCTAAACTAAATTCATTTTAATTCTATTAGCTAAACTCTTTCTGCCAGATAGCAAGATAATCTTCTCATACTGCAACTTCTAAAGTTTGCATGCTACTGCGGAAGAGAGCACTAATATCTTATAATAGTGTAATCTTAGCTACCTAGCAAGCTTTAACCATTTAATTCACTATAGTATTAAAGGCTAAAATTGTGGTTTTTACATTTATATGTTGGTTAGAGTGTTTAATAATTCAGGACAGTTCTGACTCCTGATATTGTTCTTTGGCTATCCATTGACCTTGCTACATGCCAGCTGCCCTTCTGCATTTCCCTCCTGTGGTCTGACCTTGTATGGCTGTGTTCATGAGTAGACCTCTTTAGTCACTTTGCTGCACATGACTGCATGTAAGAAGCAATAAAGCAGTCATGAGTGTGAAGGTGGTCAGGACTGTGTGTTTTGTGTTCCTTGATGCCCGTTGATTGGGACTTGTTTCATGTTTTCACCAGTTAATGGTACGACAAGGCCAAGAAGGTTAGGTGTTTAATAAAAATGATCTACTATATAGTATGTTGCTATATGTAGGCTATGAATGCTGCATATAACATTATATGGATTGTTGAGTTTTAAATGAGATTAATGTTCTATATATAGGCATTTAGGTTAGTAGGGTGATAGATAACTGGCTTGTCGTTAACTAAATGTTTCAGTAATGGGCAAAATGGGAGAGAAACCAGAGCTACTATAAATAAGACCAGTGTTAATATGTGAGTCTCACTTCAGTAACTAGCTCCTCCATGTCCAGAGCCAGCTCTACAGCGATAAGAGCTGATCTGCTCTATATGTTCAGTATATTCTTGCAAAGATGCACAAATATAGGTGTGTTGCTATGTGTGTGCAGGCCTAGCAAGTGACCTTAAACCTCCAGCACCAAGGAGGATTTTATTGATTGATATCAAGGCTCTCTATAACATAGAGGAAAGGAAGGAGAGACGGGGATGAGGGGGAAAAGCGGAAGGCAGGACCAAAAAAGGTCAAAGAAAAAAGAACGAAAAGGACGTGTGGATATGTGAGACGCCAAGCATATGTTGAGATTGATTAGCTGCGGTCGCTTGGCTGCTTCTGAGAGCTGAGGATGGGGTAAGCTGTAGGAGGAGGAGAAGAGCGAGATGACTCAGGGGCACGTGAGGAGGATGTGAGGAGAGTGCTAAAAAGAGCAGCAGCAACATCAGGGTGTCTGTGTGTTCATGAAGCCTCTGGATACAGGATGAACACCTGCATTAGTGCAGCGAATGTACCTAAAGATTTACCCCCCCAGAGCTTCCACAAAACTTATCAATCTATATATATAGATAATTTCAAAACATCATTAACCACCTCAGTCTCATTTTTTTTTCCGTCTGGATCAATCGAAGCAATGCTCAGCTTGCAGATTACCGTAAAATTCATTCCTGGAGTAAGAGCTAGTCATGCATGTGAGACTTTCTTCAAAAATAACAGCATAACATACGTGATTCTACATTGTTGATCGTGTAATTGAGCAAGCTAAGTGAACAGTAAAAAAAAAGCTCAGACCTCGTATCATCTTGCCTACACATAATTTAGCGAATCGGATAAAAATATTGGACTGGCGCCGTAGTCAGCATCGTGAAACAGAGACAGGATTGGGGGGTTGGGGGTTTTTCGGAAGAGCTCATCAAGAATGCATTTGAGTGGTTGTATAGAATATTCATACTTTGACCTCTGTGAAAGTAAAGTGGGCCCAGGTTTACTGCCTCAGCATGGACAGCAAGCACAAAAGCTCGAGATATTTAAATGGGGACTGCATAGCACGCTTGCACACATCAAGAAGTTATGTGGGTTTTTTTCTTCTGTTGCACCCCCTTGAGGGTTAAAGCACTTCCCTTCTCACAGTACTTAATCTCTCATGTGCAAACACATTCTCATAGTTGTATACACCAATGTTTGTTTTTTGTTTTTCCCTGTCCCACACATGGCGTCATTTTCTTATTGAAATGCCACATGCCTAATTTCAGTTGTAATTTTTGTTTCATTATTGGTAATGATGTTTTGCTGATCAGGCAGGCTGACTCTTATTACTCTGTGTTCATGATACTTACCGCATATCCGTTGCACTAGACACAACGATACAGTTGCCTAACCACAGGTCTGCTTATTGATTCCTCAAGAAGGAAGTATATTATTAGATATAGTCTTTAGGGGAAATGTCTCTTTGATGTTAGCTTGTCAGTCTGTAACTTTGTTACTCTCTTTTTTTTTGCAGTATGGGGAAGAGGAGGTGTGCTCAGACCGCCTGGACACTGATTTCCCCGACTTCGACCTCTCTCAGCTGGACACCAGCGACTTTGACTCAGTGAACTGCCTCAGCGAGCTACACTGGTGCAATGACCACTCAGACAGCTCCCCCGCCTCCATACAGTACAGCACAGGGGACGTCGAGCTCTTTGAGGTCAGACCCCACATTCTGCAATCCTTGGGCCAACAATCTCCAGCTCTGATCTAATCTTAGAGCATTACGTAGCTATTCCCACTGAAAGGATCGTAATTGGCTTTAATGGGACTAAAATGACAACCGAACCTAGTGGTTCGAAAAAAACAAAAAGAAAAAACAATGTGCCAGCTTTTCAAGAGGTTTAAAAACGTGTTTGTTTGTGTCAACAATGACTGATCAAATAGAGTAGTTTTATCTAGTGCTAATTCACTCTTCCTCTCATGTAACTCTGGACTATCATTGATTCTTTTTTTTTAGCCACTGCTCTATTTTAGGTGCCAGGAAAGCCATTGATCATTACGTCAAGTTCAATTAACCTTCAGGTGCCACCAAATTCTGTAAGATAGCGCTACGTAACTTCCTAGAGCTCCACACATTATGAGAGTATGGTAACATGGAACAAGGTTAGAGATAGATAAATAGATGTACACGACAGTTGAACTGAAAAAGATTTTTTTTCTTTTACGGTTTAACAGGCATGGGGTCACGTAAGCCCCGGATCAATCTTTGCACAGTAATCAGATAGCTGCACTGTCCCAAGAGCAGAATGTGCAGATGGAAAAGTATCTGGCCCTTCATTTGGAGGTCATCACCTGTCTTATCCCCCTCTATTTTTCTCTTTCTCTCTCTCTCTCTCTCTCTCTCTCTCTCTCTCTTTCTATCTCTCTCTGTACAGACGGAAGAGGAGAATGCGGCACTACTCGCCGCTCTCACAGACAGCCTGGATGGCATTGTGGAGGACGGGGTGGGGGGTCTGTCTGTGTTCCCCTCGCTGGGGGAAGAGCCCGAGGAGGAGGAGGAGGAGGAAGACGAACTCCTTTTGGAAAGTGAGCCTGTCCAAGGCTCGCTGAGCCCAGAGACAGAAGACCCGTCTCTAGTAAGAACCCTTCCTTCCTGTTTAAGGTGGATTTGGATGGGCCTCTGTCTACCCCACAGCATGGGTATGATAGGCAAAACAGGTCTGAATTTTTCTCATTTTGGGCTTTTCAATTCTCTTTAGCAAGCGCACTAATAAGAATCCTTTTCACAGGCGGGGAGTTGGAGCACAACACAAGCTACACTTTAGGATTTAGACTCTCACTCTGATTTCTCTCCTCTGTCCCTCAGTCTTTTTTTTTTTTTTTTTTTCATGACCTCTTTTTCTTGCTTGTTCAGTCCCATTTTGCAGTTTTCACACCTGTTTATGAGAGGGTCTGCAGATCTCTGCTGAAAAAAAGAAAGAAAAAAAAACATGTTTTTCTTTCTCCTGCTCCCTGCAGTCTATTACAGCCTGTCTGTTTGCTTAGAGTGCATTAAGAACCTAGCTTTCTGGACACATTTAATTTTATTCTGTTGATGCTTTTGAATCAGCAGGGTGCTACACTATGATGAGCAACTCCAATGCATTTCTTTTCAGTCTATGAAATGAGTTATGGGTTACAGGCGTAATATGTGTTAGAGGCTATGTATTTGTCTTAATGCAAAAAAGTACACAAAGTCCAAATTCAGGCTTTTATTAAAAGGGCAAAAAAAAGATCACTTTGTTGAAGGTTCTAAAGGGTTTTATTGTTACCTCAATGAAAGCAGCAAGCTGAATGCCTGCTACCTTGGCTTTTATTCGTGCTTGAATGAAATTGGGCTAAATTAGAAAATGGTAAACAACCTGAAGCAATAGATGCTTCGGGGAGGAGCGGCTTGTTTTTAAACTGATTAAATATGTTCAGATCAATGTCTTAATGGGTCAGAATGTTCCTCCAAATGGTATTCATTTTTAATTTAAAGCATATTGCAAAAGAACAACGTATTGGATGGAACACTTCAAGCACGATGGCTTAGTCTTGCCTTTCTACAAAGGAAAAAAAAAGAGTTCTGGCATCTCGAAAATTGCCGATTGATTTCAGAATACATATAAGAGGTTGAATGAACTAACCTTTAAGATATGAAATCTCTCGCTGAAAGATTATGATGAATATATGGAAGTAGAATTCACCTTTAAATATGGTTATTATGAACTTTATGCTTGCAGCAGCGATATTACTAAGTAAAAAGAGACACTTCGTAGGCATGAACACCGTATATTTGCTCTTACGGTTTCATTTGTGGCTTGAATGTTGGAGGATATTTCTGTTTATATCATAAGGATCTTCTTTTTTTTCTTTCGGCTTCTCCCATTAGGGGTCGCCGCAGCGGATCATCCGTCTCCACACCCCCCTGTCCTCTACATCTTCCTCTTTCAAACCAACTACCTGCATGTCTTCCATCACCACATCCATAAACCTCCACCTTGGCCTTCCTCTTTTTCTCCTTCCTGGTGACTCCATCCTCAGCATTCTCCTACCAGTATACACCATGTCCCTCCTCTGCACATGTCCAAACCATAAAATTATTCAAAACAAAAAACAAAAGTAAACAGCTCTTTCCTGACATTATGGTCTAGACAGATGTATTTCTGGTCAGTCAGACATATAGCTAATGCAGGCCTCCTCCTTCTTCTTGCGCCTCCTCAGACAGCTTTATGGCTTATTATGTTTAGGCAGCCATAATCCTGGAAAGTTTTACAGCGCCATCTGGTGGTCTGTGCTCTCAGCTTGTCTCAGCCCCCTCAATGAGGCCCATCTGTGTAGGAGACAAGGGGCGCATTGAGGACCTTTGGGCACCGTGCGGAGGGAGAGAGCCAAGCACATGTTCTCATGGAGTAGATGGCCCTGTCATGCCGGTGGCGTTTTGTATAGTGTAATGGAAGCACCCGGTGCCCCTTCACTTCCTTCACTGGACACTGAGTATCTGCCAAACTAACACACTACCTCAAGATACAGCAACTGAGTGAGCTGAGGGCTATTTTCCCTGCTTGTCTCATCATTGATGCACATCCCAGATCCCAGATTACTGCCTCAGAAAGCACAAGGAAAGGTCTCCTACCTCTACGTTTTTTTCTCTCATGTGTATTTCTCCCTTGGCTCTACCAGCAGGGCATCTCATGGGGGGGAATTAGTGCCACAAGCAAATTCGTGTCAGCTGTTCATTCTTATTCAGTGTTGTGTTTTAGTGATGAAACGGAAAAGGGGGGAAAAAAGTCTTCCAACACAGCAGCGATGATAAGTACAGCTTGAAATTAGCATTGCAGTTTGACATTTTCCTGTCTCGATGCCACCTGCATTTTAATATTGTGTTTGTGATTTTTTTTTGACAGGAATCAAAGCAGTGAACGTTTCTTGTAATGATGTTTTGCTGTGTAGATGAATTGAGTGCCTTGCCTGCTAATTAGTTGTTCTTTTTCTCTCTGTTTCTCTCTCTCTTTCTCTCTCTCTCTCTCGTTCTTTCTATTTCTCCTTCTCTTCTTTCCTGTGTACAGCTGAAAAAGCTCCTGCTTTCCCCCCCAAATGTGCCTGTGAGTCTGGATTTAAACAGATTGAGCAGCACGCTTAGTAAGACTCAGCAACTCAAGTCCTGCCGTCCTCTTCTGAAGGTGAGCAGAGTCTGTTTTGCGGTAAAGACACCGTCCATTACGCAGCGCCGTAATAGCCCGTTTCTGCCACTACACTAATGCAGTACCTCTGTGAGGAAAGAACTAAATATTAGCAGGCCACATTGCGTTGCGCGACTTGTGCTTTGATGTGTTGTAGCTCTGCCAGAGAGCAGAATTAGCACTGACTGTGGCCATCTGTCATAGCAAAACCATGGCTACCGTAGGGGTAAAGGGCAGCCCTGCTACAGACTAAGAGCTTACATAAAGCCTGAATCACCATCTAGGTTCTCATAGCATGCTTCCGACTTTAGTCCATAATCACAGAGCATGCGGTGGACAAAAAAGTCTTAGTAAATGAATTGTTTCGAAGAGTGAAATATTTGTGGTTCACTGGAGTACGACTCCACCCGGAAACACTAAATCTGTATGCAATGAGTACTAATTTGTTGGCTGGAGAGATTGAAGGACTAAAGAGCTGCATAGCAATTTTTAGGTAGAGACAGGATATTGATTATAAATATTGATATGCAAGTCATACAGGTTTTTTTTTACCGTAGCTTGCTTGTTGGTCAAATCTTCTGTACTCTCATTTGGTCTCTTTACAGAGGGACAAAGCATGCACAGTGGAGCGGAAGCCACGAGCCTTCAGGCCTCCGGGTCATCTCTGCACCGAGCTGCACCGCCACCTCACGCAGGAGGCCAACACCGAGGACACACCTGCAGCTGATACCGAGGAAGAGGAAGAAGAAGAGGATGAGGACAGTGACTCGGAGGATGGAGAAGGGGAGGACGAAGAGGAAGAGGAGTCTTCGTCCAGCAGTGAAGTGGAGAGCAGCATGTGCACTGAGCCACTTGAGCCTCAGTTCCCTTCAGAGAAGGAGCGCCACTCTGTGGTGGAGCTGATCCGCTACATGCACACATACTGTGTCCCGTCACGCAAACAGGCCAGCTGGGACCGCAAAGAGCGTGAAAACGTGACACGGAAGACCAAGACTGAAACCCCTGCATTCCCCCGTAATGCCACCCCCTGCTGTCCTAAACCTGCTACCCAACCCAACACTCTGTCCAACATCAGCACCAGTAGAGGAGCTAAACCTAGGCTTCCTTTTGTACGCCCCCGGGAAGCTAAAGCGCACTCTCTGCTTAAGGAGCTGCTGGAAGCGGTCGCTTCCTTCGATGTGACCAAGCCTTACAGACTGCACAGCCCCCCGTATAGCCACAGCAGGCCCGCCACAGCTCGACCCAAAGCTGAGCACAAAGACACTGGTGTCAACGAAGGCTCTCAGATGGCTGTCAAGCGACCTAAATGCCCCGAAATAGACGAGGGCTCGTTTTCGGTGCGCCGCTCTCGTCGCTTAGCCACATTCCCGAGTCGGTTTGCAAAAAGACAACGTTCGAGTAGACACTCCAGTGAGGAGGAGAGCTCAGTCCACCATGCTGCCATGGATCCCCCCGCTGACGTCAACACTGACCTTAAAGCGCACTCCCAGAAGAGCCCTGAAATCCCAGACCTCTGCTGTAATGACGGTAGGAAACAAACAGGAACCTTGACACCCGACTAACGTCATAATAACTTGGGAATGACTGAGGATGTCTTTCTGTTCTGTTTCTATGATTGCAGAGAAGCGTGCCTGCCTTTGCCTGCCGCTGACTCCTAAATCCTCAGGGTGTGTGTATTCCCCTACCTCCTACTCTGCTCTAGAATTGGATCTGGTCCAGGTCTGAAGGCTTTTAAATGGCTCTGGACGCCTCCCAAGTAACTTTTGGGAGACACCTAGTGATGCTACACCTTACCCTAAAGCAATCCAGAAGCACCACGCTAGATTCAGAGCCAGTTTATTTAGCTAATTATAGCGTATTGTTTTAATACAAAGTGTCACAAGTTATTTGATATGAAAGGAAGTCTCACTCGCAGAACTGTTACATCCGCTACATCTATTCCTATAGTTAATTAACATTTATTTTGTGTAATGTTTTTGTTTAGACTTTGTTATAAGGACATAAAGCCACTGACTCTTTACTCTGTCTTTATCATGATCAGAGATCCAAGCCGGCCCTTCGAGCAGACTCTCTGTGTGGAGCTGTGTGGCACTGCAGGTAATGTCACTCTCTTACACCATCTTGTAAATTCAAACCCATGCCACGGGAAACCATGTACTCACAGGATTAACCGTGTGTTTGGGAAGGTGGATGACTGAATAATGAAGCAGAGTGTTCCGTTACATCAGAGCCACTGGGTTAGTCTGGCTGTGACATTTACCTAGCGAACAGCATGGCGTTGGTGTACACCTGACAGTCAGAATTACTGTAGACTTGTCTTGAAGTTATCTATCTATCTATCTATCTATCTATCTATCTATCTATCTATCTATCTATCTATCTATCTACAAATTAATGTATATACTGTAAATAAAATTACATTACAATATCATTCTGACCCATACAGATCATTTGTTTAGAGAGAAAACCTAGATTCTTTAAAAAAGCAGAAATGCATTAGTGACATGGACAAGGGACATCCGACAAAAAAATAAATTGAAACTAAATAAATACAGGCGCTGTTTTTTTTTTTTTTTTATTAATTTGTATTTTTTATTATGTGGCTTACAAGTGTGTCTTATTTTCCAGGACTCACCCCGCCCACAACGCCACCCCACAAACCTGTTGACGAGGAGCTCTTCAAACCTGAGGGCAAAGCCGAACCGCCTGAAAAGGGATTGTGCCCAGTGCGGACACACTTGCGGAAGCTTCCGGAGCAGACGGAGCTATATGCCCAGCTGCAGCGCATGGGCCCGGCGGGCGAGAGCCAAAACAAGGGTGCCTACAGAGACCACGACTATTGCATGCTAAACATAGGGGAGAGTCACAAAAGGATTGCTGCCATCCTCCCAGTGTCTGTCTGCTACGCTAAGGGCCAGGAAGGCGAGGAAGACAAGATGGAGGAGAAAAACAGGCAGGAGGAGACAGAGGCCCAGCAAACTGATTTCCCCTCTGACTTTTACCCAAACCAACCTGCAGAGACAGGACAGCCCTCACCTGCCCGCTCACCCACTCCTGAGGCTGATTCTGAGTGCCCAGACTCATGCCAGCCCCCCTCTCCCTGCCATCAGATCAACCGCAGGTAGTTCAGGAGCTCAGTCATACTCCATCTGTTCTCTGTGAAGGTTGGTCTTTCTTTAATTCTCCTCTCTTCGATTTGTTGTAGCTGTGAGAGCCACTGTGACAAGCAGAGCAATAACACTACACATGGACAAGAAGAGGATGGGGTAATTATTGTTCAAGCTACATTACTGGATCTTTTGGGGATTTTAGTTTTTGTAAACATACTATTCCAGTTGCAGTCGATGTTTATTGTCCTCCCACTCTTATTTAAGCACAAAGTGTGTCTAAATACCTCTATGTCTATGACAACTTGTAATCCTTTTGGGGTTTCAGGACAAGTGCCAAGTATTTTACATTCACAATCTGCCGAGCAGCGTCACACAGGCCGTCCTGCGCAAACGCTTCAGGGCCTTTGGCGACCCAGAGGACTGCCGGGTGCTCGTTAAAAAAGAGTAGGTTCAAATCCTGCTCATTTTCTTGCTTGGATTAGTAGCCATGCTATGTGCAAGAAGTACGACTCTAACTGGTGTGTCTGCGTGTTTAGGGAGCGCTGTGGAGTCATCACTTTTAGGCAGAATCAGAACGAGCTGAGTCAGAAGCACAGACAACATGACTCTGTGGGTCAGTACGCTGGAAATGGCAACCGGAGGTTCAGCAGGAAACGCTACATAGACCTGGGTAAGATGGGGGGATGAGCTGGGAATCAATTCTGATATAAAATAAGCTAACAATAAGTAGTTTATTAAATAATAATCACGTACTAACCACTATATAAGAAACATTTGTAAAACTGTTAATTAATGCAGTTATCATGTAAGGCATATATTATAACTATTATACAGAATAATTTACAGTAATATACTACTTTGGGCTAAACTAAGGCTTACTGCACTATACTATCCTATACTATCTTATCCTATACTATAATTTATTATACTATATTATCCTATAATATACTTTATTATACTATCTTATCCTATACTATATTATACTATCTTATCCTATACTATATTATATTATACTATCTTATCCTATACTATATTATACTATCTTATCCTATAATATACTATATTATACTATATTATCCTATACTATCCTATACTATATTATGCTATCTTATCCTATACTATATTATACTATCTTATCCTATAATATACTATATTATACTATATTATCCTATACTATCCTATACTATATTATGCTATCTTATCCTATACTATATTATACTATCTTATCCTATACTTTATTATACTATCTTATCCTACACTATACTTTACTATACTATATCATATTATATTATACGATCTTATCTTATACTATAATATACTATACCATTCCATACTGTACTGTACTATACTAAACTAATACTGTACTATACCATTCCTTTCCATACTATACTATACCATACATACTCTACTATACTATACAGCACCATACCATACTATACTAATCTATACTATACAATAACATACTATACTATACAATAACATACTATACTATGCTATAACATACTATACTATGCTATACTATACTATACAATAACATACTATGCTATAACATACTATACTATACAATAACATACTATACAATAACATACTATACTATACAATAACATACTATACTATGCTATAACATACTATACTATGCTATACTATACTATACAATAACATACTATGCTATAACATACTATACTATACAATAACATACTATACTATACAATAACATACTATACAATAACATACTATGCTATAACATACTATACTATACAATAACATACTATACTATGCTATAACATACTATACTATGCTATACTATACTATACTATACAATAACATACTATGCTATAACATACTATACAATAACATACTATACTATACAATAACATACTTTGCTATAACATACTATACTATGCAATAACATACTATGCTATACTATACAATAACATACTATGCTATGCTATACTATATTACTGCACTATACAATAATATACTAAACAGTAATATAGTACTGAGTTAAACTATACTATATTTTGCTGTGCTGGACTAATTTTTGCTATAGGGACTGAGCTCTAAATGTATGTTGTCATACATTTTGATTGTGAATTTTAACTGTTCCAGGTGTATTTCCAAGTAACTTATCCAAAGGGCTTCTTTAGGAATTATTTAATCAATTAAACCACAAGTATGGCCATTTTATAATTACACAATGACCTGTTTGAATCAATATCTTTATAAATGTTTCTGAAGTAAATGTTCTGCTGTAACTAGGCTTTGTTCTTCGCTCTTCAGATGAGGCAGGACCAGGCCCAGTGAAGAGCAAGTATGACGCTCTGGACTTTGACACTTTGCTTAAGGAGGCCCAGAGGAGTCTGCACCGCTGAGACGCCTTACTGACAGCTCAGTGATTCCCACTCCTGAGCCACCTCGCAACCTCAGCCCAGACTCCACCTCATGTTTACATGTTTTTGAACATTGAAATTGGTAAAAAAATATATAAAAAATAAAAATTGGACCTTCTTATTGAGGCCGGAAGTCGAAAAGGTGGACGAAATGAAACAACAGAAAGAAGTGTGTGGACGTCAAACACTAGCAGCCTCTGAGCGGCCCTGGCTTTCTGTAGCAAACCCTTTCTCTCTCCGTATGGTCGCCGTGACATCTGTATGCGTGTTGCTTTTTTCGCTTCGTTTTTTTTTGTAACCTTTTTGGTCACTTTTTTGGTGGAACTGCAGCTTTCACCATTTTGTCGTACAAGTATATAAATGATAATTGCTTTATATTAGCAAAACTTTGTGGATGTTCAAACGTGTGTTACATTGACAAAAATGTTGGGGGGCGAACAAACAACAAAAAAAACGTACAACGTAGAGTTTACAAATCAAAAAGGAACGTAAAAAGAAAATCTGTCTTTTAATTTTTGTCATTTTAGTGCTTCCTTATTTCATCTATGCACTCAAACGAGGTAGCGCGTGTGGTTTTTTTGCCTCTCCCCCTCCTTCTATGGCTGGGTTCTTGCTGCTGGCTGCCACATAAAACAAGCAATGGAGCCCGAAGACCTGACCAACTTTACTGTACTACTACTGTACAAGTGCACCGTTCACATTTACCCGTCATGTCCTTAATGCTCTCAGTATGTCAGGTTCTAGGTATGCAATCAGTGCACTTGGATGTGTAGTGTCCTGTTTTGAAACAAAAACGCCTGTCACGTTAGCAAACTCTCAGAAGAATGTATCCCATCGAGGATATGAATGTTGATTAGCATCCGCTAGTAAAGCAACTCAATAGCCATCAGAATCAGATGAGTGTCTACGGGTAGAAAGAAGGGCCATGGATAATCCGGGAGAAAGTCATTTAAAAAGCTCAGTCTCCCGAGAGGTACCGGCGTATCTCTATATTGTTTACATCTCCCTCTCTCACATACTCAGTTTTTCTACTCTCTTGTTTAATAGGGGAAGGTCTTCGGGTTTTTCTAGCTCTTGCCTCGTACTTTAAACTCTTAATCGTTCTCTGTCCGTGTTTGGAGTGTAAACGTGTACCCAAGTGTATCTGAGTGTACCGTCTGTGTTTCCTCGGGTCCAGGGATGACCTCGTCCCTCATGTTTGTGAAGCGGGGAGACACTCCCGCTTTGTAATTGTTTTTTGGGGTTGCGTCTGTATCCCGGAGACCCTGTATAGTGAAGCCATGTGCTTAAATTTGCGTGTGTGCGCGTGAATGAGTTTTTTATGCATGATCCCTTACCTTCCTTACCTGTTTTAACCAATCACCTCCTAAGTACACACCAGGAAACTGAATGTTTACATCATTTGACTCCTCCTTTGACTTTAATGGATCGCACACTAAGTACAACACGCCTTATTCAGCGTT